>NW_024498351.1:15322921-15733143 GCF_017590055.1 Onychostruthus taczanowskii
GGGAGGGAGGGAGGGAGGGAGGGAGGGAGGGAGGTCCAGTCTGTGAACACAGAGGCCTGAAGTGGCATGAAGGAATAGGTGCTGAAAGCAGGGTGGGAGAGGACTAGCAGGCTGGGGACTAGCCTTTACAGGAGATGACAGCCCACAAACACTAGTGCAAGGAGAAGGAAAATGATAGTGTGGCGTGTTTCACCACACCAATTGCTTCAGAAGTCAGGGTTGAAGGGAAAAGGAGCTCAGCTGATGGAGAGAGCTACACTGATGCCATGGCCAATGGCTGATGGGCACGCCACACTGAACATGCGTTTATGTCAGAGGCAGCAGAGGGATCACGGATTTGGCTAGCACTTGGATCTGGGGACTGTAGGAAAGTGTGGGGCTCCACATCTAAGCATTCAGAATGTATCTGGTGCAAAAGCCTAAAAACAGTTAAAGGGCTTAATTTGCCTCCTTTGTTCTGCAGGTTGGAATAAAAATGAAAACTCATCTGAGCCCTGACGTTACCTGGTGACTCTGCTCAGCATCTGAGATGTCAATGTGACGTGCTCCACACAAAAGCTACACAAAGGTGAGCCCTGCCCAGAGAACTGAAATGCAAGTATGATGGGCAAGATAAAAGGCTGATATAATGCAGAGGAGGAAGGCACAAGGTAAGAATAACATGAATATGACAAGATCATGACAGTAGTTTCAACACACTAAGACTAGGTCTTTCAACAGATAACCAGTGGTTCAGTTGAACTTTGGGAAGCATTTTGGAGGACACTGAGGGTGCCGGGGGTCCTTTTGCAAAGCTTAATAAAAGATCTCATTTGAAATCCTGACAGCAGCAACATTAAAACATTAAAATAATTCCTGGCTGTGGTGAGGGGCCTCTTGAGATCTTGCTGTGCTGGAGACTTGGGAAGGGACAGAGACTTGCAAACTGAGTATTAATACCCTCTGCTCCTGGGTCAAAATGACTCACAGTGTTTCTGGATAATTTATTTAACCTCTGATTTCCCCTTTTGAAACGTGGGTTTCATACAACTTGTTTCCTTGTAAAACTCTAGGATACTGGTAAATTTGACCTTCCACAGTACAGTGACAGCACTGAATGAAACCCTGAGAAGGAATTGGATGAAGCCAGCTGGCAAGTGGCAGAGGATTTGAATGAGATTACAACCAAAGGGGCGATAGTTTAAGGGGGCCAAATATGTCAAGGGATGTTGATGTGAGCGAACTCAGAAGCAACAGGTTAAATATTTTCGTTTGTGCACAGCATGGAGTGTTGTGGCTGTAGCAGCTCTCATACTGCTGCCCGGCAGAGCAGCTGCTGCCTGCTCCCTCCTCTCACTCATCTCTCTTCTGCCTCCACTCTTGCCCCCGCTTCTCTACAGTAGATTTCTTCTTTGTGTCATTTGTTTTTCTGGTGCGTACTCATGCTTCGATGCCCCTGACCCAAGTGCCACGGCGCCCTGGGGCAAGGTGAGAGTTGCTGCTGAGGCCACCCACAGCTCACACACCACCAAGGTGCCCAAAAGCTACAGACCATTCAGAAACTCAAGAATCTTTTCAGAACTGAGACTCAATTTTGCTGTGGGTTTGAGGGTTCCTGTAGAAGATAGGAGTGAAATTCCTAAATCTGCCCTCTTGCAAGTCTCACAAGCACCTTGCTGCCGGCACCTGCAGCTCAGCAGCCACCACCACCTTGATGCACAATCCAGCTGCCAGCCTGGCACGGCCAGCAAGGACCCCTCCAGTTCTGCTTGTACCTTGCTCAGTTTTGCTGAGCTCTCCCCTGAGCCTCACAGACAGCTGGTGATCCAGAATGCAGAGGATGCAAAATTTTAAATTTCTGCAAAAAAGGCTACAGAAGCTGGGAATGAGCCTTACACTTACTCCATATTTCAGTACCACAAAGACACAAAGTGAGTCAGGACTACACCGAATGAAGAGAGGCGTTTGGACGCGGCAGGGTCAGCGCTCCTCATTGTGTATATTACAGACGAGTAGCCACTGGAAGAAATAAATCCATAAGGAATTATAAGACTTGCTGGAATAATCTGGCTGTGGCTGGGGAATGCTTCACTCGTGGAAGGGAACGGTGAGGGTGTCCCGAAGGTGGGGAGCGGGGGGATGGTGCCGGGAAACCTAAACTACCGGCCGGGACAGTGACCGGGCTCGTTTCCTTTCTAGAGACGGTGCTCCGTGCTGGGACAGGGAAGCGTGAGGCGGGGAGCCGTGGGTTCCAGGGCGTGCGGACTTCCCGGCCGGGAGACAGCGGCCGCCCGCCGCTGCGGGGCCGACAGCGGCGGGATCCCGTCTCCGCCTCGCCCGCGGGACCGGCCCGCGCCGGGGGTGTGCCGGGGGCGGAGCGGGAGGGCCGGGCCGGGCCGGGCGGGGGCGGAGCGCGGACAGCCGGCCGGGCAGGCAGTGCGGCCGCGGGGCGGTATGTCTGTGCCCGAGCCCGGCGGCGGGCGGTGAGCGGCCATGCCGCGCAGGGTGGAGAAGTGCCTGCAGATCGCCCCGCACTCCCTGGCCATCGTCCTGGACGCCGTGGCCGGGGGGCGGCCGGGGGCCGACGGTGCCGGGGCTGGTGCCGGTGCCCGTGCCCGTGCGGGGCCGGCGGCGGAGCTGGGCCGCCACCGCATCGGCTACGAGATCTTCGCGGACTTCAAGCGGGAGAACATGCAGCACTTCTGGGACCGGCGGGCCACAGCGGCGGTGGCAGAGACCTTCTTCCTGGGCTGGATCGACGAGCAGGTGCTGCTGGTGCAGGGCAAGGAGGAGCACCTGGAGGTGCTGCGGCAGGGCTGGGCGCGCCGCTCCCTCAAGCCCCCCAGCGGCTTCCACATCAAGTGCCTGGGTAGGTGCCGCCGGGCCGGGCCCAGCGCCCGGGACACCCGCCGCAGGTGCCCGGCGGGGCCAGGGAGCGTGGGAGGAAAGGGGAGCCCTTCCCGCCGCGGGGTTTTAGCTCCCAAAAGTGGCTGTGCGGAAGGGGGTGAGCCGCGGTGGGAGCCGTGGCGTTACGGGGATGCGGCTGTGCGGTGTTCTGCCGGAGAGCTGCCGGCCACGGCTGTACGGTGAGAGGCGCGTTCCCCCGCTCCCTTCAGCGGGGGGGTAAAAACATAAACTGGGAGAGCTGGAATATACCCCCTGCAGGATGAAATGCCCGCTGGGCTCCTGCGGGCCGGCTCCTCCCGCAGCGTGCTCCCGGGGCTGCTTGGCTCGGAAGTCAAAAGTTTTGTTTAATATTTCCAGGTGTGCTGAAACAATATTTTTACTTTATACTCGGCTCTATGTGCTATATCAAACTTGTATCCCAGCGTTGCTGTGAAGGTGTCTTTCCCAGCGAGAAGCAGTAGTAGATGAGTAACGTGGTTTTTTGTGGTGCAGGGCAGGTGGCTTTTGAGGCTGTAAACGACAAGTCTGTTATGCCGTGGTGGGCTGAAGTTTCAAGTTACAGTGTGATTCCCTAAGGGAATCCCATCAGTGAGCAGTGGCCTAGGACAAAGCACACCTCATCCTGAATTTTCTCTGGGAAACGAAAAAATCCTAGCATGGAGAGCAGAAATGTTTCAGCACTTATTTTGACATGAAAAAAAGAACCCAACAAACATGTCCAAAAAAACAACCCCTCCACCATCACCCCCAAACCCTAAGATATAAAGCTGTGGCTATTTGGTGGGTATATAGGAGAGTTGTGAAGAACAACAGAGAAGTTTTTCTTAAGATTTAGGGCAGCTCAACATTCATCACATCTTGAAACATGCAGCTTCTCTTGTAGAGAGAAGGAAAATGGTGAGAATTTGGTTTATTGCTGGCTTAATTACTTGCTGTGGCTGCTGCAGTGATGGTGAGGCAAACTGTATTTTCCTTGTGTACAATTTATATTATCTATGTCCTATGCAGCAGGCACCATGAGCAGGTCACAAAGCTAGACATGCTCTCTCTGTGCTGGGAGTTTCAGACCCTTAAAACAGGATGCTTCCATGCATTTCATAAAAAAAAAAATAATAGCTGAGTAAGGTTCCTGAAACGAATGGAACATAAATATTCGAGGTTTCCCAGTTTCCTGTTTTAATCTGGTTTTTGAATGTTTTTAGTTGCCTTTGTCCTTTTGAACAAGTAATGCTGACTCATTAATAATTTCTAGTTATTAGCAGTCTTGTCTCTTGCAGAGTTGTCAGACACTTGTCTGTCACTCACTATTTCCCCATCAGACTTGCTTGAATATTACCATTTTTTCTGTGTTGAGAGGGAAGGTCAAGACAGGTTGCCCTGTTAAAAATGAACTGATGGACCTTTTTTCCTCATAATAGCAAGTTTTCCTTTGAACCTCAGATGACGAGACAGTGTTGCAGAGCAGGTGGTTAATCGTGTTCTAGTGATAGAAAAGTTTTGTGTGTCCACCAGTATCTGGAGAAGGGAAGAAGTTGGACAGTGGTTAGTGCTCACTGCTCAGCCTAGCTCATCTGGGATTTTTGGCTGCAGTTTGATGGAGGATGAAGAGCTTTTGAATTGGCCCTGTCACCTGATGGAGTATCAGGGTCAGTGTTTGGTTTTTGGCGTGTTCCTGGTCATTGCTGTCTGGGTGACATTCCTCAGCCTGCTGCCCAGGAGGGCTGTGGAAAGGTGCATTCTGACCTTGACTTTACTAAAGCCACCTGAGGAATGTAAACAGATCTTTGTGGCCTATCTTAAAATACGGAAACAAAACTTTTGCTAGAAGTTCACGTTAATAAGTAAGCTCACTGGTGTGCAAATAATATGCATTCCTTTGGGGGGTTATCTATGCTGCAAATTTGCAAAAGACTGGAGCCAGAGTTTTTCATTTGGCTTTAAAAATAGCAAATGCCTCTCAGCATTTGATTAAAGGCTATGAAAGAAGAGCAGGGACCTGTTGGAGTCTTGCCTATTGTGTAGTGCCTTAGCTGTGCTAAATATGATGGAAGGAACTGATTGACTTTTTTTTTTTTTCCACTGTTTTTTTTTCCACTCCCAGACTGATAATTCAGGTCTTCTATCTAAGTAGATTCAACTTGCACTTACTATAAAGTTAAAGAATTGTCAAAATAATGGGTTTGGCCTGTGGGCATAAGCATCTGCTTAAATGCATGTAATTGTATTTTCAGCATAATTAGGTAGCTAATGTGTAAGTGGCTGTGACTTATTGAAGGACTCGCTCACACTTTATTATCTACTTTGTTTCATTAAAGCAGCAGACAATACATAGAAAAAGTTCCAATGCTTTTCAGCTTTAAAAAATGTGGTTGGTGTCTTAGGCTGATAGGAAAACCTGCCTGCTGGGAGTTACAGAATAGTAATATTTTACTCCTGTTAATAAATAACTGGTAGGGTCAAGGGGGAAAAGTGGCACAGTGTTTTTGATGAAGATGGTGGTCCCCATGCTGTGGTGGGAGTAGGGATTGCCATGCCTGGGCAGTGGGGGGTGTGCATGGGGGAACTGACCAGAGGGTCTTTCTCTGCACCCCAGGGCCACTGGAGTACCTGGACAATGCTGTGATAAGTTGTTGGGTTGGTTCTTGTCTCATTTCTCAGCTGGCTGTCTCTTTGCAGACAGGTGGGGGCAGATTTCTGCCTCACCTGCCCCTGGAGTCCAGCTGGGATGGAGTAGCTGGATGACCGGCTGCCTGCCCCGGGGGGTGTGGGGGCAGCATCCCAACCTCCTGATGCTCTCTAGCATGGGACAAGGGGCAGAACGAGACTCAGCTGCACAACCTCCATGCACAGGTTGTAGAGAGCCTTGAGCAATACTTCCCCTGTATTATGTTAAGTGCTAACATGACCCAGAAATCACAACTGCAGCTTTCAAACCTCTACTGATGTTGCTGGTGGGTTTTTTTTCATTGTGGTTCAGTGCCTTGGCTCTGCTGGGTTGTGATGGCTGTGGAGATAATAACTGGAGGAAAATATAGCTGAGAAGGTTGAGGGAATGCTAAATCTCTAGTGTGGATAGCATGTTTTCTGCTGCTGGAATTGTAAAATGTAAACCAGGAGAGACTCACTGCTGAATAGTCTTCCCACCTTTAAGTCATCCTGGCTTGATAATGAAAAGTTCATGAAAGTATGCATGTAGTTATCAGGGACTGGACAGTCCTATTGTGCTCAGTGCAGGCGTACTTGAGCCACAAAGTGAATGGATTAAAATCCACATGAGATTCCAGTCTCTGAAGATTTGAATTATAAAATTAGACCTGAGAATTAAATACAGCAGGAATATGAAGCACATGAGAAATTTGCTTATAGCACTGACAACTTAGGGCTGGAGGGTATGGCGGATGAAATGATTCATGTGTGACTTTTAAACTTACTCCTCTGGCAGTTTTCTTGAGCTAAATGGTTACGCCATAAAAGCTTGCTCAGTTACCAGTTTTGCAGTGATCAAAGTTATTTGGATATTAAGAAATTGTTGGGTGTATCGAGGTTTTTAAGTTGGCAGATGGGAAACTTTGGGAAACGTAAGTAGTCTTTGAATAAACAGAATCCCCAAACCGGCACTTACTTAATATGTTGATTTAGGGGGTCAAGGAAGCCTTATGCAAATCTATAGGTCCAGTGATGAAATTCATTGTCTTCGGAAGCTCTCTTGTAACTTTGCAAGACTTCTGCAACTTAAGTCTTTAATGAGCGTTAGTATTTTAATATGATTTCTTTTTTTTGACACACCTTCTGTTTGCACTCACAAATATTTGTCATCCTGAGAACTGATTTTTTTTTTTTAAACCTTTCAGCTCTTCTGTGCTAAGTGCTGTCAGTGTAGCAGGATGTTCCACCTCATTTTCATGTCTTCATCGGCTTTTGTGTTCCCAGATGAGACTTCCTTCTGTATCTCTTGCTGTTGATTTCTGTGTCACGGACAATGGGCATCTTTGACAGGTTTTCATACGCTTCGCAGAAGGGCCATGCCCTTCTGTAAAGATTGCTTGAAAAGAAGTGACCAAACTTTATAATAACCCTTTGGCCATGCCCAGAGCAATTTCTCCAATTAGAAGCTGATGTTCAGATGGAGTTTTTAAGAAATGTATGTGCAATAATTAAACTAACTAGCAGGAGTTATAATTCAGCAAAGTCGGCAGGGCTGGACTGTTGTGCATTGTTCCTGCTTGGCCAAGCATAGGGGGGAAACTTTTTTTGCCACGCTGGGAGTTGGAGCTAAGTGCTCCCATTCTTTTCTCTCCCTGCCATATCCTCTCATGCCACCAAAAAATTAAATTAACACCCCACCAGTTTAGGTTCGGTAATTTTCACAATAAGTTTTGCAGTCATTAGTGGATGATTATGGTGAAGTGTAGACTGTTGGACATTAAATGTTATTCATCTGTAGACATTTATAAATCATGAATTCATTTTTTCCCTCCAAATTATCTCTTTCATATAATGAAAATTTCTTCTCAGTGAGGGAGCATTAGGTTTCATAGTAATAAAACCTCCAATGACTTAACCACACACACTCAACTACCACTTTTGTATGCCTGACATGGGATTGTATTCCTACCATGGGAAATTCAGTGGATTTAAACTACAAATTTTCTTCTTCTTCTCTACCACTCCAACCTAGAGCCAGTTAGAGATTCACTAAGTACTTTTTATATCTGTAAGGTGGTTATTGCAGCCTGAAAATAAAGGGTAAACTTAAGCTTTTGGCCAGGCTGAAGTGCTTATGAATTTACTCCCAACTCTGAGTAAAGAACTTCACTCCTCACAAGTGTTGGGTTGGGCCTTTAATGTTATTTGTAAAAGCAGCTTTCAGAGGCTGGGGAGACAGAGACAAGAGCTAAATGAGTATGGACTGCATATAAAGTGCCTGATTTCTCAGTATGTGGTTTGTGCTTGTGTTGTGGGAATGAAGTCTTAGAGTCAGAATTGCTTTCTGCTCTTTAAAGAAAGCTGTGGATGGCCTGCAAGGCTAGTGCTAGTCATCAAAAAATGTACTGTGAAAGTAAAAATAACACAAGGGAAGGAAAAATATGGCCTATGTAATTTCATTTTTTCACTCAAAGCAGCTTCTCTTGAACAAGCAAAGTCAAATACACAGATCTGTGTCCTTCGTTGTGCAACTCAAGGGAAGGGTTTATAAGGTTAATAGCCAGCTAGTACTGTCTCCCCACCTCCTTCCTCCCCACAAAGAGCAGCACTGTATAGCAAAGCATCTTTTCCGGTGGCTGATAAGTCACCCAGCCTTGCAAGTTAAGTGCATGCTCTGTGTGAAAAGCAATGCTGTAAGGGAGCCGTGGTGGCCAGAGCAGCCCTTGGCCATGGGGCTTTGACAAAGCAAGAGATCTCTCACTCTCCCCATCTCTTTGTTTGTGCATGAGGGTCTGGTCTCTAATTAAATGCTCCTCATTCCCTTCCTCAAAGGGCCCTTGTCTTTGCCAGGGAGCAGCACAGTGGATGTGCACTGAATGAAGCCCTTGTCAGGTGTTACTCCCAGCACTTAAGTGGGCTCCTGGGCTGCCAGCATCATGTGCCACCAGACCAGTCACTAAGTCACCTTTCCATCTGTCCCACTCTTCTTTTTTACATAGTCATTTTTGGATTTAAGAAGACTGAGGTGAATGAGGTGTCCAGGGGCCATGCAATGGATAACCATGGAGCTGCTAGTCACAGGCGCCTCCATCCTGCCCACTCATTTTTACCATCTTGTGGCATGAAAACTCAGTTGTGTGTCCCCTTTTGTCTGTCTTTGTAATTTGCTAATAAGAGTCATGTTGTTCAGTACTCTACTTATCAAACGAATGATTTTAGTTGACAAAGTACAGACCTTCTGTGTGTCTTGCCACAGTTTAAAATTTTCCTTTAAATGAGTTTTGATTCATAGAATGGCTTGGGTTGGAAGGGACCTTAACAATAATCTCATTCCAACCCCTGTGCCGTGGCCAGGGAACCTTGCAGTAGAACAGGTTGCTCAGAGCTCCATCCAACCTGGCTTTAAGCACTTCCAGGGATGGGGCACCCACAGCTTCTTTTGACAACCTGTTGCAGCACATCACTACCTCACAGTAAAGAATTTTGTCCTAATATCTATACTAAACCTTCTCTCTTTCAGTTTAAGGCCATTTCCCTTGTCCTATCACTACATGCCCCTGTGAAAAGTCTTCTCCAGCTCTCTTGCAGGCCTCCATTAGGTACTGAAAGGTACTAGGGGGCCTCCCCAGAGTCTTCTCAGTCTGTCCCTATGAGAGAGGTGCTCCAGCCCCCGAGCCTGGAGAAATGTGCACAGAGAAAGGCACTAGGAAGGGTCATCTGTGTCTGAAAACATTGCTGTCCCTGGGCTTGACTGGCAGGTTTTTGTTTCAGCTCTTTTGTAAAGGCAATGATAACAAAGTTGGTGCTCTCTCCCAGCAATTCTGGTGCTGTTTCCTCAGGCCATGATTTTGGATGGTAAGTCTCTCCTCCTTTCTGCAGGCCAGGAGAATCACAGCTTGCCCCCCAACAGGATGTGCCAAAGCATTACCACATTCTTGTCTGCATTTTAGACACTCTTTTGGAGAGTGTAGCAGAAAAGGTGCAACCCAGGTGCATGGGGTGCCCTCCAAAACTCCTGGCATCAAAAGCTGCCTCCCAAGCAACATCACTCCTTCCTTTGGCTATGGCAAACATGATAGGCAGGCTTCTCTTTTCATTTAGTAGTCAAGGAAAGCCTAAAGTGTTCAGAGAAAAGGAAAACTGCAACCAGATGGTGATTTCCTCTGCAGAAACTGAGCCTGTGAAATGTGAGGATGGAAGGAACTTCTTAATAGTTTTCTGCAATAACAGAAATTTAACAGGGTTCTGAAAATTCAAGCTGTCTCCAAACTTTTTCTTCTTTGTTTTAAATACAAAAACATAAATATTTTGATTATTTTCTAATGATGTTGACTGCTGGGAATGTTATTGCAGTCTCTGGTTTCTGATATTGAAACTGCTCCCTGGGTGGGCCAGTTCTGGAAAGATTTTTAAGGCTATTACATTTTTGGAATAAAATCCCTTCACCTAATATGTAAACATGCTTTCTTCTGTCTGCTGTACTTGATCCCTCTGTTCATTACTTGGGATTTCACCTGAGACCCGTGATGAGAAGTATCTGAGTGTAAAGAATGTACAAACACATATATTTTGATGAAACAAAGTGCTTTCATGTTGATATTTGAGCAGGACTTCAGGCCTCCTTTTTAAATTGGGGTCCTGCTCTGAGCCACAGTAGCATTTGAGCATACATTCAAAGGTCAGTAACTACCCTGAATCTGAATAGGGGTTCTTCTAGTTGCATTTTTTCCCCCTGTAACAGAAAAGCAATGGTGTAATATTACTATCAACACTTGTTAAGCTATATTTGGTTTTCTTATGAAAGCAAGTTAGTATTCTGTGCACTGAATTAATGCACAGAGTAGTGACTTCTGTAGTGTATTTTCTGGAGCTGGATAGAATTCTAATCAAGTAATACGAGACTTTGTTGTTGATCTTGCACATGTGGACAGGATGGGGTACCAAAATAGCAGAAGCTGGAGTAAAACACAGCAGCCTTTTAGCTTAACCTTGAATTCCACCATCAGATAATTGATAAAGAGAGGTGCAGGAGTATGAAAGATTGCTCTTTTAGAAGTGCAAACCAATTCACTTAAGCTCTGAGAAACAACTCCAAATTTGGCTCTTTACAGAATCTGTATACTGTGACTGTGTAAAATGCTTCTACCCAAAGAGCTTGGTTTGGGTATATTTCAGAAGCTTTAGTTTTAAAGCAATTTTTGGTAACTGTTAGTGCTTCAGAGGGTACATATGCTGGCTCGTGCATGTCTTTAGAGGAGGATGAGAGTGCTGAAGAACCCATTGCTGGCCCCAGTATGGGGAATCCCACTGAGAGAGCAGAGTGGGCTCTTGGATGGTCACCCAATGGCTTTCACAATGACATGGCCTAAAACCACAGAGGCCTCCAGGACTGGGCTGGCCACGAGGCAGGCTGATTGGTGCCAGCAGAAGGGGAATAAAGGTATGCACTGGGGCTGGTCTGTGGCTGAGCAAGTGTCTCTGTTGCCCTGCACTGGTAGCAGGGCAGTTGCATTGCTGTGTCCATCCTCAGCAGTTAATGCAGCTCCAGTAACTCCTGCTTATCAGCTGCCTTGCAGTTGCGTGTGCTGCAGTGTCTTCTGTCATTGGGTGTTCAGAGGCTCCTGGGAAGGAGTGAAACTGCAAGGACTGTGTTTTCACTGGAGCTGTAAGACTTGCAATGTATTATTAGCATTAGAACAAGCTGCGTGCTGCCAGTGCATTTGAGATTTGCCAGCAGAGTCTTAGGTATTATTGAGGGGCTATGAAAAGAGTATTTTTTAAAAATTAAATTTTTTTTATTGTTCTTTAAAAGGCCTTATCACAAGTCTAGCAAAACTTTTAGCTAAAGAAGAAAAATTAATATTCACTTCTTCAGATTATAGTTATGTTTTCCACTCTGGCCATAATATCCATTAGTATCTTTCTATATGCAAAGAATATGGAAGAAATAGATTTCTGGATGCAGCAGCCTTTCTCCAGGTCATTGGGAAAAAGGCTTAATGGCCTAATAAATATATCATGTCTACTTACCTTGTGTTAACAGTATCCTTGGGTGCATGAGGTTACAGAGTCCTGCTACTGTGCCAGTAGCGGGGCAAACAATTTACTATTTATGTCCCTTTACAAAGAGTTCAACTAAATAAGGTCTATCATTGCCTGTTAATTTATTGTGTTTGAGTTCTAAAGAAGTGACTGAAGTCCTGTAAGCTCCATGTGATGCTGCAGTGAACTTCTGTATGTTTGGTGGGGCTTTTTTATAGTTTTGGGGGTGGGAGTTGGGTTTTTGGGAGGGTTTTTTTTTTTTTTTTTAATTTGTTTCTGTTTTTTTAATTGCTTTTCTTTCAGGAGAGTTTTACTCAAAGGATTCGTGTTGTGGTTTTTGGGTGCCAGTAGTCCTTAGCCTGCCCTTGAGCCTTTCAGCCAGTCTTCAGCGTCTGTAGAACTGGACTATGCCCTTGACTCCCAGTCTGGCAGACTGGAATTAAATGTTTGTTCTCCTGCTTGTGCATATTGCAGGGCTATATGGGCTATGGCTATTTGGGCTATGCCCAAACAAGTTCCCTTTTCACTGACAGATGAAATAACAATACCTGGCATTAAGAGAAAGCCGAGTGTTTTCTTTGGGTTTCCCTGAAGGGCCTCCTTTGTCTCCACTGTCTCTGCCCAGGGCAACATGCACACATTGCTAAAGCTGAGGGTGCTGTTGGGATGCTCTGGCTGCTGAAGTCAGGAGTAGGTCAGCACCCATGGGAAGATTTCCATCCACTTGGTCTGCAAAGCCTTACTCCTGGTAAGGCTTTGCAAGCAGTCCCTGTCCAGTGGGGTGGTCCAGGCTGATGTGGGCAATCTTGTGATCTCAAAGCAGAGGGTGGAATATCCACAGCACAGGGAAGGAGAGTAGAGGAAGGAGGTCCTGGTGGACTGCGCCTTACTCAGTGTTTATATGGCTCAAAGGAGGAGAAGGTTGTGGACAGCTGGATGAACCTGAGCAGATATTTATGGGTGCCTGGTATCACCTGAGTGGCCCTGGTCCAGCTGGGGGAAGGCAGCAACTCACCTGGGCTATAGGGATGTCCTAGTTAGTCACATGTTCACAAGGTGGTTTAACCAGGTGAAAACCAGGATGTTAAGAATATTTTAAAGCAGATACAGTATCCAACATAGTAGACGTTATTAGCAGAAGGGGTTATTGAAAATAAATGAAAGGGAGAAGGAATTTTCTCCCTGGTGGGCACATTCACCCACTCTCCCTGAAGTGGGGAGGGAAAAAGCTTTGAGGACACTAAACTTCACTGCCATCATTGCTGGTATCACAATTATCCTATTGGATAAAAAAAAATATCTTACTGGTGTTACTGATTGAAAAATCCTAGGTAGCTTGAGGGAAAAATTACAGTTTTGTGAGAAGCTGCAGAGAGGAAAAGTCACATAAGGCTAAACAGTGGATAAAAACAGGGTGAAGAAAAATAACTCCAAAGCTCTGTAATCTTAGATGTTCTAGAAAAAAGTTTGTTTTTCAAACAGTCATCTTCAGACCAGATGTCAGCCTTGTAGGGAATCCTCCTTTATGAAAATAAGTGTCTGGAAAGAGTGGGAGACCAAAAAAGAAGGGAGGCCAGCCAGCCTTTTAGTGAAATGAGATCATCTTGGACATACTGTGGTAGGGAAGCAAGGTAGATAGGTGTCAGTTCTGCTCTGTTTTTATGAAAAATGGAGACTTTAATTGTACTTGATGCATTATCTTAGGTGGTCTAGCTACATGATATCTCCATCTTTCAGGAGATCAGGATGTGTCTGCAACATGGGGATGGAAGAACATAGGGCCATGAAGCTTTGCAGTGCTTCTTGAAGAAATTTTGTGTGCTTAAGTATTCCCTGCTGGAAGCTTAGGGCAATTTTCAGCTGGGCTTGTTTCATATAGACATGTGTGTGAGGTTGTATGTATTGCTTTAAGTGCTGTATGAACAGAGGTTTTCCATTACTTTGAGTGGTCTTGATTCAACAAGGTACAGATCCCCACATGTGCTTACAGTAAGTTAAGTGTGAGTCTGGTAGTGGAGTCACAGTTTTTTAATATGGGTATGTCATATATTCTTGCATTTACCTGTTTTTAAGAGATTTGCCAGAGGAATCTCTTCCTGGTTAATCCCAGAGTGAGTCAT
Organism: Onychostruthus taczanowskii; assembly: GCF_017590055.1. Lineage (NCBI taxonomy): Eukaryota > Metazoa > Chordata > Aves > Passeriformes > Passeridae > Onychostruthus > Onychostruthus taczanowskii. Next base: position 15,336,616 of record NW_024498351.1, read on the forward strand.
CTGTGTCTAAACCAGGAGCCCTTTAAGAATTTAGGTTGAGAATCCAAGACTGGTATTCTTTGCATTTGTATTTTGATGTATATAGTACTCTGAAAACTAAATAGCAGAAGAGCTTACTCAGCTTTTGTAGGTGACTTCAGGAAAATATGAAGAGGAAGTATTAATTAATACTTCAATAAAAGTGTGAAGAGGAAGTCTTAATTAATACTCTGTCAATAGAGAAAAAGTCATAAAAAGTAGGCAACTTGACCTACAATCATTCTGATTTCTTTCCTTGTGTAGGAATTAGTGACTATCATCTTGTCATTTTTTATTTATGGCAGTAGCTTGTAGCCTTTAGCTTATAGATTTCTTATTAATTCAAGGTCTTTGGTTTTGTTTCCAAGGTATTTTTTATTGTTAGTTTGTCTTTGCTAGAAGTGTACAGATAGAGCTCCTCAGTGAAGCTGATGCCAAATAGCTGTTGGAATGTCTGTAGGGACTTGCTTCTTGGCTGCTTTTCAAGTGCAGTCTGGCTGTAAAATGTTTCAGTGTCAGAATCACTACATCTATCATTGTTCTGCTTTTCTCTGTCAATAACTGCTCTCATTCAATGACATATTTGTTCTTGAAGGGGGAAAGCAGATTCATCTATGTGCCAGCACATGAGTCTTTTCAATTTTTCTGCTCAGATAATCATTGGGCTTCAGGTTTCAGTGGTTACTTAAATTAATCCCAGTGATGTCTTTCCAGTCTCTTCAGTGTTTGTGTTGAGAGAAAGGCCGAAACTTATCCTGTCTGTTGGGAACCACTAGACACCAGTCATCTGGTGAGATGGAAGAAAAGAGAGTGCAGTCTTCAGTGTGGATTTTTGTGATGAGTGACTGAGGAAAAAAAAAATTGACAGAACTTTTCCCACTGCTTAGGACAATATTTAATGACTGGGATGTGTTATTTCAATTTTTCCTTTCTTTTTGTGATGGGAGTACTTTAGCTTGTTGGCTTGCACACCCATTTGGGTCATTTATGCTGCCTCCTGTCCTGGTGAGTAACAATCCACTAGTGTGATGATCCTCACTTTTCTTTAGTTTGCAGATTGCTGAGTTTCCAGCAAATGTAAATGGTGCTTTTCACTTTTAACTTTTTGTGGACCATTTGGAGAAGAGTACAAATGACTTGGGGACCTGCAGACCCCAAGCTGAAAACTCCTGACCTCTCCCACCCCACCATTTTACACCTGAATGTGCAGGTACCTACACAGCTGAAGTTTGTGCTCCCCTACCAGTATGCTGCAGACTTACCAAACTTTCCCTTCAATAATTCATAATTTATCATCTATGACAGCTACTCTGAGCCTCTGCACCTTTTCCTCGTCATCTTTTCTTCAAGGACACCTGTGGTGTAACTTTTGGAGCAGCAGGGATGGCTGGGAGTTTGATGACTGCAGGCTTGGTCCAAGCACTGTTCCTTGCCTTGTGTTTGAAAACACAAGTCTTGGGGCAGAGAACTGGGTGGCTCTGTCACGTTGATGTGCTGGGCACTGCAGTGCTGAGCTGGGCCTAAAGCCCTTAGGTGCTCTCACAGTGCAAAACCTTATACAGTAATACTACATATGAGGTTATTAGTGAATGAGAGGTAATCTGTAAATAGGCAGCTAGGCAAAGAATTCTTGCTCAAAACCTGCCTGGATTTGCTCTACCTGTTTTCTCACCACTTGGGCAATAGTAATTACTTTTTGTAGCAGTCCTCAGCCTGCTCCATGAATGAGTTGCATGCATAAGTCTTGAAGGCTTTAGTAGAGCTGTGGTGAGTTTGCAATTGCTGATAAGTAGATATGTGTTTGACTTGAATCTGGAGCCGTAAATGTGTAATAGTTCATAAATGGGCTATCCTTGCTTTATTTGCTCTGGTTATTAACTAAGAAAATGAGAGCAGGGCCCAATGGGTCAATAGGTGTAAGAGGAAACATGGCCTACTGTCCCAATCTGTGGTCTTGTACTCTTGGTATGTGACCAATATACCATATAATATGGTGATTGCACAGAAGGGAACTGGAGCCTCTCATGCTTCATATGTTTTTTTTAATAAACTGCAAGATAGTGATTCTTATGTGACATTACCTGTAGCTTTTAGTACTGTATATGGCTTCTTGCAGGCTTGTTCTTTCCTAATTGTGGTAAGAAAATACGAAATTTCCCCTCAAGGCATCTCTGCATCTTCTACCGAAGCAGTTTGTCAGTGCAGTCCTTTTAAGGTTTGTCGGTAGGGTCTCTTCTCTCTGTGGCAATGCTCAGAAGTACGTCTGTGGAAATGACCTACTCCTGTCCTGGAAAAGCAGAGGTGGAAAAAGAAGTGGTATCTTGTGGGGTTATCTTTCCTTTCCCTTCCTGAAACCACAGGTCTCATTGCTTCTGCATGATGACTAAGGTTTCTTTCAGCCTTGGGCTCCTTGATTTTTCCTGCATGTGTTTCAGCTGAACATAAATATATCTGACTTAGTTTTGAAGTAGCCAGCTCAAGTGTGGTTTGCATTCTTCAACTCCAGCAATAATTATGGTTTTCAGCAGTGTCTAACTCCCCTTGCTGCTCAGGGAGCCTGTGATGAGCTGCTGCAGTAAGAGACTTGAGTTCCTAGATTAAAGTCAGCTTGGCTTTATCCAGACTGCAGTGCTGGGATACAGTAACTCTCCTTTACAAACTGAGCCTGTGCAGTGAATTCCTTAGGGCTTTTTGCTTCCTGCCTTTTGAATTTCTTTTTCTGTGAACTTAGCAAGTGTGGCTTTTACCTTTGTCCGTGACTGACCTTTTCTCAATGCTATCTCTCTGCTTGAAAGCTCATGCCAGCATGTAAGCTCTTGTCATCTTCTCCAGCAATGGCTTTGTGCCAAGATCACACCAGTCTGATAAATGCCCTGAACAGCCTGTCCCTTCGCAGCCTACCTGCCTCACTGCTTGCAGCATCATCATTCTTCTGTTGGCTCTGCTCTACCTGCTTCTACAAAATCCACCTTCTTCGGAGGCATCTCGTCTTTCCTGATGGCTCCAGAAATTCCTGTGGCTGCATTTGGTGCTAGCTGGGGCTGAGCCTTCAAAAGTTGGCTCTTGGAATGGATATGGTGGTACTGTGCTTTGAAGTCAGTGTTTTGTAAAGGGCATGTTTTTTGATCCTTAAAAACATGAGATGGTTAAGGCAAGGCATGATGCCAAGCAGTGTGGGAAAAGTGGGGTTGAGAAACCAACCACTGGGACGTACTAGGTAGATGTGGGAAGTGCTGGAGTTGATCTGTGTCAACGCTATCCCTAACCTGCCTTTTTTCTTTCTGTTTACACTTCATTGAGGAAGGCACAGGTCCATTTCCAGATGTTTAATTGCAGTACTATAGCCCTCCTTATACTTAGCAAGAACTGAACTTCCCTCTGTAGCTGCACTGCCACAGTGATTTGAGCTGGTGTGGGTCAGCAACGAGGAGGTCACACAGCCTTTGCTCTGACATGGGAGCCCACAATGAGCCATCTCAAAGGCAAAAACCTAACCTGAAGAGAGAGGAAAAGAGAGTTCAGGATAAATTACTGTGGACCTTCTGCCTTATCTTCTCTGCATTATAGTCCTCAAAAAATGTGTGGAATCATAACGTAATTTTTGTAGGAACAGACCTCCATGGATCTCTGGTCTGACCTCCTGCTTACACTCATGGCATTATGGTTCCCATAATCTAACCTGTAATGCCCTGCTGAAGAAAGCAGCAGCTAACAGCAGCTCTGATGGATCTTGTGGATGATTTCCCCAATTCCCACATTTTGCTGTGGACAGGTCCTTTTGGAACCTTGGCTCCTGCCTAACAGGTTCCCCTGGTCTTTCTGCTCAGCGTAATGGGGGACCCAGGAGCACCCAGTGCTGTCTGGCTGTCTCTTCCACCCACACTGTTTGGACACTGGCTTTCTTGAGGCAAATGGAATACCTTTCTGAATGTACAGCTCTGAAGGAGATTAGGCAGCTGTTGCTTTCAGTTGAAATGTGCCTGTCTAAAAAAAAGTGTAACTCCTTCCCCAGCCTGCCTCAGATATATTTCTGTGTTTTGACAGATCCTTAAGGTGATTGTCAGACCAGTAGTTGCCAGCAGCTTTTTATAGGAGCTTTTCTTACCATGCTTGTCTTGGGAAAGATTTATTTTTTGAACCACTTAGTCCACAACTTAATTTTTTTTAGAGTCCCAGCAATAGCTGCTTTATGTAGTCTTGATAGATCTTTTTGAAATGTCCAGTAACCCTGCCCTTTCTTTAATTTTAAATGCTGAGAAATTAGGTTGTAATGACTTGGTGACTGGAAGTTAGGGAAAACAAATCAAGTGCTTTTTCTTCCTCCCATAACCTCATTTTCCCTCTTCTTTTGTCACTTTTCTGACTGCAGTTGACCTGCTCCTTGTTCGACCATGGTCTTTTTACTCAGATCATTAAATCCTGTGCTTCATCAGAGTTTAGGTTCTCAAACTACTCTTGGACAATATTTCCTTCTTATCTCCTTACTTTGTTCTTTCCTCAGCTGTGGCAGAAGGCTCTTATGGAGGCTGCAGGCCTTGAAGTTGGTCTCAGAATAGAGGGGAGGAAGAGACATTGACCAGTCATGCTTTTCTTAGTGTTTTTGCAGTCTGACAGATAGCCTTTGGACTGTGAAAGTGTGGTTCATTGACTTGCCCAGAATTAATTGTCTGAATAAAGGACTTAAAAAAAAAAAGAAAAGAAAGAAAAGTACCCTGTATATATGTTTTTTCATGGTGATGTCAGTAAACCCACAGGAAACATTCAAAGTTTGTGAGCATTTTGGCTCATCTGCTACAATTTCGAATACAACATATCTGTTAATCTGCTCCTGGTGAGATTGGCTGTGTTCTCTGTGCCTGGTCAGTGTATTTGGGCATCTGTACCACAGCAGATTTGAAAAGGGTCTTGCTAAAGGAAAAAACAAAGTACTTGTAGGAGCTGTTAAACTGTGGTGGGTTACTGGAAGAGGTAGGCTTGGGAACTGTAGACCCTCCCATCCCTTCTTACATGAAAGATCCAACTTTTACTTCCATTGGTGGGAATTTCCTACTGATAGTAGGAGTTAGAAGGTATTTTCAGTGAAATGAGAAATAGAGATGCCTCAAACTAAGAGGAACACAGGAGAAAAAGAATATATGAAATATAGACTTTGTACTTTGTCTGATTCTTTCTTCAAGATCCATTTCCTGACTTTTCTAGTCTCTTTTGCACAAGCTGTAGCTTTATTTGTGGTGCTGCAAGTGGCTGTTTTCAGTGAATTGTAGAAGGGACAATGGAATAAAATCAAGCAATTCTCTGCTCAGGTGTCCTAGTTACTCTGTTTTACATTTAAACAATTGAGAAGTTTATATGTGCAAGCAATGTTTGCTGCCAACTGAGCAAGTTTATAAACCTTTTCTGATGGTGTAACTCATACAAAATACACTGCCCAAAGCATTGCTAGAAATGTGATATAGTGGCATTTGCAAGCCCAGGCAAATACATACAAGATTTTCTACATTTCTAAATGTAGAATCCAGAGCTGCCTATCTGACTAATACATTGGTAAGGGCATGTCTGACTTTATTAGATAGGAGTCTGTGTTTTGGCTTTATTAGATGGCACTTTTTTTTTTTTACTTTTTTTTTTTTTTTTTCTGACTAGCTAGTAGTGTCTGGGCAAGCTGTCTCAAGCTATTAGCTCCTGACATCTTGAAAGTAAAAGCATCATTCTGTTCCTTTGGAAATTTGCAAAATTTATTATTGTACATTTTAAACAAGGAGGGGAAAATAAAGATGGTACATTAAAAGGTATATTGTTGATACAGTTTGTATTTCCTTCAGTCCACTTGCCACTCATTTAAATAACTTCCTTCCTCATCCCATGTTTGTGTTGGGTGTCAGGCTGTCTCTTAGTGTTTGTGGTGGTGGCCTGGGCACCCACACTCCTGGCATTCATGACCAGCAGTTCATGCTGGTGACTGGACAATACTGAGAATGCAGATGCACAACAAATGCAATTAAAATGTCTTTTTTTCCTTTCAAGAACATGTTTGTTAGGTATATTTAAAGGCAAGGGTGTGAATCACTTTCATAACTATGGTTAGGTTTATTTTTTGCCTTGAAGCTCACAGCTTTTCCATTGTAGGAGTTCTAATATTTTTTCTGGCTGACCAGACAACTGGACCAAAGGTTTGTTGATCAGCCTTCTTTAGGCAGCAAAGTACTTGGACATTTTCTGTCTAAAGAACAGGAAAATATTTGAGAACATACTCAAGTTGATAACAAAAAGATAAATTGAATAGAAATAAATAGAACAAAGGCAGGAACTTAAGCTTCCTTTTTGATTTTTTTGAAACTTAGTGTTTGGACACTGTGGTTTCCACTTAATGTACGCTTAGGAGTTTTTTCCAATAAACTGTGATGGTTTAAGAACTAGGTAATAAAATGGAAGGTGGTAAAATATCACTCTTAAAAAGCCAGAAAACTAGAAAACATGTGAGGACAGGTATTCTTAAGGTTTGGAGAATAATTTTTGCATGTAGCAGCTATATTGTGGAAACCAACTGAATCATAAGTCCTGGCAGAAAAGAAGTTGACCAATGATGTTTGGTTTGTTTTTTTTTTTTTTTTTCCTGATGTAAGGATTTGGGAATTTCAAATGAAAATGTTAGGAGTTAAGTCTGAAACAAACAAAAGAGCTGTATTTTCAGAAAACATAATAAAGCAATGAATAAATAATGTCTTAGACTTGTTGTATCCTCCATATCTTACATGAAAGATTTCTCATAAAAAAACCCCAAACAACAGAACAGCCTTTCCCCCCCCAAACCTGAAACTTTTCTCTTCAAAAGTAAATGGATACATTGACAGAAGAAAAATTTGGCATACACAAGAACTTCTTTGTGTGCTGCCAGACCATTCCTGGCTCCCTGTGACTAATTTGGAGCTGGCTTTTGTAGCCACAGGTGGCTCCCAGCAGAGTTCACTGTGTGTGGAGGTGCTCCTTTTCCTGCTCTGTGCTGTGCCAGTGGCTGCTGAGTCTCCAGGGCCAGGGGAGTACCCGGCCTGCAGCTTCAGAGCTGTGTGAGGTGGGCAGTAGGCACAGGAGACAGGGGCCCCTCCTCGATGGAAAGCAAAGCACGGCTGCATGGAGCAGAAGATGCCAGCCTGGAAGCGCTTCTTTGAATTCCCATCGTGGGTTGAAGGGGGTCAGTGCACTGGTATGCCGCCTATTATACGATCTTCCTTCTACTTTTACAGACGCATCGTTTTCTTCATCTGATAATTTGCTTCAAGGACCAGAAAAGTGAGTTTAAGGAATTTGCCCCCACTGGTGAAAGAAAAACCTGGGGACCTCCCAGGAGCTCATTATAGAGTTGTAAGGACGCACATGAAGCCGGGGGTTCTTGGTGTCAGGGGCTCCTTACAAAAGGAGGTATTTGCTACAGTATTGATTTCAGAATGGGATGTTTTATTTAAAAATGCTGAGCTCGGAACAAACTGAGTTCAGCACATGAGTGGTTTTTGGTATCTTCAAATGCCAGCAGAGGAGACGAAATGCCTCTTCATAGGGATACTTAAAATGACTGTCATGTTTACTCATGTGAGTATTTTCCATAAGGTGACCATGAAGTACCATTTGGAACAACATGCAAATCTAGGGAAGTGTAGGGAATTCTTTTGTCATGTCTGTTGGATAGCATGAGCAAGACAAGGATAACAGTTCATTAACACCTCCAATAAAAGAAAAAAATGCTTTATTGCTACCTGTGTGATGTGTATTTGACAATTAATATACTTGCTGAACTTCTGTGGAATACAGGGTCTCATTTAGGATTTTTGATAATTTCTGATTGTTGCTTTGTTTGTGTGTTTGGTTTTTTGTTCTGTTTTTCTTTATTTTTTATTTTTAAAAGTTTTTCCTGCTGGAATAATTCAGCGTGGCAAATGACACAGTATACAACAGTCATAATGGGCTTTTTTTCTTTTGGTGTCAGTCCTTAAGATTGGGTCATCCAGAAAGACTTCCCAGTTTTGGTTTGTTGTATAGCACTGTATGCAACGGGTATTAGGAAGGGCAGAAGTAGCTGGGCCCTCTATAAGTAATGTATTTCCAAGTACCAAGATGCTGACTTGAGAGAGGCCTTTCTTACACCATTTCATGTGATGGTTTGAGAAGCAGTTACTTGGAAATCTTCCTCTGCCCAAATCTGCTCAAGGACTGGTTGAACAGGATGTGCTGAGCTGAAGCAAGAGCTTTTCCCTGTTCTCCTGGGATTTACCTAGAGCAGACACAGCCTATAATGGTGTGCCCCCAAAAATTGCTTTGTTTTGCCAGCCCTAGAGCAATAAACAGCTGAGCCATGTGTATCCAAAAGTGCCAGGTGTGGTGGAGACAGAGGAAGGGCTCACTTCCACAGGTTGGGGAGCAAGGTCCAGCCTATGTTGGGTGTTGGCAACTTGTTGGGATAGTGAGAGGGGAAGCTGAGCATGTTAGGGACTGCACTCTTAGTTGCTGTGCTTGTGTGTAAGACAGACTTATGACAGCTTTAGAAAGAAGGCTTGCAGATGTTGGTGTGGCAGATTGAGGAGAAAGAAGAAATTTTGGAATGTTTGCTCCTTTGCAGTAGTTTTTCCTTGCTGCAATGGCTTCAGCATTATTGAATATTTTTCTAAAAATCTTAACTTGTACCTGCTAGTGCAGCTCAGCCAGACCAAGTCCTACAGTGGCAAAGCCCCTTGTGAAATACTAGATCCTAGGAGAAATCTTTAAATCCCCTGTGTGCTTTGGGATAACCACTCCCTTATGCTTCAGCCTGCTGGGCAGTGCACCAAACACATTGTTGACAGAACATTTATTGCACTGATACCTGCAAACACGAAGTAAGATTGTATATTAAGGAGGATTTATGCTGCAACTGCATGCAAGGGAATCTAGTCTTCAAGCTTAAGAAAATGAAAACTTCCAGAGGTGAATCCTAATATCAGAGTTTAGTCTTTTTTTTGTGATCTGGCTGGCCCAGCCAACCAGACTGGTGGCTGAGAGACATCATCACTATATGGGTTATGTCTGGTGTCAGTGTTACAGAGAGCAGAGGGAAGAGAGAATGGGAAGAAAAAAATTGGTCAGAAATAATAAAAGTGAAGAAAACATCTGGGTTATAGATTCATTTGGAGAGGAAATCCCATGTAAGTCATCCTGTGGGTCTTGTACATGTACATGTGTATATATAGTGCTGTGGTGGTGGCAGTATGTCCTCATTGTGGCTGGGGTTTTAGGGCTTTAAGCATAATATGATATTGGATGTAGAGAATGTATTGATCAAAATGTGAACAGAATATGCAACAGTGGCTTCTTGAGGAGGTGAGTTTTATCACTGCATTTCGGATTCCCATTCTTCTCTTCTTCCAAACTATTCTTCCAAACTATTCTACCAGATGAGGTAAGATGTATTAGTGTGGAATCCAGTGAGTTTCCTTGCCATTGGTGAAGGTTGCTTTGCTGCGTATATTGGAAGATTTATTCCTGTGGTGCTCTGTTGGCATTATGGTATTTGCTCTCCACTTCTAAAATAGAGGCAGAATGTTGTAAAACCAGGCTTTTATCTTTGCTGTGGATGAGCTTTATTACAGAGCAGCACTCCAGCCTGCATCTTCACTTGCATTGACCTACATAGACATACTGGTTTCACCCTCTCTCTTACTTGTCTCATAGGTTAGACTTGATCTTGGAGGTCTTTTCCTACTTAATTGATTCTGTGATTCTGTAATGGCTTTGTCCAGCTTATTAGTAGCCTTGTGGAAGCGAAGGTATGTGTGACTTGCTGGATGACTGGTAAAGCCTAACTCATTTTGCTCTAAGCCATTTCTTGGGTTTATGTTACAAAAGGCAAACCCCTTTGACGCAGCGCAGAACAGAGGGTCAGCTATTACAGGTGTAATTATCCCAGTGAAGAATGCAGGCTGGTTGAGTGCTGCTGTCAAGCTGGGCTGTGTTTTAGACCTATCTGACAGGTAAAGAAGACTAAGAAATAGCTTTATTTTCTCCCATGACCTTGTTTAAAGGTGGTACAGGACCTTACTCCTCCTGCTTTTTCTCTCCTGCAAAATACACATAGTTTGCTCAAGTGCTGATCCCACAGTCCTATGAGCAGTTTCAGTTTGACAAGGAATGCTTGATGTAATCTTCTGAAATTAGGCATGTAGGTGTGTTGTGCTTATTAGCCTGCTAGTTGACCGTTTAGCTATTTTATCTCAGTTATGATTAAAAGAGTGTTACCAGGAAAGGAGGAAGAGGAGGTGGGTCAGGAAGCTGAAGGTGGATCCAAGGCAGGATGTGTTTGGGCCTGTGGATGGGCAGCGTCTGGCAAAGATGTGCCTGCAAGTGTCTTCTAGCTATCAGACTACATTTGTACTGAAAAAGGAGACTTTTTTATTCCAAAACATTCATTTTGCACTCTGATTTGAAGAGGTTTCTTGCCCCTTGGTGCAAACTTCTGCATAACTCTTCTCAAATCACCCCCATTAATGCACAGGGTGGTTAGGTCAAACTGAGAGAAAGCATTTTCCTCCTATAAAATTGTCTTTTCCCATACAGAGAGATGACAAGGTGCATGGAATTTAAATGTGATCTCCAAAGCGTGTCTATTTGCTTTAAAGTATTTTGTTTTAGCATCTCACACAGACCATATTTTTCCTTGTGAGTTGCGACTGACTCTTCAAGTCTTGGGAAAACAAACCGTGTTTTTGTTTCAATCTTCTTCATCTTCGAAATGAAAATAAAGTTGAAGACTTTGTTGCATGTCTTTCTACTGTTATGGCATTCCCTTGGAGTGAATTTGACAGGGATGTTGATGGAGAGCTCTTAAAAATGGCTGGTGCTTTCTGGCTTGGTGTTGATACACCCCTGAAGGATCTGCAACTAAGCCAGTTCAGAATTGCACCAAGAGATTGGGAAATCCCTTCTGTCTAAATTAGTGCATTTGGAGTGGTAGAAGTTTGTAGGGATAAAATGACCACAGTTACATAAAGTAACTGGTAGTGTCATCAGGGGAATGGTGTTGTAGCATCCGGCAGTGATGAGGAAGATAAATCAAAGTCGTCCTTGCAGAGAACATGCAGAACAGTCCCCTTTGCTGTGCAGAAAAACAGACAGCCTTGTGTTACTTGTGATGGGCCAGACAGGGCCTTGTGCCAGAAATTAGTGATGGTTTAAAGAACCAGATTTTGCTTCTGAATGGGGCAATAATTGTGTAAATGAGATTTTTGGTTGTTTTTAAAATTATTTTAACAAGTGCCAAGTGAATTCTTTTCTCTTTATAAAATTGAGGACTGAGTTGTTTCTGGTAGAAAATGAAACCCTATTTCTTTATGGAGGGGGAGGGGAAAGAGTGAAAAACGCATAAAGAGGAGACCATCAGCAGGTCTGTGGTGAGGAAGGAACTCACTGTAGGTGTTGTCAAGGAAGGGGGTGCTGCTTCTCATAACCCAGAGGAAAGGGTGTGAAATGTGGTAATAATTGTAGGAAATAATTGTCATCGTTGTTCTGGCTGGACTGTGCCCTGCACAGCAAAGGGAAATGACCATGGATCTCTCTGAATCTTGTTACTGTGCTTGTTTAGTTTTGTGGTGTAGTAAGAAAGGAAATTATGAAGTAAAAGGGATCTTGGCAGGCTTTGGTTTTCCTCTGCAGAGGGGTGGGAAGCAGACCAGAGTTTAATCATACCCTGTAAAATGTGTATGTTTGTTCTGAAGTATTTCAGGCTCAGGCAGAAGGTAAAACACCTGTATAAACTCCTGACTTGTGCCTGTGAGTTATGTCTGTTTGGGGTTCTGATATCCATGATATATAAAAGTTCTGGGTTTTTTTCTCTGTCTTCCCTACAGTCTTTCTGCTGTGCATGAGGAGACTTTTCTCCTTGAACTTTGATTTATCTTCACATCTTTTGTGTCTCAACACCCTTTCTTGGCCAGGCCACTGTGACCTTTTGCCATCTGTGTTTGACTGCTTTGCTTTCAACTCTCCTCCTTCCTTATCCCCTGATCCTCACTGAGCTCTCCGGATATTTGCTGACCCTTGGTTCAGTTCACCCTTCCCCTTTTCTGGGCTGTCCTGCAGATTCCCGTAGGCTCTCACCAGTCCAGTCCCTTGCCTGCTGTACTCCAGCCTGCTCCATGGTCTTGGCTACCCTTTCCACACTGCTCATCTGCTCTCCCTTGTTCATTGCTTCCCACTTAGCCTTTCATTGCCTTTCCCTTGACGCTCCTCTCAGTAGCTTACCAGTGGTGTGAGCCATTTCCTTACCCTCCCTCCCAAACACCTTTTCTTGATCCCTTCACAATTTTTGCCTGCCTATCCCATTTGGACACAAAATGAGTAGTTGTTCAGTCTCTTGCTCATCCCTTGCGTCCAGACTACGTGCAAAATCGGCGGCTGCAAACTTTCGAGGAAATCTAATTCCATTTTTACAAGCTCCAACCTTTGCAGGCTGTAATTACCTCTTGCCATCAGCACTGAGACCTCTTTGCTGCCGGCTCACCTGACGCAGGCACGCACACACGTGTACATATACCGTGGCCCTGCTTCCCCCGGCTCTTCAGCCTGTGCAGCATCGGCTCACCTGCGCTGGATACTTGCTGTCACTGCCCCTTGGCGCAGCTCTTTCAGCTCCTCCAGGCTCTACCTCATTTTCCTCCTGTCTGCCAGGTATTGTTCCCTGTGTTACCCTTGCCCATCAAGCTGGTGAGGAAGGGTTCGCTTGTTTGTGTCTGCAGTGTCTTTCTGGGTTGGCTGGGCCTTACTTTTCCTATATTGAAATACGCCCAGTGGTTGCCTCCACTGGATACCTTCATACCTTGGTGTGGAGATGCCATTTCTGTAGCATGTCCAGACCCCTGTCAATGCCTAGCCTTGACACAACTGCTCTGATTTTGTTTTTCCCCTTAGTTCTCCTTGTCTTACCCTCCTGGTCTAAGGCAGGTGGGCACCTTTCTACATAAGGGTGCTTCCATATTTTAGTCTAGCCTAGGAAATAAACAGCATCCTAACTGGGTACTGAAATGTTTTTTAACAGCACTGGTGAACTTAACCCTAGTGTGACATTGCCTGTCAGTGAGGTTAAATTCTTATGCTGACCTTTGTAAGAAATGAAAAAGAACCCCAACCACTTCAGAAATTAATTGCGAGATGTCTGCAAATTTATGGACGACATAAAAAGTGAGCTTTCATGGTGAAACAGCCTTTTGTCAATGTGCCTGCTTTTTTTACCCCTGGATGCATGGTGAACATTGTCACCACTTGTTTCTTGGGTAAAATGCCCAAACCTTTAAAATACAGAGGAGCAGAAGCCCCCGGATGTGAGACATGAAGTAGTGTTGCTGCATCCACTCTGGTTTGGGCATGCTTGTCTGATTTCAGAATCAGTGGAGCAGTCACGGTATGTTCTTTTGTCTTCTCCCTGCTTCTCCTTGGAGGCCCTCTGGCAGGTCTTCAAGGGCAGAACTTGCAATCCAGGATTGCTTGATTCAAGATTTGAGAGCAGAAGCCCAAGAAAATGTCATTTTAAACATACAAAAAATCTCTGTGTATCCAGCCCATCAGCACAGGGCACCCATGTAAAGGCTTCCCTCTCCTGCCCTTTATCTCTTGATTAATTTTCCTCATTTCTTGGTGTGCATGAGTTCATCTGCTTCAAGCAGTGGGGCAGCAGAACAAAGCAGTTTTCAAAGGAAACAAGGGTAATTTATATCTGGTTTTCATTTCCTTTTTCTTCTATTTGGTAAACTGTACAATATTTAATAACAGAAGACTTGCTCATTCTTGTGTCTCAGACTCTGAATTATTAAATCTCAGAATTTCTGATTCAGATAAAGAGTAATTAGTGTGTGCAGTATCTTCCTGACACGTGCTTGAGATGTAATCAGGAACCAAGGTGCTCTTAGCAAATGCTTTGTTAAAGTACACTGTAAAGCACCATCTTACCAGGCATGGAAAGAGCCTGTAGTCAAAGGAAAAAAAAGCCTTTTGGAAGCTGAGAGCTTTGGGAAGGTGGGATCAGGTATATGTTAGAGACAGTGCTCATCTGCTGGGTTTATCCTTCATTAAATTTTCAGCATAGATCCTCATAACATAGTGTCAGCAGAAACACAGGCAAAGCTTAAGGGATTACACTGATTAATAAGTGGATGTAAGTTTTGGGTTTTGTTTGTTGCATTAGAGCTCAAGGAGTCATTCAGGTGCTTTGCTTGGACTCGTGCCCACATCTAACCATATGGTACAGCAGTTGATGGAATGCAGATAATAACTTCGTTTTCTTTGCTATTTAGGTTCAAACTTGTGCTAACAGGTCCCCTCCCAAGCTTTGCTCCAACCCACTAGGTGAACCTAATAGAGAAATTCATCTCTCCATGCCTCAGTTTCCCCATACAGCAAACAGCAATAATGGTAATAATACACTGCTTCTCTTTTAATGCGTTTGGAGTGTATGGATGAAAAGCACCAAATACAAGCTTGCTATTTAATTATTTGGCCTACTCAGGTCAAATATGTAAGGTACTCAGTTTGTCTGACCATGCTGTAGGAACACCCATGTTTGGGAAACCTGGACTTCCCGTATCTGTCTGGGCAGTGCTGCCAGCCTGCCCAGTTGGGCTGTGACCTACAGCATGGCGAATACAACTGGCATTAGTCAGCTGGCCACTTCAAAAGGTGAGGGGAGAAGGGAATGAAAACTTGCAGGAGGAAACCATGCTTCAAACCTGAATAAAGGAACCTTTCTCTGACCAGGGAGCCTGGATACACAGGCAGTGCCACTTCCTAGGTAATTTTAAGATGTATTCATATTTCAAAAGAGAACTGAGTCAAACCAGCTAATCCATGTAAACTGTTGTCATAGGTATGTGAAATACACATCTGTCAGCCCTGAGCAATTGCAGTGTGGGTCTGGGTCAAGGCATATTAGTGCCCCTATTTCCCTGGGTGGTATGGGAAGCAAGGTCAAAGGGTGTGGGAATACCAATTTCTCTTTCTCTAGCAAATTGCTGATGAATGACTCTTCAGATCTGGGGTCTTGAGGCACACTCTGTGAGTGTGGATAGCATGTTGTTACTGCTCTTTACAGGATTAAACTTATCCCAGGAGGAATCTGCTCTGGAGTAGACTTTAAAATTTGGGGGCAGGCTAAACCAGCTATTGAGGTTAAACCAGCTACCAGAGGGCTGATAGCAATGTGTGTGCTGTCCAGAGGTGTCCTGATCTTTTGAGAACAGGTGTGTATAGATAGATAGACAGACAGACATGTAATAGCCAATATATCTACAATATCAATGCTTATTTTAAATCTTCCCATTTAAAAGGGAAATGTTTAAACCTTGAAAATAAACCAGTAGTTTAGAAAAAAGTGTAATATGGAGCAATTGTACTAAGAATTGTATTGTGCTATAGCATTACACTAAGTCTACCAAGCCTATAGGCAAAGGCTTATGCCTTGGATTTAAAGAGTATTCAGTATGTCCTGGTCTCACTGTAGAAACCACATGTAGGAGGAGACAGTTTCAAAATGCAAGACTTGCTGTCATTAGTTGTTCCTCAGTCTCCTGACTGTAAGGCTGTTCCACCTGAAAGCGGCTGGCAATCACTTTAAGGGGTGTTGGAGCTGATCTTCAAAGTCATGGGATTTTTATGTTTTTAAGGAACAACCTGACTGCAGAGTCACAGGATACTCCATTAAAATTTTGGGGAGATAATAGTGGTCCAAAAGTTTTGCACAGATACAGATATAAGCACAAAGGTAAAACAAATATTTTAGTGTAAATGGTTCTTAGTGCCCCTGAATTTACAAGCAAATAAATATTTGATTTCCTAGTTCTTATCCAGTTTCTGCCAATAGCAGTATCTTCCAGTAAGAAAGTTATGGCCTCCAGATAGAATGGAGAACACAGAGTTCTCTTTTAAACAGCTGAATATAAATTTTTTGATGCGATCTGAAAAAAGTCTGACTAGTGGAGCATTCCAGCTGTCTGTGAGCTAGTTTCAGCCTAGCCATTTGCCTGTGTAGTGTGACCTACCTGACATACTATTTGCTTTTCCCCTTCTGCTTTTTTGTTCTTTTCTAGTTTCATTGCTGTTTCTCCTGTTTTGTGAGATGATGCTAATGATAACTTTCTCTGTGTGTAAGCCACTATCTTTCCTCCTCCTGCTCCACAGAGCTGTTGTCTCTTCCATTGACTGCCACAGCTTTTATGTGAAATGGAAGCCACTAAATGTAAATAGTATCTCAACAGCAATTAAAAGTTTAAGTACATACAATGAAATTTCTTTAGCTTTAAAAGAACGAGATGGAAATGACCCTGTATTTGGTTTTATGCCATAAGCAATTGCTTTTTTTATGTCTGTGGCCTGAATAACTTAGATTCTGCATGTGGTCTGCAGGTACCTGGGAATGGTGTTAGAACATCTCTCACTAACTTTTTCAAGCACCTAGCCTACATACTGTGATTTTTTTTTTGCAGTTATGCCTAAACCCCAATCCCAGAATTTGTTTTTAAATACTGCCTAAATATTTTCTTGGTGTGCAAGCTGTCTTACTAATTCTGACTAAAGTCATTGTAGCATTAAACCACAGTGCAAAAAGCCAGAAATATGCAGGATCCAGGCCACTAGTTGTACATGATGAGGGAGGAAAACCCTGCATCACCCCACACCTAAAATTTCCCATTCAGCAAGCCCTCAGTTTAATACCTGATGTCCTCATTTGTGTTATGTGGGAGACACTTTACATGCCAAGAACTGGAGCAACTCGCTCTGGTCTGTGATTTTGCCATTGAAAAGAAAACATCATTTCTGGTTCCTCAGCATGCATTTCTCCCAGTGAAGCGAGTCTGGTGGCAGCTCCGTGCCTTGCTGTGGTCCAGACCAGATTAGTCTTGGCAAATGCTTGCCACTGGTGTTAGCAGTGATGAAGGTGAGCATGTAAGCCAGGCTTACTGATTTCTGCTCTCATTAGTCATGTCACTGAGGTTATTACTGCTGACCTCAGGAGCTCTCTTTTCTTATCCCTGCCAGCCACCTCCACCTCATGGGAGAGGTATGTTGGGGAAGTTGTAAAACAGTAGGGTAGAGGCAGTCTAGGCATGTACTAATTTTTAATTTTTTTCCCCCTGCTTAATACCTTTTCCAATATTTTCCAAAGGTCAGGAACTGAAGAATGCTTGCTGTCAAGCTTGCACTTGCTTTGCTGCTTTTGAAATCTGAGCTGATTTTGCCTTTTTACAGACTTTTTGAATGACTGCAGGTCTTGGAGGTTTGATGCTTCACATTACTGAATAACTTACTGCTACTTGTGCTGTATTAACCGTGACTTTTGGTCATGATTCTGCAGCCTTGTTTCAATGTCTGCTCTGTTTCTGGAGGTCAGTCACTCAGGAGGCAGCTTTGGTCCTTCTCTGGTAGGAAATGTCTCACATGGCTCTTGGTGATGCTGTTGGGGGCTTGGAGTGACCATCTTGGTATTCCTCTATGGGGAGAGTGAGAGAGGAGGTAAGAATTTGCCTTTTAGCATTTTTAGTGGTTTTGAGCTGAGTGAACACACCCCAAGCTCTATGCCTTTTCAAGTCCTGAGATCCTGGGAACACTGCTGTGGTTGCACACTGGGAATCCTATGGCACCATGGCAAATACCATAGTCTCTGAGAAATGCATGCAGTAATGCTTGCAGCTTCTGCGTGCTCTGATCATGACAACTCTGGCAAGCTCTATGATAGCTGCTGGCTGCAAGTAGGTTTTGTAACTTGTGGGAAGAAAATCAAATGCCACTGTGAAAATCTTTTGTGAACCTTCCTGTGTGTCGTTAGCTTGCCTTTGCCTGGCCTACTCTGAAATTCCAGAGCAGAAAAAAGCACTGAGCTGTTGAGGATGCTAGAAAGAAAGTGTCATGTTAACCCAGGGGTTTCTGTGTTTGGGACTGCCCAGGGCAGCCTTTCTGTAGCCCATGCCATGGAGGAGCCATCTCTCAGCCGACTCAGCTGATGTTGCCAAAGTGTGTTTTGCTGATTTCCATGTCAGCCCTCCTTGGTGGCAGCAGCAGGAAGGCCATCCCTGGCAGATTGCTGGCAGTGAGGAAGGGGTTTTTTTGAGTCTCCAAAAATCCAAACTGGGAGTGTGATGGGGTAAAAGCATCTGCCATGGAAATGGATCTGGAGTACAGACTTTGCACAGATCCATGTGGGTAATGCTGTGACCATGACCCTTAAACATTTGCTGTTTCCTTGCTCTTGGGTGTCATTACCTAGCAGGAAACAGGTGGAAAAATTGTCCAGGAAAAATAGACCAGGCTTTTGCAATAGGCAATTTGGGTTTTGGCAGCTGGGGTGAGAAGGCCAGTTTCCATTGAGCATCTGTTTCAATGTGAAAAATGGCAGGAAATCTGTTTTTTCAATTCTTTTTACACTTGTCTATGCATTGATTCAAATGCCTCAAATATTTCACAGCTGAGATAATACCAATAACAAAATTATGCTTAATTTCAATGTTGCAAATAACTGAAGCAAATTTTTTTTAATTGCCTCCATCCAGAACAAGTATTGCAAAACCAGTGCTATATGTAGCCCTGCATCTTGTGAATTGGTAGCTAGAAAAAGCCTTATATTCCTCTCCTCTACCCATTTGTCTTTGCCACCTGCTCCCCTGTTTGGATTTGGGCATCACTCATGTTTCCCCATAACAAATCTTTCCAGTTGCCTTAATCACAGAAGTGATACAAGGGAGTTGAAGGGTAATTAGTGGCAGTCCTATTCCACTCCCTTTCTCTCCCTGAAACTTGTGCCTGCTTAAATGTGCTTTGCCTAACTGGCAGGTGGGCAAGACTGTGTGTTCCTGTGGAGTCGGGAATAAGAAGAGCATCAGGAAACTCCTGTGTTATGAAGACTGGTGGAACTTCTCAGGTTCTGCTCTCTACTTGTGGATCAGGTCAGTTTCAGAGTCATGGTGTTTTTAGTAATTGATTAAAATGAAAACGTGGAGTGTGCAGCTTTGAGCCCTGTGTCATTTTATGTATGGAAGAATAAAGTGAAACCCTGGAGAGCAGGAAGCAGAACACTGGTCACAGGCTGCCTTGCTTCCATCCCTAGAAATACCTTGTTGTGTATTTTTTACCTCTACTACCGTGCAAGGGTCCCTAGCTGCAAGCCTGTGCACGTGTGAGCTGAGCAGAGTGGTGGATGTCACACTGCCTGGCTCTGTCCCCAAGTAGCACCAGCTTCCCTCTACCTTCATGACCTC
Source organism: Onychostruthus taczanowskii (assembly GCF_017590055.1). Classification (NCBI taxonomy): domain Eukaryota; kingdom Metazoa; phylum Chordata; class Aves; order Passeriformes; family Passeridae; genus Onychostruthus; species Onychostruthus taczanowskii. The sequence goes on from NW_024498351.1 coordinate 15,355,890, forward strand.
CTGCATGAAAGGGCCCTCCTGGGCCCAGCAAACCCCAGCAAACCAATCAGTTTGGTTTTCTTTCACAAATTACTGTGAAATCCTGATTGCAACACAATACAAAGGGCCACACAGCTTTTTTTTCTTCAAGACAGAATCTGGACAGAATTTTGCTTCTTAAGTGTTGGAAACCTGCAAATATAACTTAAATAAATAAAGAAAAATTAAAAAGCAATTTTAGTTACTTAAAATCTATGAAATCTTCCCATTTTCAAAATGCACAGTGTACAACACAGATGCACTTCCAATGTCAGACCTTTTTTATACTGAGGAGGTCAAAGCTCTCCTACAGTTTCCAGCAGGGCTGCACCTTTCAGTACACATTTTTCCATCCCATTTTTTTAGCTGTTTGAACTGCCCTGGAGCAGAGATGAAAACCATTAAAATGACAGCATGACAGAAATACTCCACAAGTGAACAATCTAGGATTTTTTAAAACATTTTATTTTCCCCTCTTTGACTGACTGCAAAAACAGCTGGAACAAAAAGAATCCAGCTTCATGTTTGGAGAAAAGAAGTCTTTGTGTATTTCATAAAATAATTGTGGCAGCTAAGATTTTTAGCTGGCTGTAGGACCCTTTGCTATTCCTGTGTTCCTACTAGTCAGTCTGGATTGACTTCAGTATTTATGGCATGAACTGAAAGAAGAGGCTGATGGCAGAGCCCTCTTGCAGAGGCTGTGGGTGCTTGCTGGGCCTTCCAGTGCCACAGCCTCCTCTTCATCCTCCATCACCAAGGCACCTGGCAATGTGGTGACCTGTGTGGCTTGCAAATGAGAGGCCACTCCTCTTCAAAGAATGAGCTCAGGAACACCAGCCCTATTAATTTATTTTCATTGGCATTATTAGGAAAACGACCCAACCCCAAACCCTCTGTTGTCAGGATTTTCTTTAAATAGCCAGTTCTGGAAACAGGAAATTCCTTTACCTCTGGAAACAGGAAACAGATCTGACTATTACATATTAGTTTTAAATCTTTCAGTTATCCCCTGCTGCCCATCACCTCTGAGTTTCTGCTGCTCAGCAAAATTCACTATTTATTTTTGATAAGCTAGTGTCTGGGGGTGTTGTGCAAGACTCAACCATGGAGTAAATCAATGTATTTTGTTTTAAAGCTGGCAGGGTTGGTGTCTTCTGTGTCCATCATATTCAATATATACATGAACACAAGAAGTTTTGTTCCCTGTAGTTTGATACAGAGGTGTACAATCTGTTGACTAAATAAAATAAGAAGGAAGAAAATGAGAATTGGCATCATAGAAGTCAGTGAAGGACAAGGTTTTTTTTTTTTTTGTTTTAAGGTTAATAATCAAAGCCTACTGAGAAGAAAGGGTATACCAGTGGAAATGGAATACTCTTAGAAATTCAGAGCCGGAAGTGACTTAAAGAGATCTTCTAATCCATCTCCTTGCCCCCTAGAAGGCTAGATGTTTATCTTCAAAACCTCTGATGAGGGTGATTTCATAACCCATCAACAAATCCTATGTTAGGCATTTACTCTCCATGTTTTCATGGTACCCTCAAAAATTATTAGGTGTATAGTAAGGTTCTGTTCTTCTTTTTGCAGTAAAGCAATTGCTGACCATCCTTTCCAAACAGTTACCTGGCTTCAGGTCTCTATATTCTCAGGATGTGTTTGCCACCTCTGTAACCTCTTAACAATCTGAGTTTTCCCCTATAGATCATGATTCCAAATGTTTTTTGGCTCTTGTTGCATGCTTCTTGGAGTCTAGGCCAAAGGTGCCTGCCTTTTGTTTAAAGGGTTATTTCCCAGATTGGGCAAAGTCTCCATCTGAAGCCTCACAGCTGACAGCAGAAAGAAATAGCTGCCTTTTGAATTGTGCCTGTGATACCCTCCAAGTCTGTGCTTTGGGGTCCTTGCAGAAGCTGTGTGTCATTGATGCCTGACCTGTTTCCAAACCCGTTTATAACTTTGGTGTTTTGGTGGCATTGCTGCCTCTCTTTTTATTCCACTTTTGTTTCTGTGGAGTCCTTTCTGAGCAGAGCACAGAGCTATTAACTGTTCTGGGAATGTGTTGGCTCTTAAATAATCACAAGCAGAGGCACTGTGCCAAGTTTTGGTTTGGAGTAACTGTTTTTTCTGCTTCCAGACATTGATGTAGCTCCAGAGAAATAGAGGTGTTTACGGATGCATTGTGAATTAGCACCATGGTTGCCAGCCCTTTGTAGCCAGGTCCCAACTCTGGCTGGGTGCTGTGACACCTCTCGTGCTGTGAACATGCTTGTGCAGGTGGGAGTCTCTCCACTGATCTGTTGTGTTTGTGTTCAGATTGACCCAGTGCACCGTGACAGGGAGACATTCTCAAAGCATTTTGGTAGCCTCTTGCACACAGGGTGAGATTCATCTTTGCTCGCTCCAGCCCTGTGCTGCTTTGACACTGAATTCGTTACCTCCTGGCTGTTCCCTTCAACACTGGCAAGGCATCAGCAGCTCACAGCCTATTCCCAAAGCACTCCAAGAGTACAGAGCTGCAGGAGTGACAGGGGATCAGCAAGCTGTATCTGCTGTCCAGCCTGTGAGATGTTGGGTGTAGAGGTCTCTGAAATCAGAAGGGAGGAGGGCTCCCTGCTGCTCCCCAGCACTGCAGCTCACCCTTGCAGATGCAGGACACAACATTCATTCATATCCATATCATGCACTCTCTGTTTGTAACCATACTTGATCCTTAGCTGACTTCCCCTGCAAGCATCTCTAATAAAGACAGAGAGGTAGTGGTTAACATCAGTTTAGAGATGACCTGCTGCCAATAGATGCAGCTGTTGATCTTGTACACCTTCCTGGGTAGCCAACAGGAAGTAGCTAACCTGGGAAGTTGATCTTGAACAGTAAGCAACCATTCTAAACTTTAATTCACTTCTGGTCTTTGCTTTAAACATCAATTTTCTGCCAGGCACCATGCACTGCACTGCTCAGCCCTGCAGTTCCACCTGATCCCTTACATTGGTCTGGTTCAGGACTCAGTGCTTTTGATCTTAACTTCATTAGCTCTCAGCAAAAGGTAGCAGCTTTTGGCAAAGGATCCTAAAACAGTCGACACATTAGTAATGAATTAAAACAAACCTGAAATAACTCTTTGTTTTAATTCCAGCGTAGCATGTTGAAGCAGTTCAAGTATGCTTTGGCAGGCTGAGTAGTAATGGAGATTTTTTTTTGTGTTGGTTAGTTCAGAAAATAACGACTGATTGCAGCTGAAACAATAAAGATGTGTCTTCCAGATCAACTGTAGTTCTCAAAGAGTCTGCACTGTTCACTGACTGTTCTGATACCTTCTTGGTCTAAGTAAGTGTGATGGTTTTACCTTTTAAATATAACCAATGGGGAAAAATAAGTCATTAGCCATTAATAGGAGAGAAGCTTCCAAGTGATGTCCCCAGAAATGTATGGGAAAAGAACAAGAAATAACTTTTTTTTTCTCATCCAAAAGGGTAGTGATATTCATTTTTGTCTTTGTCAAGTTTCTCTGGAGCCTGTTGTGGTGTGTTCTAGAGTTTACCTGAGGTCAACAGGAGCCTTCCTGGTGATTTCATCATATCCCCTTGCAGCTCTGTCATGGTGACAGCTCATCTTTCCAGCTCACTTGGGGAGGAGGCTGGAAATCCTGATTGTGATGCAGAGAGGTGGAATAGCCAGCTAACCAGTCTGGCTGGGTGGTTTTGGTGTCAGCTTCCCAGATTTCAAAAAGGCAGCTGAATCTGTTTTATTTGGTGTCCCTGAGCTGGGGTGCTGTGTTTGTGCCAGCATTTAGGTGGCAGCTCTTGACAGTGTCAACTCAAATGTGTGTACAAATGTCATTTTGCACAGAGGCTGGGTTTCCTACTTATGCAGCAGTTAATTGCCAGGGCCCCTGAACATGTACAAGAGCTGGGCTTGGGTTCAGTACTTGCTCTGACTGGCACTTCTAGCAGCTCTGCCCAAGGATGTGGCTTGTGGCTGTAGCAGAGGAGGAGGACTGCTGCGAGAGTAATCTCCCAGGCTGGCCAGATACGCCTCCCGTGCTTTCTTCACCTGGGAGTTGTATTCAGAGCTCATAATACTTAATTATTGTTCTTCCCATTAACAAATACAAAGGTCCTGATCATTCTTGTAGTGTTCCCCAAGTGCTGGGCACTCAGCATGGTCTCTGGAACTGCAATGTGTTATTTTCTAATACGACCTTCTTGCAAATAATTTACCTACAACACATGATCATTATACTCCTGTTGGTGCGTGAATCAGAAGACTCTTGGTATAAAGCATGCTAGCATTTTGGAGCATGACTTCTCCTGAAGGCATTAAATTTTCAAGGAGTTAAGTATGTTAATGTGTATTTCACAGAGAGCTAAGTGAAAAATGGTAAATAGGTTCCCTCTGCTGCCTTGAAGGAGGGTTGCTTTTATTTTTTTTTAAACCTTGATGGCCTCTCTGTCTGCCTTTCCTTTAAATAAATGAATAGCTGGTACGTTTGTTGCCTTTTTGTTGGAGAATTATTGAAATTTGGACCTGTGGCTTCACACATGTATTTTAAGCGTTTTTGTTACTTTCTATAAAATATGAGTGCACATTGTGTGAAACAGGCTGGGCTTCTGATGACCAGGGGCCTGGAGCATGTGCTATGGAAGAAGAGACTGAGGGACAAGCTTTGTTCAGCCCTGAGGAGATGGTTTTGGAGGAGACCTTACTGCAGCCTGCCCCTATCTATGGGAAAGTTGATGAAAAGATGTAGCCAGCTCCAAGGAACAAGGATTGCAAACTGGAGTGGGATTTTCTGAGAAAATATTAAGGTAAGAATATCTCCATAGGGAAAATTGTGCCTTGATAACTCGCCTAAAGAGACTCTAGGAGCTTTGTTCTCAGAGGTTTTCAAGGCCCAGGTAAACCAAGCCCTGTGCAACATCACATGAGGTCAGGGTTGGCCCTACTTTGAGTAGGAAGCTGCAGACCAGAACAGTCTTGTTCAGTGACATTATCCATAAATACAGGGCTTGGAAGTGAGTGGAATGCAGGGGGCCTGTGCTTGCAATCTCTTTGGTATCCCACTTCTAAATGGGGTTAAAAAAGTGACTCTAATGCGATTGTGCTGAACTTGGTGTTAGTGGGAAATTCTGTCACCCAAATGCTTCCATGAGCATTTGACTGCTGCCCAAGTGCATCTCCGTGGGGGAACACTGGCAGGGTGAGTGGGGTGTTTGTCTCTGATGCAGCAAATACCATGAAGTCATCCGAACCTTCAGCCTTGCCGTCATCCCCTTTTTCCAAATTGATGGGTGAATGTTGATGTACTGTATGAGTTGACCCAGATAATGCTGCAAATCCAGGTTTCATGGCACGAATCGGGAAGAAAAATAAGATTGAAGTTTTCTGGGCTGTCTGGAGCTTGCTCACCCCAAGCATGCTGGCCGCCCAGTTGTTGGGGTGCCTCTGCCGGAGGTCAGGGAGGCACCCATAGCTGGGGACGGCAATCCCTTGGCAAGCAGCACAGCCGGTGTCCGGGGGGCGCGGGACTGATGGCAGCAGGTGCGTGACAGCCGCGGGTCGCTCGGCATCCTCGCCAGCACCGCCTGGTTCTGCTGCTGCGCTTTCACCAGCGCCGGCAGCCGAGTGTGGAAGCGAAGGCCCCGGCTGTCGGTGGCAGGGCTGCCGGGGCGCGCGTTGCCGTGTGGGTGCTGCGTGCCGCGGGAGCCGCTAGAGGCCCCTCCAGGCGCGGCCATGGCGCCTCCAGCGCCGGCCACGGCCCTGCCGCGGCCTCGGCGGGCGGCGCCGGGGGAGGGTCCCGCACTCGGATCCGGCCTCTTTAAAGATAAAGATGGTCTCAGCAGAAGGGAGCAGGGGAGGGAATTCTGCCCCTCTACTCCGTTTCCGTGAGGCTTCCACCTGGAGTGCTGCATCCCGCTCAGTAGAGCCGTAGACATCTTGGAGCGGGTCCAGAGGACGGCCATAAAAATGATTGGAGAGCTAGAGCATTTCTGTGGTGACAGGCTCAGAGAGTTGCGGTTGTTCAGCCTGGGGGACAGAAGGCTCTGAGGAGATCTTCGAGCAACCTTCCAGTACCTAAAGGAGACTTCTAAGAATGACAGAATAAGCTGAGTTAGAAGGGATCCACAAGGATCATTGAGCCCAGCTCGTGGCCCTGAGCAGAACCATCCTGAGAGTCACACCAGGTGCCGGAGAATATTGTTCAAGGGTTTCCTGAACGCTGTCAGGCATGGTGCTGAGACTTCACAATACCCTATGGGTGAAAACCCTTTTTTCTAATATCTAACCTATGAAAGATGGAGACAGACTTTTTAGCAGGGCGTTTATTGATAGCACACGCTGTTATGGTTTTAAAATAAAAGAGGGATTTAGACTGGATACAAGGAAATTTGTATGAGGGTGGTGAGACACTGGAACAGGTTGCCCAGAGAAGAAGTAGATGCCCCATTTCTGGGAACATTCAAGGTCAGGCTGGTTGGTGCTCTGAGCAACATGGTCCAGTTGAAGATGTCACTGTGCATGGCTAGGGTTTGGACCTATAAAGGTCCGTTCCAACACAAAGCAGTCTATGATTCTGAGAAAAGGAAGGCAGTGCATTTTGGCTGTCTATTTTTTGGGATCTTTGCCTGCAGTCCACTTAGTGGATCCCCAGACAAACCCCCGTGGGAGGTGAGCTGAGCTGAAACAGTCAATGTGTGCACGTCTGCCCCAGCAGTGGACCAAGGCAGATTCCTTTCCAAATCTGATCTGTGGCTCAGCCTCCACAGATCCCATGTTTTGCACCAGTTTCTGCAAGCACCCATCTTTCTGCTGATGCACAGTGTGAGATCGCAGAAATGCGAAGAAAGTATTTACCTCTGCCTTTTCAGCTCTGGGTTATTTTATTCTGCCTCCGCTTATCATATTCTCTGGAAAATCTGTGCCATGTCACGTCACTGATACTTATTCTCTACTTTCTTTCTTGTCCTGCCTCTCTTCTTAGTCTTGAGGGTTTTAAGGCAGAAATTACTGGTGGTCTGAAGACTTCAGCTACATAAATTCATCATATGGATTGTGTTTGGCCATTGCAAAGTATGTTTGACAGCACTAAGGTAAGAGGCTAAATGCTTTGATGATTTATAGTCCACTTAGGGCACAAACATAATTTTTCATTTACCTCATCAAAACAAAGAAGTTCAGCATTAATGAGGGTAGTTAATCACAGCTCAGCTGCCTGACATAGTTTGAGACTCAGAGATCTCAGATGGGCTCTTGGAAGGGTGCAGAGAGCAGAACCTGAGTGCTTGGTGTGTTCTCAAGCAAGGTGTTGCTGGGTGCTTGCCCTCTCCTTGCAGCCTGCTCCATTTGGCCTTGCAGTAATTGCAAGTGGTAAGGAAGGGAAGTATGTTTTTTTCCCAACATGAATCCTCCTGGATATATTTTTACTGGTTTTGGGTGCTATTCTGCTAAGTGTAGTGTACATAGTTTATACAATAGCAAGCATTATGCATTTAAAATCTGTCCAAAATTGTTTTTCCAGTGTAGGATAACGAAACAGTATTGAGGTACTCTTTTACTTTCAGAAGCTTTATTGAATTTTTGGCAAACACTTCTGTGAAAATGGTGTATATGTAGCCACTTAAAAACAAGTGATACGCGATCAGCTGATGAAAAGCATGTTTTCCAGTGTTGGTTCTTTTCTACATCTCCAAATGATATAACTTTTTATTTATTTATTTTTTAGTTTAGAGGCATGCCAAATCGGCCTTTTCAGTATAGATGCATTGTTTTTATAACCTTAAGTACAACAGCTCTGGGAATGTAGTTCTGAGCTGAAACTTGAGCTCCTGACTTTCTGCCTTGCAGTCAGATTTTGTATTTGCATTTTTAAGCTTGTAAAAACTAGGGAGTTAAAAGTTGTGCAAATAGTGCTTCAGCATGTTTCAATAACACTTGGGCTGCAGTGCCTGTCTACACAGCTCACCCCATCTGCCTGTCTCTTCCCCTTTGCTTTTTTTCTTCTTTATATAGTTTAGGTTTGACTGTGTCTAAACAGCAGGCTGGCTACCTATACACAGTATCTTCTGCTAGTGTAGATTTACAGTACAGAAAGACAGGGAAATGCTTCAGAGGTGAGAAGAATGGTGAAAGGAAGGAAAACCCTTTGTGATCCATGACTTTTAAGGGATAAATGGGAGATACATTCTATTAGTTCTACCTCATGAAGATTTTAACACACCATTTCCCATCTTCTTATCATAGGAGCTCTAGGAGAAAAACTGACCTGCTCATTCAGCAATCCGTCAGCAGGAACCTGGTTGTTTCTTTCACAATCCCAGTTGCTCAGTCTACAGCAGATGGCTTGCCCTTCCGCAACCTTCTTTGTTCTTTTTCCATTTTTTAGGGGTCAACTTCTGTCTCCACCATATCTCTTCTTTCAAAGCTGCTTTTCACATAGCTGTCTGTCCTCATTCTGCATCTTGTCCTGCTCTGCAGCTCTCTTGGATGTGCAGTGCTCTATGGCTTGTTCCTGCACGTATCCCGTAGTTGCGCATCTTGTTCCTGTCAGGGGAAGGGTTGCCAGGATCCAGCAAGCAACCTGAAGGAGTCCAACCAGCACAGAGCCCTTTACCACCCTGCAGGTGAACGTGCAGTGTCAAGCCAAGACAGCAGGAGTGAAGGGCAGGAGGTTTGATGAAGGCAGCCAGGTCAGGGGTAAGGACTGCCAGGTTCCTGCAGGGTCTGCTGCCTTACCCTCAGCTGTGGTCCCATCCTGGGATGTGGCACTGATGCCTGTCTGAGGCTCTGGATGCTTGTCTTAGCTTCAGTGTAGCAGGCTGAGACATAAATGCACAAAGGGGAGGAAGGAAGACAATTTGAAAAGTTTCTCATTGATTACAAGGCAGCAAGTCAGAGCAGACTTGGCCTGGAGCTCAGCCCTGGTATCCCAGTAGTCTTTACTTTTTAAAGCACTAGAATAACAAACAGCGAAGTGTGCAAGAGAGAACATGACAATCTCCTCTCCATTTCCATCTTTCTCTCTGTCAGTGCTTTTCTTTGGTCCTGGGAATGTTCCTCTTTGACCAAAGAGGTATAAATTATGGGATTTACTTCTGAGCAGCCCATGGAATAGCCTGGGGCAAGTCATTCCTAGAAGGTGCTTTCCTCTTCTTAAATGGGTTATTAACATTTGCAGCTAAATACTGAAGCAGGGAGAAGAGAGAAACAAATGGGGTTGTAGTTTCCTGAAAGGAGGAAGAAAGAGCTGTTATTCATATTCACTCACCAGAATATTCTTAGATGTGCGTCGGAACAACCTAATAAAAGCAAGGAGATAGAGAGAGGCAAGCCAGGTGATGTGCCTGGGACAGTCCTGAGGGAGTTTGAGCCATGTCATCCTTAGGCAGAGACCTGGTAATTCTTCCTGAAGGAGGTTTCTTCTTTATTTCCCATCTCAGTCCCCTTCTTGCAGTGCAGGAAACTGTAGGAAGGAGAGGTGTTTATGAAGAAACTCATCAGTTTTGGTTGCTGCTGTGTGAGTGTTAGTTGTGCTGTTGTCGTTACTGTGGTGCAAGGAGCTCCAGGGAGGCATTGCAATGCAAAGCTGATCTCCTGGAGATCACAAAGTGTTCATCTGCTCCAGTGTGCTCTTCCAGGATGGCAGGATTGTGCCAGAGGAGCAGGGGCAGTTCGTGTCAAAGTGATGGGGAAAATGTGTCTCTTGGAGACCTGGAGAAGCACTCTACACAAGGAGTTTGTGTACCCTGTGGGGAGGAGAACAAACTCCTGAGGGAACTGGTTTAAAGTTTGAGGCATGTTAGGAGAACAGCAAAGGATTAGAGCTTGGTGCCTCTCTCTGTTCCCTACTGTCAGATCACTTTTGACCCTAGTCAGATTTCATTATTGTGGATAGGTAATTAGCAGCCACTCTTACTCAGTAATTAGGGGAGTGTGTGATTATATTGCCGAGGTGGGGGGAAAGTTGTGCCTGCAAAGTCCAGCTGGCAGTTCTGCTTTCATTTGTGTGCAGTACCCAGTGGCACAAGGTCCTCATATCCCTGCAGATCTTCATTCCCATGGCAGCAGCTGTAGGAGGTATTGCTATAGGCTACTTGGATGCAGGTTTGGCTTTTTTTTCTTCGCCCCTGGCCATCTGAAATGAAAGAGTGATAATATAGATTTTAAAGGATGATATGCAAGACAAGCAGTTTGTGGAAACTGTGGAAATGCTGGCATTGCTCTGCATGGTTGGCAAGGCTAAGGGAGGTGGGAAGGGTTGTGCTGAACTTTTGTGGCAAGAGAACATTAGCAGTTTGATGGTCATCTTTCCAAACTTTCATAAAATACTAGATCTTGGGCTACAGTGGCAGCATTAGGATTTAAATGCTGTGTCTATTACGCTGTAGCTAAGACAAAGAGTCTTAATAGGTAGCAAGGTTTTGCACCTGCTTAATCAAATTATCCTTCTTTGCCATATTTTCACTCCTGTAGATGCTTCTAATAGATGCTGATGGATCTACAGTGGCATAAGAAAATAACATTTGTGTTGCCTGTTACATTAATTTCCCAGATAAAACGAGGCTACCAGGATGACCCATCTGACTCCTGTGATATTTCTGTAAAGAACAAAATTGAGTACTGCTGTTATGATTAGTGTATTAAAAGTATTAGGTTTGTTGTCTTAGCTGTGCTGTGTTTTCTCATGTTCTCTCTCGTGCTGATTGCTAATGACAGGCTTTGGCAGGAGCTAGCCTAGGCAGTCCTTCCTGTGATGGGAACCAGATGGATGGTTTTGCTCTGGCTACCCCTCCCACTGAGCCCCAGGAGGAGGGGGAGCCCTTTTGGGGGGTAGGGGGAACATTTATAGAAAACTCAGTGAATGGCAGAGAACCAGTTCTTGTCTATCCACCACTTTTCTTCCCTTGAGGCTCCCAGTTTTGCAACTTCTAACCTCACCCTTGGCTTCAACTTCTTGGCTTTCAAGTGATTGTGCTGTATGTTACATTTTCATTACTGGTAAAATTGATGGAAAATCACATTTTATTATGTGAAAAATGCAGTGTTCTTTACTGTCAAAGCTCCATTCAGCTGGAAAAAATCTATGTGAGGCACTCTTTTATATTTCATGTATTTTGTGCATTGGTTGGAATGAAAAAATAATGAAAGGCTGTATTTTGTCAACTTTTGCATCTGTCTGACTGGCAGCACTGACTGATTTGTTTTTTAAATGTATTTATTTCTTGCAGTAAGCACTATTATTCTCCACTCTTTCACGATAAATGCAAATAATATGTGGAATGTGCAAATAATATGGGAAAAAGAGAGATGCAAATTATTCAATCCCTCCAGGTAGGTCTGAGAAGAAACTGGAAATGTGACTGCAGTGTGAAAACGTGCTGTCTTTATACCAGCTGCAGCAATGATAACAGGGCTGCTCTCTGTCTGTGTTTCAGGTTTCTGTGGACACATCTGTTCTATCTTTTTTAATGTGTTTTTTTCTTCTTCTCTTTTTCCCTTTCCTCTCCTGCTGTGAAACTTTAAATGGGATCTGGGCACGCTGGGTATCTGAAGTACATCACTCTATCCATAAACCCTTCTGCCCCTCGGGGGACCACTGCTGCTCAGGTGTGGTGAGCCCAAACTGCTGAGGCTCTTGGGCTGAGCACAGAGAATGAGCTAAAAAGCCTTGGTGTTAGGGAGGACAGGTGGATACTGCTCCTGAGATCCAGGCTGGAATACCTTTTGGCATGAATCAAGCTTCCCCTCAGGGGAGAAACGTGGCTTCCCTTGCTGCACAGCCATGTGCCAGCTGTGTTGGTACGTGGGCATGAGTCACATGGAAGGGAGCCAGACTGATTGGCATTGTGAGATGCTGAAGCTCTTGGGATGTCTTTGCAGCAAGAATAGATTGCAACTGCCTTGCAATTGCCCCAAACCATGCTCCTGCCTGGGAGAAGTTGTCATGCCACTCTGCACTGCTGGGCAGTGGGGATGTGACCCTGGGTGTCTCAGCCATGCTTTTGAGCACTGTCTGAGGCAGTAACTGGGGGAGGACGGTGAGGTGCAGCTGACAGACCCACCCTGCTACCATCTGGGATGTACTCCATGGATCAGGCACACCTGTGATTCAAGATCCCCCTGCAAGCTTAGAACAGTGCTTTATTTTATTACAGCTTTTTTTAAATGTCACAATTGTTTTCCTACTTAGATCACTAATTGCAATTTCAAGTGAAGAGCCTGTGAAAAGAGGTGTCAGGGTGTTCCTTCTCAGCATTGTTTCATTTTTGCCATGTGTAAAATTCACTCCCAATTCAAGTAGAGTTTTAATGTGACAAAAATTTTTCAGTTATTCTAAATATTAAAAAGTGATATTTTTATTCTTGATAGTTCCATATAGATTTTTCTATCAGTGCGAAAACAAAAACAAGTAAACTCTACAGTAAAAGCTTACAGATAAAGTAGTAGAAGTAAAAGCTTATGAAAAGATCTAGAAAATCCTTCTTTATAACTGAGACATTGTTTATTTCTGCACTTTTTGAGTCCCAACCCTGTATGTGTTAGAAGCTCTTCACTGTGAGCTATTAGTCATTATGAGAACCCTTGTCTGGAGACCTTCCTTGCTGGAGGAAGGTACCTTGCTGTGCTTTATGTAGGTAATTTGCTCCAAAATCGTTGTGAGGGTGCTGAGCTTGTGAGGACTTGCTGGCTGGAGAGTCAGTGGTCAGCAGTGCATTTGTTGGAGTGCAGTCAAACAGAAGAGGATTCCAGAAGCTCCTTCTCAGAGCAGTGTCAGCTGTGAGATCAGGCAAGGTTTTTCAAGGCTTGATCCACTCAGGTGAGACTGGAAAGTCTTCTCCAGAGATGTGGATAGCACATCCTTGCTGGGCAGCCTATTCCAGGAAACTCTTCATACTTTGATGTTTGTTACCACGTGGCACTTAGAGTGGTCAGAGGTAAATATGTGGCACTGTTCTCTCTGTAGATGATATTCCTGAGACTCTTAGTTTAGGAAGCAGTGTAAGTAATGACCCCACAAGTGCTCCCTGCCATGAATGGGTTAGTGCAAGGGATGAGGATCTGCTTTGTCCTTTTCTGGGGGTAGGTATGGGGAAAGCAAAGCCATCCTACCAATCCAGGGGGTGAAAACCAGTCCAACCCCTTCTATCCCTGGTTTTCCTTGACCTTTTTGCTACAGCCATGTATGAGTGGTGCAGTAGGAATGGTGGTGCTCCTGGGCTGTCCTCTTTTCTCCCCAGAAAGTGATACATCTGTCCTGGCTGAAATAGTCTGCCCTGAATTGGCAGCCTCGTAGCTGTCACTGCAGTTAATAGCAGGGTCGAACCCTGGTATCCACTGCTGGCAGAAATAATTCTCTCTATTTATGTTTAGACACAGGGCTGGGATATGGGGATATTGTAGCACCTCACTCAGGGCCTGAGATCCCCAGTGTAAGCCTTCAGAGAGATGGGCACCTCCTGCAGCTTCAGCTGGGGGTAGAAAACCAAGCCTCACTGGCAGGATGCAACCCAGGAGGTGCCTATAGGACTCACTGCACTTTTGCATTTTCTAATCTGCTGCCTAAAGCATTGTCTTGCTTGCTCAGACAAGTCATTCACCACATCAGGAACGTGTGGGAAAATAACTCAGTCAGGATAACCAGAGGAAAATAAATGCTTGTGTAGTTGGCCATTTGGAGCTGAGCTAGCTTGGGAATTTTTTCTTTCAGCAACACCCTGAAAAAAAAGTAGTGCAAATGGGTGTGAAATATAAAGAGAGTTTGCTTCCTTCTTGCATAGGCGTATATCCAAAAAAAGGCAACAGTAAATATAGAGACATCTACTGCTAAACGCTTTGGTAGGGCTTTAAAGGATCTAAAGGCTCCGTGTGCTTGGCTGGTAGGACGTCGGATCTTCCCCACTGAAATGAGCTTTGAATACAAGGGAAATCTCTGACACAGCAGAGAGGAGAAGCCACAGATCACCTGGGGTGTTTTAGTGCGCTGCTCAGTCACCCAGGCTCTACTTCACTCCTTGATTCTCCATTTGTGCTTGAAGAGAGGATTCCAGACATAATGTAAGTACAGAGGGGGAAACCATGTCCGATGTTACGGGCAGCAAAATCAGACTGCAGTGAGTGAGATACCCAAAAGGCAGTGATGTTTGTTACTGGGGTGCAGGAAAAAAAAAATGTTCAGGTTATGGCACTTCTGAAAAATGCAGAATTACTTTGCTTCTGTGAGATGTAAAGTGGATTTCATTTCACAGCTACTGTTTCTGTTGCTATTTAGGAAGCGTCAGTGAAAAAGAACAGGATAATGTCTTCTGCTACCGTAGAAATGCCAGTGGAAATTATTTCCTAATTAGTAGACATTGCTCTAATGATAGAGATGTTTAACAACAAGTTATTTGTATCATATCAAACCCTGTATTCTAGAGATGGCTTTTTCCCTCTGTTGAGTGTTAAAGCAGTTGCATGGATTAATCACACTATAATGCAGCCAAACAGCTCATCCCTGCTTGACTCAGGGAGAAGAAGCTTTGATTTGATACAAACATGAGGAAAATCACATCCTAGTTGTACAAAGTATATTTTGAGAATAAAAGCTGAAGTTTAATTTAAAAAAACTAAACAAAACACCTTGTTTTTCCCAGCAAATGAGGTCATGCAGCCTGATTGCCTGGCCCATCTGTTGCTGTTCATAAGTGTGTTATATTTTTAAAGGCCAATATTAAATGGTATTATGTAGTTATCTACTTTTTTTTTTTTTTTTTTTTTTTTTTTTAATTCTTCTTGGCTTGTCAAGCACTGTCATTATACCAACCGCTGTTCTTAAAACAGGATTTTGGTTAAAATAGCACATACCTGCCATCTGGTTGAAAAATGTAAGCTTCCTACACAACTAAGTGGAGTTGAACTACGGTATTAGGAATAGATCATGTTCTCTTGAAAATAGCAGCTGATGGCAGATTGCAGAAATCAGCCAGTTATCAGTTGTCATTAAGCTATTTGATATCTGACACACATGGAAAGCATGCTATTTATAAGTATGCAATTATGTTATAGAAGTATTCTTTTTATTTTTTTCTCACTCCTTCCCTTTACCCATTTAAATATGTTGGTTTGACTGGACTGGAAAGCGAAGTCTCCCTTAATATTCACAGAATAGATGTGCTGTAGACTGAAGGTGTGCCAGACTGTTTGTAACATTTCTGTCATCAAAAAGTGATCTGAGAGGGGTATAGAAATAAATTTGGTGTTCCTGTGCTATATAGCTGTAGGTCTCTAAAGAGAAATATCATCTACAAAGAGCCCAAGAAACAGAAATATGTGGAACTAACTGGTAGAAGATTGCAAAGCTAGAAATCGTAATGGAAAATATGCATTTTACTTTAATATGTATTTGCATTCCTGCTAGCAGGAGAAAAGAACTCAAGTCTTAGCATTAACTAAAGCAGAAACACTAAAAGCATAATTATTTGCCAAACCTGGGCAAGGCAGCACAGACTCTCAGAAGTGTAGGTTAGTCACTAACATGAAAGCTTAATGCTAACCACTAAGCAAGGACTCTCACAACACAGGGCAGAGGGTGCTGCTGGAGAGGGCAGTGAGGCACGGGGATGCTGTGACCTGTTCCCTTGTCATACCTTGTTAGGATGATTACAGAAAGCAAAGCAGAAACAACTTGCTCAAAAAGAGGGATCAGGAATTATTTTGTGAGTGGAAATGTGAACAAAAAAGCAGTCAAAATAGGATGGGGTGCTTTAAAGCTAATAATTTTATTCAGAGGGGGTGTGAGGAGGTGTTATTTTCATGTGGGCTGAGGGTTAGACCCTGATTAATCTGCAGCAATGACATTGAAATCTTCTGAGCACATCCTGAAAGATTTAGTAAAACATAAATATATATCACCTATAAATAAAACATAATACGAAAGAAAATAAATGAAGCTATAATAATATATAAATATTATCTGATTATTCTCACAAATTTTTGGTTATATTAGATGTTTTGAGTACAATGAGGAGTTTGTTGACCCCACTGAATAACTCCCAATCTTTTCTCCTATATAAATGTTGTCTGGAAAATTAAGGTCTGTGGTGTTTTGGCTTCAGCACAGTCTTGATCAGGTTTGAAATGGTTGGGTTTGAATCTGAAGCCTCTTGCTTTTCAAATGACATCTGAGATGCTGGTTGTGAAAGGTCTCTAGTCATTTTGCTTTTAAAAGTTACTTCACCCATAACCATCCAACCATATTAAAAATGTATTCAGCTTCATAATTATAAGTTTTAGGTTTTACAGTCAGCAGAGGTATGTTCTAACAGAAAATTAGGTAGCAAAGGTGTAGGTCAGAGGTTGTGGTTTGCTTTTTATTCGTTGACTTTTCCTCACCAGAGTATTTGAAAATTTTATTGTGGAGACTAATCACGTCTCCCTTGCTTCAAGCGTTTTCAGGCCTTCTTAGGCCAGCAAAGCAGCTTCAGCAATCTCAGCATTTTGGCAACATTGCAACTGTCTTGACCATAAAAAGACTTGTGAGTGGTGCAGAGAGCACCTCCCACAATGGAAGGTTTGCAGGAATGAGGGATGCCCAGGAGCAGTTTGGGCTCTCCAGCACGCCTTCCCAGGTGTGTTAACCACATGCCAGCTCTCCGTGCTTTCCTGCAAACCAGCCTGGTGTTCCCAATGAAAATCAAGGTCTGCAGCTGCTGGGGAGAAGCCTCCTGCTGGCACACAGGGAAGGCTGGCAGAGGAGGCAGGGGCAGACTCCCCACAGAGTGAAAAATGCAGATGTTTGTCTGTTCAGGGCAGTTTGACAGAAAGTGTCTCTTCCTCTCCACTTCCCAGACTGCATACAGTTATTTGCAATTCCAAGCTGCTTATTCTCTAATTTAGTAGCTAATGACTCATCTGCCCTGGTGTGCTCCTCCTTCCCTCCCAAGCCACCAGCTCTCCCTGCTTGTTCACTTGCTCACCGGCCGACTGGAGCAAACCTGCTGCCTGCTTTAGTTCCCTTTGGCTCGGCCTTCACAGGTCGTTTCAGCCTCCCCACCCTGGAGAAAGGTTAGTGAAAGCCCATTTATCTGCCTCTCTTTTCTTCATTTGTAATTTTTTTGTGTGATTGTCTGCACAGCAGATGGCTAATAAAAAACCCCCAATGAGATATCTGAGTGTGTCTTGTGGGGGGTGGTTGGCAGAGAAAATTGGGAGGGAGAACATGCACTTGTGGATCAAAAGTAGCTGTGTAGGCAATTTTATTTAAAGACAGAACACAGTATTTTATTTTGTTTCTCGCATTTGAGGAAAAAAAAAAAGTTAAAAATGCTGACTATAGTTGAAAACATTTTTAAGTGTATCAAAACTTGTAAAGGTGATCAGGAGTGATCCTTGGTAATTTCAGGGTGAGAAACATCCTGGAAGACAAGGACGTTTCTCAAAGGAGCTTGATGGTTTTGCAACTGCATAAAAAAATTTCCTTTTTTATACTGTAGGCAGATACCAAAAGTACTTGATATGGTGGCATGTTACACCTAGAATTTTTGTAAGGAGGTTAGGAAATGACATAGCAAAAGGTAGTTGTTTTTTCACATGGGTTCTAAGAATATTACATGTCCAAATGAATTCATTGTGTGAGGTGTAAATATGAGAACTTACTCTCAGCAGTCCTGAAGTACTAAACTTTTCACAGCAGAAACTTGTCTTGGAAATGAGCTTTCTGGGACATTGTTCTGGTGTTGTTCTCAGGTTAATTGTTCCAGGTCAAGTTTTCTTGTGGAAGCTTAAGTCATTTTCTCAGCTTCTCAAGTTCTGACCTCTTTATGTCAGTGGAGAATCTGGTAACACCCATATTTAGGCCACCAGATGCACTGCATTATGAGCATGTGGGGCTTTTCCTTTTTTTAGGGGAAGCAGGAGGTGAGAGAGAGGAACTCTAAAACTGGTTTTGTTTGCAGCAACATATAACTTGCCTTTGGCTTGAGGGAGTATCTTTTCTTTGACTTCGTAAGTTCTGCTTTTACTAAGAGAGAGCTAGAAAATGAAATTTTTCTCACTGTGGCCTACATTCCTTGAGAAGCTTTAGTTGTGTTGGGAAATATGTGCTCTGTCTGACCACACAGCCTTTAAAGCAGCAGCAGCAGCGAGAAAGGTTCTGGGATTGCCTAAGAAATTGCAAGACTAAGGGGAACTTCCCAGCAGGCAGTGTATACCTCAGGTACTTTGCTGAAGGGCACCAGTTGATAAAGCCATCAGTTCCAGCTGGGAGCTGCCCAGGAGCACCTTCTAGGCCTTTAGTGCTGGGCATGCAGCTCTCTCTTGCTCCTGCTTCCTCATAAAGTAACCACAGCCTTTTCCTATCATCTCATGTTGCTCAAGATGAGAACATGTATGCTGAAGTTCAGGAGCAAGTTCCATGGGCAACATCCAATATAATCTGTCTAATCTGAAATTTTTAAAATTTAGTTTAAGTTTTATGTCGTGTAGTGGTTGCTGGTGCCAGTAGGTATTTTGCACATATATTACTGAATATATTGCACAGAAAATTTGTGTTTCAAGATCAGGAAAGAGGAAAGAATAACTTTTAAAGTCTGTAAACTTGGCACAAATCACTCTTGGGGGCAAAAATGGTAAGAAGCAACACGAGGCCCATCAGGGCAGTATGTTCTGGGATAATGACTTTCCACAATGTAAGAAGGATATTTAGGGTTGTATGCATATAGTGCAGGATTTGCATATAATTAACAGTCTTTCTGTTTTTCTTAAGATACCTTGGAAATTTATGTGCAGAAACCTAAAGTTAAAATCTCTGAGGGCACCTGCTTTCAGCTTAAGAAATGGCAGGTATTTAATTTCTGGTACAAGCTAAGTTCTGATGCTCTCCTGCCTGTGGGTTATGATGGACAAAACCTCTTTTGGAGTATGTATATGGACTTTGATATCTCTGTACCAGAATGTATGTGACATTTTTCTGTCTCTGTGATAACCAAAGTCATTTAGGGAGGGATATGTTACAGTTGCCATTTTAAAGCTGAGAGCATGACAAAATACGTGACCGCATAATATGTTTTTCTCCAGGGCTTCTGTTTCATACCAGGTACACAGGTATATGAGGGAAAATACCTGGGGATTCAAGTGAGGGATGCTTGAATCTGGGCTTTTGTACTGGAAAGGGCGTCCTTGTCCACAAGGCAATGCACTTGTGGCATCATTGCATCACCTCAGGGACTCATACATCTTCCCACCGACTGGATATTTTCATAAGAAGGTACAGGGAGAACTGGAAACTGGAAACATGCTTTACCTGAAATTATGCAAGGATCCTTATTAAATGCTTTCTTTTTGCTGTAGGGGAGACTTGCTTCGTGACTGTGGTTATTATGTACAAAAATAATGGTTGTGAAGCACTCATTAAACTCTGCTGAAGAGGATGGTTTTGGTGGGGGGGCGGGTTTCCCATGGGCTCAGGAGGCATTGTGCCCATGTCTTTGTGATTCTGTACTGTTCAGTGTTAAAGAGAAGTATTTCTGCTCTAGATAATAGAAAGAATTATCAAGAGGCTTTAGAAGAACAATGTCTTTTGGACTTTTTAAAAATTAAGCATAATAAAAATGTTTCCTTGACTACAGGAAAGATGCAGGCATTCATGTGTACAAGTGGAGCATTACATTACGTTCTCAGGTAGCAGGCAGAAGCCCACGCAGTGTTCTACTTGAGGATGGATTTGAGTTGCCCTTGGATCAAGATCCTGTCTAGATTAAAGGCTCAAATTGAGTCATGTGTGGTGCTCCAACTGCATGCATACTCTTTGCTCATGACAAATGTGAAGTTATTTGAATTATTTGGCATCTCAAGTAAAAGCCCTGCGGTTAATAGCGTAGAGAATGTTCAGCTGATGCCTGGTAGCTTCATTATGAATTGACTGTTGAGAAAAAAGCAGGAGTGTCAGTTTGTATGCTGTGGGGTTGGTTTCACTGTGCTGACAACTCCCAGGTAAAGCCTTACTTAGCAATGC
This sequence comes from Onychostruthus taczanowskii, assembly GCF_017590055.1. NCBI lineage: Eukaryota > Metazoa > Chordata > Aves > Passeriformes > Passeridae > Onychostruthus > Onychostruthus taczanowskii. Next base: position 15,375,889 of record NW_024498351.1, read on the forward strand.
AGTGCAGGTTTGCTCGTTTTAAACAGGAACAGGCTGAATTTGGCCAGCCAACACAGATCTAAAGCAGGCTTGCAGAATTCTTGAGGCTTGCCTGATGTGTGATGTTTCTCAGCCCTGATTTAAATAGATGTTTGGCATCACCATTGCTCTACTCCTGTCACCCAGCAGGGATGTCATGCATTCAGCAGGGCTGCAGAATGAGCTGGATGGAGTGGCTTGTGACTGTGGAGCAGAGCCCCAAGCTTCTTGTCTCACTTTGGATCACCAGGGGGACTTGTAGGAGGCAGGAGTGATGGCAGTGATCTTTCCTTTTGTCCACTGTAGTGTCTACCATGCTCTTCTTGCTTCAGAGAAACCCTACTGGAACCCCTGGATTTCTAGGAGAATATATACCAAAAGCTTAGGACTGGACTATCTGGCACAATGCTGGCTTAGCTCCTGGGCAGGAATGAGAGGAGTGGGAAGTACAGCTCCCTTGCTTTCCTCCAGGGGGAAGGAAGCTGGACAAAGGAAGCCAGCTGGCTGTACTTCCCTTTTCTTTTCAGTTTATTCAAAGGAAAAATTAAGGAGAAGCCTGAAACTTGGCCAGTTACATAGATTCCTTGGGCAGAACCAAGCAAGCAATGATATTGACTGTCTGCCTATACTCAGTCTGTGTAAGATAGAAAAAGGATGTATGAATTAATTCTTCCTCCTTCTATGAAATCTCCCTTAACCAGGCTACAACAAGGATTATCAGTTTGGAAAAAGGTTTTTTAGAAAAACTGTACTGCCATAATATCGTCATACTTAGTTCAAGTACAGTGTGGAGACCTTGAATGCTTCATGTCTCATGCAAAAGTAGATACCTTATGTTTTCACATTCCACATTTTCATGTCTGTGCACATGTGTGACATGCTTGTTTAATGCAATTTGAATGCATGCAAATGACTTTTTTTTATGTCCTCACTTCCTTGAACAGGTTTTAATCGTGATCAACTGTTGATTTGATTTTGAGTAGCATGCTAATAAACTATTTAAAATGCTCAAACTTGGCTTCTGGAAAATATTCTTAGTTCATTAAATGGATCAGAACTAATAGAAATAATAGTCTGCTGCAAAAGAATTTCCATTAATCTTCTTAAAGGCAGGAGATCAGATTTCAGAATCAGATTAAATATTTGTGTTCCACATTAGGAGAGCTCCTCGATTCTGTCTGACAATTAATCCCCTTCAGGGTCGCAGTTGCTCTGGTCTGCATTTACCTCTTTCATGTTGTGCATGAAGGACCTTTTATAGACTCTTAATGCACATTTATTTGGAAGTTGAAAATTCCATTGGAGGCTTGACCTTCCCCTGTGTTTGTTTTTGTTTTATTTCTTTTAGCTGAGAGCAGGGAGAGATGGGCACTTCCCACTCCCTTGAGTTTCGTAGGAGTGGCAGGGGCGGTGTGTAGACCACGTCCCACTGAGCTGTTCAGCTGTCATCAGCATCTCATGATTAAATCTCATGCTGAGGGTGCGTACACTCCCCCCACCCAGCACCTCCACTCGCTCAGCATCAATTTCCCACTATGTAAGATGTGGGAGACGAGGTGACAGCTTGCTTGCAGGCAGAGCACAGGATACTACATGGGAAGAGAGAATGTAAAAAACACCTGCTTTAAGCTGGTACTGAAGATATTTGCATAATTTATTAGTATTTTTAGAAAACAAGGGCAATTAAGGAAATAAATATTTGTCATAGATGCAACATATTGTGTTAATATCAGATGATGTCATTGTTCAGTGATGCTTTGCATATTACCTCTGTATGCAGCAGAGGGCACTAAGTGGTGCTTAGCTTTTAAAGTACAGGAAAATTCTGCATTTTTTTCTTAATTATCCAGATTGCTGCCTTAAGAGTACTTCTCACAGGTCTCAGTTACTCACTACAACTTTCTTGTGTGTCACATTTGTTACATTTTGTCCTTATAAAATTTAGAGAGATGGCTCATCCAAGGGCAGTCTGTCAGCAGGTTTACATTTTGAGGAAAAAGAGAAATCAAATGTTATGTCAACTAAATTTTCTGAGTTGATTGCAGTCATCACTGTCATTGTGATTCCTCATAAGTTTCCAGGCACAGCCATGGTGAAACTGGGGAAGACCTAGACAGATTTCTCATCCTGTTCTCATCCCACAATGATGGCGTAGGTGAACTCCCAGAAAATCAGGGCTAAAGTCAAGAATTTGCCAACCACCACAAGACTGGAGACAGAAGTATTTTGAAGATTTCAACAGTAATGATATTTTGCACAATGACGTAACTACTCTCAATATCAAAATAATCTAAACTTTTCTGGATCCTGTATGATGTAAAAAGTGTGTGTGATGGTTCACTACAAGTTTCATAGTCCTACACTAGAAAGTAGTTTATATCACTACCATCTTTTAACTACATTCAATTTGCCTGGTTAAAAAATAAATTAAAATAAGGCAATAGTTCATTGCATTTACATACAACGTGTCAGGGATGAAAACATTTTTGATGGTAAGAGATGAGGAGGTGAACTGCTTCTTCAGTTAAAATAATTTGAGGGGAAATAAAACTAGAGGGAGATGGATTTAAAAGCAAAACCAGGTGATTCTTCATGCCAGAGGTAGGATCTACAGGACTTCAGATGATGCTGTGAGTGCAAAAAATTTCCACAGGCTGATGGAAAGACTGGGCAGTCCTTTGGTAGAGAAGCCTCAGAGACTACTCAATAGAGGAATCAGAGCAGGCACAGCAAATCCTCTGAGCTGAAAATGGAGGGAGACTCTTATAAGAAGGTGTAAGTGCCACCTTATTCTTCCCTGGCTGTGTACTGCTGGCCTCTTTAGTAGACTAAATATTGGACTAGATTGTACTGGGGATCACTGGGGAGTTTCCTCTATTTTAATGGACTTAAAATCTTTTAAAAAAATCAGGCTGTTGAAAGCAGTTCTTGTGCAGATGAATCACAAATGTAAAGCAATTTCAGGTGCATGACAGACTACATTCATTGCTTTGCTATCAGACTATAAATCCTATTTATAAACCTCTGCCTCTGGAAGAGTTCTGCTGCATTTGTTTCAGATGGCTTTCAAGCCTCACTTAAGAATGTGTTTCTCCGAATGTTTCCAAATGCTACCTTCTTGTACTTTTTTTGTTGTTGAAGAACTTTCTAGAATGGTTTGAGCCAAATAATTGTGCTGTTTGTGTTTCATCCCTGATCTCCTGTATTCAGTTGGTTCACTAATATATCTCTAGCATGCAGAATGTTTGATTAGTGAGGTGAATAGCTGCTTTCTTTAATGTCTTATCCTGACAATCATGCTATTTGAGCTGGTTACAAATGCCACCTGCTATTCAAATGACCAAAACATAGAATTCTGGACTAAATTAATGTGCATTCATTGCACAAGTCTTGTGGCCACAGTAGTAAGTCCAGTCTTGTGTTCTAGCAGAAAGGCAGCTAGTCCTGGCAGGGAGTTAGAGCTGCACGTCCCACACTCGCTGCATCTCTGTCCAGCAGAGCAGTGCTGCTGTCAAAGACACGGCCCGGCACCTTTGAGGGGAGCCTTGCACTCTGGCTCCTGTGATCTCCCCTGCCCTGCCCGGGCTGTTACCAAGGCAGGAGCCCATCTTACCGCAGCCTGCAGGGGTTTGCACAGAAGGAACGGGGTCCCAGCCTGTTTGTGGGCTCTTCCCCTGCCCGAGCAGCGCTCATCTTCCCACCTCTGCCAGCCAGTGCCCATGCTGGGCAGGGTGTGGAGATGCCAGGGGTGCCATAATGCTGTGGATGCTTGGAGCAAGCAGGCACTAGGGGCTGATGGGTGGTGGATGCCATACTTTTGCCAGCCTCTGGGGGAACATCTTTTTGCTTGGCTGGGCTTTTCCATGGCTGGCTGGCCTGCCTGGGTTTGGAGGGTGCTCATAAGTGTATGTTCGAGGTTGATCTGCATTGCTTTAATCATCCCAAACAAGCCAGTCCTGTCCACATGCAAATACTCAAACTGTGTGATCCTTTTGCGTTTCATGTAACAGTTTTGTATTTTTCTTAGTTTGGCAACTTCTGTGTCTTATGAGAATCAGAAACAATCCCTTTGCTTGGAGTTTGCCCTTTTGCTTATTTGCATATACAATTTCAGATCAGCATCAGTATCTCATATTCTGCTTTCTCCTTCTTTCTAGCCCTGAGCAGAAAGTGCCCATGCTGGGCCTGCTGGGATGGTCTAGAGACATGCAAGCATGCCCACTGGGAAGGGGGCTGAGGTGGGGCAGAACCAGTTTTCAGATGTAAGCTGATGGCAGCTTGAGTGTGGGGCTGGTGGGGCTTCCTCTGACAGGTGAAAGGTTTTTGTGTGGTGATGAGCTCAGAAAGCAGTCTTCATTCTTCCTGCCTTAAATTACTGCTGTATTAAAAGTATGTTCCTTATTTTCCTGTCCCGTTCTTCCCCATGTCAAACAAAACAGTTTTATCATTAAGTTGAGCAAAAATTTAAATACTTTAAATTATTTTTGAAAAAGGCATTGTACAGGTGCTTTACCATTAAAGATAAATGAAATACTGAGATCATTAGTATCTCTGGGTGTCAAAAGCTACCTTCTGTCTTGTCCTTCTATCTGTGCTTGTCCATTTAGGGAAAGCTGATGTGTAGCCCACAGACAGTAGATGCATGAGGAACATGTTTTTAATCTCTTGTTAAGATGTAGGGTTGGCACTAGAAGATGTGAGGACTTTTTATTACTCTGCTCCCAGCGTGGTGCTGGGTGAGTTCCCTGGGACACTTGGGAGAGCAAGCAGTGTGCTGGGGTGTTTCCCTTTAGGACTCTCAGTTGGAACCTGCTGGGAACTGATTTTCTCCTTGTTTTTTTTAACCTGGGGTTCTAAAGCCTAGTAAGAGCCAAGTGGTCACTTTAGCAGTTGTGGGACTTTGGACTTCTATTAGAAAAATAAATTTTAAAATATCATCCTTAAGGACACTGCAAATCACTGAACAGCTTTTAAAAAGAGAGTGTGCCATGTTGTGTGCCTCTAACTGGCTGTCATATCTCCAAGAGCACTGGGGGACTATTTCAGTTACTTGCAATTCAAGCTACAGAAATGCTGTGAGTAATATATATATTTTCTATAATTAATAGACCATTCAGTTCTGTGTGATTAATAAACCCCAGTGATATGACAAACCAAGTACTTGGATTTTTTTTTTCTTTTCATTTTGAAGTGCAGATGTGAATAGGAAAACAATAGTTAGTGATTTCACATATTTAGGAAAAAGGTTTTTTCCCTGATCTGGATGGATGTTTTAGTTGTGTTTCCATTAATGTATGAAATTTAGTGTTCTTTCTTTGTAGCAGAATGAATAAAGGTACCATGGGAAAAAAAAAATCGTTTCCTCTGTAGACTTTACTGTGCAGATACAAGTATTGCATGAGTTTATGCCTATTAATTTTTATTGAAATAAGAGTTTCATGCTCCCCCAGAGTTTTATGTTTTGGGTTTTTTTAAGAAACACTGCAAGCAAATCCAGTTAGAATAACTAGAAACAATGTTATGGGAGAAGAAAGTATATTTTGATTTTGTTTTTTGATTCTCGACATATAGACATGTAAAATGTAGGATTGTATTAGTGTGCTTAGACCATCTCAGAATATTTCATGCTGGAGGAAGGGAGTCAAATGCCACAGTTGAAGCAGATGGTGTTCATGAGTCTGTCTGTGCAGCACTTCCTACACCACGGAGTGGGCGGAATGATGGGAGTAGAATTCTCTGCACTGTCACACAGCTCAGATGCTGCACCAGATACAGCACCAGGCTGTCTTGCACCAGATGTTGGTGGGTCAGAAGGGAGCATCCTGCTTGGAGTTCAGCTTTCTTTCGCTGTACCCGATTCCTTCTTCCGGATTTCAGTCTCCAGACTGCTGCTGTGGGATCTGCTGTACCTGTGGTCCCACTCAAGTCCTCCGGACTGCAGAAGTATAGTTGCTGGAGTTGTTTGGAGCTCAATAGTTTATTCAAAGACACTCCCCCGTCTATCCCCATGGCAATATACCTATGAAGAGGATCTGATCCTTAACCAGCTAGTCAATGCAACCATCCTACGTCAATGTTATCAGCACACGCTGCTCTGTGAGGGTGCCTATAAACACATTCCTCATCACATTTACATCCTGGAAATTTGAAGAATCTACTGAAAAATATCTTGCTCTACTTTCAGGACTCTTCCAGTATATAAAATTACACTGACTACTTTGAATCCTTTCTTTTCTTTAGTTGCACCACAAGAACACAGTGAAACTTGTCTAATGGGAAAATAACGCAGCAGCTCTTTGTCCATTGCCTGCTCTTTGCAGGCTAGGAGGTGGTTATCAGTTGCCTTTACAATTGTAAGGCTGATGGTTAACCATAGCTGAGGGCAGTAGCATTCTTGTAATTGCAGCTAGAAAATACTTCCTGGTGATTTTCAGGGCGGTTAAATGGTCACACACTGGTCTTTCCTGATTTTCAGCAATTTGTTAGCTAAAATATTTTAACTCTTTTTCCCAGCACTGTGTTTTTACATAATTGGATTTAATGTCCTTAGAAAGGCTGCATTATTTTTCTATGCCCAGAAGATAATGAGAACAATTAAAGTGAAGATAATGAGATCAGTCCTAAAGAGGGGGTGAGATGATCTAAGAAGAATCTGTATTTTCAAGGATGGTTCATTTGACAGGACTCAATGACACACAAATGGTGCCTCTTGCTTCAGGACCATATGACAGTATTTTTGTCATGCGTCACGCAAGGTTGGCATGGGGGTTGCATCAACAGGGAGTAGTGAACAGAGAGAGGTAGCAGTTCCTGGAGAGTGTAAAGGATATAGCCAGTAATCACAGACTGGATGGTGTAAAGGGTGTAGCCAGTAATTACAGACTCACTTCCCTGCCCCTGAGGACCTGAGCACTTCTGTCCTGTCTCCAAGCCAGTGAGCAGGGCAGCTGTAACGCTGACCCTCTTTTAACCCTTTCTTTTCTTGAGCTCTGCTGTTATACATCAGTCATTTAACTCCCTGGCCCTGGGAAGGGTCAAGTGTGACCTTTATGGTTGTGGGAGACCCCATAATTAGAGGGTAAATACCTGATGCCCTTGTGTTGTGTGTAGGTAGAAGTATGTACTGTGTATATAATATACATAATATACAATATTGCTGCTGCTAACATAAGGAAAGTTACTTTTTTGCAAATATGTGAGTAAATAAACAAGTTGAGCCCACATAAGTCATCAGATCAGGAGTGATAACTCACTGGCCATCTGTTTCTCTCTGTGACTCTGTTTTTGTTGCTTGCTCTTTGGATACAAAAATGTATCCAAATGAAGGCGCTTCAGCTTGCCATCTTCACATAATTCTTTTGTTGCAGACATCCTTGGGACTGTTGACTGTCTGTGTTTTATTTCTGACTGTGAAAATCATGATATCCAGAAAAAAATTTACTTCAAAACTGCCAAGCAAAGTATGAACTTATATACAGATTATGAACGTGATTTAACCAGTTTGTCTGAGTAACTATTTTGTTGCTGGAGTTATTTGATTTTCATCCAGAATGAGTAATCCCCTTTTCAGTAAATGTGAAACCCTACCTTTTGCAGGAATATATTGAAACTTGTGTAAACATAATTAATAGTAGCATTAAGTATCCGATAACTTGTCTCCACTATTCAGGAGGTGTTGCTGCTTGTAGTTCTTGTGACTTACATTCACATTGCTGTATACATCTCTATAACTGACTCTATGCCTCTGCTTTGAAAAGGGATTGGGCACTTCTTGCCATCAAAGGTACATAATATCATATTTTTTCTTCAAGAAGGCAGAGACAGAATGTTTTCTGAATTTGTTTTTGGTTTTGACCACTGAATTTACTAACAGCTGATATGCTTATGTCTCTTATACATTATTATATGAGTTATAAGATTTCATTTCTTACCTGATTGTTCTGGGGTGGTGGAATACTGTAATCAGAAGTTGGATATGGTGAAATTTTGTTTCTAGCTCTTGTACTGAAATCTATTGGTTCTGAAATCACCAAGGTTTGCACTGATTTTCAAGGTGTAGCAGTCAGAGAGAATGCAGTTTTCTGAAGTGGTAAAGATAAACAGGAATATGTTTATGCATCCTCTGAAACAAGATCTTTCCACTTTTGAAGTGGCTTGCTCAACACCACAGTTCACTAAAAGAGAAATGTGTTGTTGTAGTCACATGCTCAGAGATCAGTGTTCTTGTTTGGTTTAGGGTTTTTTTTTTCTTTAAATAGGAACAGAATAAAATGTGTTGGAAATTGCTTTGACTGGTAACACAGAAACAAGAATACAATTTCATACAGTTATGAAAAAAATCTTACTTTTATAATGTTCATGGTATAGGTCTCATTAAGGTGGACAAGTCGTATCAGAAAGATGTGATTTTAAAAAACCCCAAATAGGTTGAGTCATCAACATTCTTTGGCAAGTAATGCATGGTTGATTACTTTAGTCGAGCACATAGAGAACCAGGAATTTAATTTCATACCGAAATATTATCTTTTCCTCTTGGATAAACCAGGCATACTGATGGTAGTTGATACTATGTGCAATGTGAGGCAAGGCAAGACTGAGCTGTGTCTGTTGAATCATTGCTTCTCATTCCTAGGAAGTTCTATGGACCTGATCTCCTCCAACAATAAATTGCCTTCCTGCTAGAGTTTCTTTAGGGATGCTTTTTTAGCTGTATGCTTTGCTGAAGCTTAGGTTCAGGTTACAACTGCCGGAGTTTGTTCTTACTTGTTTTATAGGGGTAAGGAGTCCAACAGACAGGCAGATATCACCGTGCATCTTGAGTTGATGCCTGCCATGAAGAGTGAGGATTGAATGCAAGAAACATTTTTGGCTGCCAGGGCTACAGCCAGCAGTGCCTGTTCTCCAGATACTTCAAAGGCTTTGTGCCACTTCACTGGCCTCAAGCAGGGAGTCAGGGCAGAGCCTCTGTTTCAGAAGACCCTCATCTTCTTTCAAACTGTGGAGAGCCAATACTGCCTGGATGACTGAAATACTGAGGCATGTTTCTTTGTGTGCTAGTTTGGCATGTTATAAAAGATGTCTGTGATCTGTAATCATAGTTTCTGTGCTTGTTTAATCATCTAGGAACAATAATTCTGCTCACCCTCCTTTGCCTTTCATCCTCCTCTGTCTCACTTGCCAAAAGCATGCGATGTTCCTGAGCTTGCTGTACCTTTCAGGGTTTTTTTGGTAGCTGGAACATTTCTGTCAACAGGCTTTCCCTCCTGTGAGGGTACCCCAATATTGTACTGATGTCAAAAGCAGAGGACAGCAGTTTGTCAGACATGCATGTAAGTCACAGCAGTGGCAGTGTCTGTGAGTTGGGCTATACTAATTTGCAAATAACTCAAAATTAAACAGCTTAAATAATTTCAAAGTGCAGCAGCCTGGGTCTTCAGGATCACCAGTCATTTAAGCATGCATTTGCTGCTGGCTGGAGTACTTGCTTCCATTAACCACTTCATCTAGTTGGAGGTTTTAAACTCCTGGTACATTTCATGACACTGAAGTCCAAAGGCTCCTCAGACTGTGAACATCACTATGACAACCAGTTACTTTTCTCCTCAAGTACACAATTTGTAAATTTGGGCAGGGATGTTTTTATGGATGTCTGGTGGAACATCTTGTCAGAAGCTAGTACGAATAGGGCTCACAAGACCTTATGAGGCAAGCAAGCCAAACACAAGTTCTTCAAAATGAATGTAAAAATGAACGTAAAACATTTTATCATTGAGTATGATTTCTCATTTGGGTATCATAAATGATACCCAAATGAGAAAAGAGAGACACTGAGTGTTCAGGGTGAGACAAGGGACAGAAATAAGGCTCCTACCATCCTGTTTGCCTCCAAAAGAATGGAAGTGGACAGGAAAATGTTACTGCCTACCAACAGTTTTGAACCACAAAGCTCATTGCTTACAGCTGGGCCCTGTGTCAGTTGCAGGGCATGATTGTGTTTGCCTGCTCCCCCACACTGCAAGCAAGTCCCTCAGAGTTTGAGGTGACAGTACTTGGCAAAGCTGCCATGCTGAACTGACTGCTTTTTTTCCTTTTACCTACCTTGAAAATCCCATCCTGCATAATTACCTGGTTTTGTTGAGAAAAGCTGCAGTGGAAAAAAGGCTTGTTAGTTTATGGGATAAGAGTGGATGAAACAGGTTTCTCAATCCCTCTTCCTTTTGTGCATGCTAGAAGGCTCTTGGCAGAAAGATAGCTGGATTTTCAGGGCAGCAGGGAACCACACTGGCCTCTATTGCAGTAACTGGGGAGATGCTACAGAAGATGATGCAATAAAACCTGTATGTTACTTCTGCATATTGGGCTTTTCGTAATTGTTATAGGACCATGTACTAGGTAAATAATTTGTTTTTCCAGAGAAGAATTAAGATACAATATATATTGGAGAGATTTATGAGAGCTAAAAGGTAACAAATTCATATATTGGCAGCTGTTTATAATACTAATTTTTGTGCTTTATTTAATACCTGAATTTTATTTCAAAAGCTTCAGACAATGCAGGATTGAGAAAATGGTGGCGGGAAGCAAATCAACTGAGAAATGTATTGGAAAAGCCTGCACATGATATCCATTCCTTTTGTGAAGAATATTTCCTTTATGACCTCCTCCTGCTTTGTATTTAACATTTCAAAGAACTTTGGGGGACTCTCTGTAGGCTGTGTCTTCATGAAGCCAGTAGCCAAGGATTTAGATTATTGTCAGTGCTGGCCCGAAGCTGAAAACTGCAGGCGGTTTTAATCTCAGGGTGGGGGGTGGGTGTTTAAACCCAACCTTTTGTGTTCAGATTAGGGAGTGCAGGAGGATAGACTTAAGGGGTGTTACTGAGAATTTTTTCACTGGCAGTTCAGTAATAGCATCAGGCTTTGGAAAGACTTTTTTCCAATTCTTTGTTATTTCAGTAATTACTATGCGGTGGGTAGAAATCCAGAGGGTTTGTGGTTTTTTTAAGTACTTCAGCAATGACATGGGGATACGGGCAATTAAAAAAAGTACTTGTTTTTATAACTTTTTACTCCTTGGATGACTGTGGGCACTTAAATGCCTTTTGTGATAGTCTGTCATTGTTTCAGTCCTGATGTCTGTGTTTATTTTGTCTTGGTTCCATCAGCTGGGATAATAGTAAGATCCATCTTTAGAGAGGAAGGAAGACAAAAACAATTTGACACTAGCATCATGCTCTGACAAATCTGAACCCTGCCAGTTGTGAAGGCAGATTGTCTGATCTACTTGAGACTGTCTGAGAGATGGAAAGGTTACTAAACATCTCCCCCATTAAGAAAAAGATCAAAGGCAAGTCGCTGAGCACCTTGCATTTGGAGTTTCTTTTACTTTATACAACAATCTGTGAAACATTTGTCCTGAGTATTTGCTGATTCCTGGAACAGCTTGGGATACAAAGCATTCAAAATTTTTATGTATGGGAACATGGTGACTCCTTGCTAAAGTTTCTGAGATGATCACCATAACTAACAAGATTTACCACAGTTGGGTTGTATAGGTATTGAGTTCAGCTCAATAGTAATCAGTTTTAATGAAGACTAAAGAGTTTCTAGCTCTTAATTTTGTACATGATTCTTCAAATAGAATTCTAGTGCTAGGAAATTTTAATTTCGTGTAAATGGTCTCACTTAAGATGTTTGTTTCTTTTGAGAAAGAGATTTTTGGGTTTCTGGAAATTTTAAATGTCAGTGGTTCTCTGTGCCTTACAAAAGTTCATTGTAATACATAAAGCATTTTGAAAGAAATTTTATCCTATGCTACTGTCATTCATGTGCTTTAAAGGATGTAAGTACAGCATTGTGGTAGATTGTGGTAGAAGTGAGGAGTACCCTTTTCAGAATTACAAAGGAATTTTCTTATTAAATTTTCTAATTTGACATTAATTTACTTCTCCTAATTTCACAATTTTATTTTGATTATCACAATGATATTCCTTTGTCATAAGGGATTTTTTTTTCTTCATAACATCTACATGTTTCACTTGTCCTTATCCTTGACCTGGTCAGAAAGTTATAGGTTGAAACATTCACATCAGAGATTGTTCTTGTATCTGGTGTGACACTGCAGTGTTGTGCTAGAAACATTTTGCTAAGGTGAGGCTTTGGATGCTGCTGCCTTCGGCTTAGCTCCACAGACGAGTCAAAGATCTTGCACTGACCTGCAGAAATCTGGGAAGCAACAGTGCTCTCCTAGATTTAAGCCTTTCTTTCTGTTTAATTTAAACCATATTAATTAATGACAAAGCAACTGACACCTGCACAGTAATGTAGGAGGATTTATAGAAAAAGAAAGTAGTAGACTCCCTGGGGTTGATACATTAGCTTTAGCAGATTGCAACTGTTGTGTAGGGTGTCACTTAGTAAAACAAAAATTATTTTGTTGCACTAGACCCCTGAGGAAGAATTGAACTTTCTTACAAGGTGGTGGGAGAAGTTTGAGACCCAGTGCTATAAAATGTCTTTTTCTTGTTCCTCTACTAGAATACAAAAATCTCTGCATTCAGGAGAAGTGCTAAGAACAGCTTCTACAGAGAGGCAAGTGCAAGTAGTGCCTGCATAAACCTTCACCTGAACAGGGCAATGGGAAATTGTCTCTGGTTGCACACAGGTGGGTAATATCAGAGCTTCAAAAGCCAAGTGGAGGATGGCAAGAAGCTGTGGTAACCAGGGATAGTCAGGGTAGGTGTCCCAGGAGTGGAGTTATCCTTCTGATGGGTGCTACTGCACAGTCAGAAGAGAAGGGACAAACTCCAGGGTCTCACTGAAACCAATGACGAAAGAGTACTGCCTTCACAGGAACAAACTGACTCTGCAGTGCTGCAGTCTGGTCCAGAGAACAAGCAGACTGATGATTTTGCATTGATTTTCCAGAAAAAATCAGGCATGTGTAGTCATGTATTTTTTGTCTGTTCTTTTGATTCCTCTCTAGAGTTTTTTTCATGCCCAAATGTATGTGCCAATGGGACAACCTCTGAATCTGAGACTATAATAAAATATCCAAGAAATGATTGAATTACTTTTCTGTGAGGTGAGAAATTGGTGCTTTTTCATTTCCAAGTTTGTCTTTTGCTTACATTTTTTTCAAACTTATTGGTAGAAACCATACATTTTCAGTACTAAACTACTATTTTGAAAGCCTGTTTAATTTAGGCAGAGCTTTGTGCACATATGGAAGTAACTGAATGACAAGAGGTTGTTTACAAAGGGTGGAGTAGCCTCTTTTTAGGAGGCTACTCCAAATATTTCTAAAGTTTTAAAGATCTCTGCCTCTTGTACATGCTATATATATGCAACTATAAAATATACTCACTATATTGCACAGCTGTGTAAGCAAGAATTTTGAGAGGGCTCTTAGTACTGGGTTATTCAGCAAATGTTCTGCAGTGTTATAGCAGCTGCTGGGATTTAGTTCCCTTGGTATGCTGCTTTTAGGACTGCCCATCAAATACATTCATTGTCCTCTTTGCAGGACAATGTGAGCCTGCAGGACAATGCAAGATGCAAAACACTGCCCACTTCTAACTGCCAAGGGCCTTTTTTCTTAGTGGATTTTTTTCTTCAAAAAGTACCTGCCTGACACACAGAATCTCCTTGTTTGTGTTGATGTAGCACCCAGAAGTTTTACAAGAGCCCAAGGCCTGCATGTGCATGGTGCCATCTTTGCAACATAGGCTCTGTGAAGGAATGGGAATAGATAGACACAGAGATGTGGGAATTAATCTCTAGGAAGATAATTTGTGATGGCTTTTATTGCTGGTGGCACCTACACTGGCTGTTGACTTCTTGGTCTCCATTTTTCAACTCCCAAAGCAGAAGGTTAGGCTGTTATTCTAATTTACAGTACAGCTGGTCCCCATATATCAGTGTGTTACTTAAATACCAGGGTACTAATGATATGTGACACCAGTGGAAAACAAGAAAGTTGAGGCCAACATTTTTGGCATATCTTTTGCTACTATATCCTTTGGAAGAACAGCCGGTGAATGAATTGACTTGTGATTTGAACTGCTGTAAGTCCACATCTCCAAGTTTTAGAATTCTGTTTTGTGTGAGAGGAAATTTGTGCAGGATTCATGGCTTGTCTCCGTCTCTCGTTAGTGTTGTACACTGAGGAGTTACAAGCCCAGCTTCCACCCATTTTGTCTAACTCTCATTGAGTCAGTGATAATAGGAGAGGAAAAGCATGCATCAAAACAAAAGCTGTGTCCTACAAGTGTTCCTGCTTGTACGCTAGCTTTTAGATAGATTTGGGTATCCAGACTGAAAAACCTTCTGCATCAATTGTCTTCTGTGCAGAGGAAGCACAAATGCAATCTGAAGGTCTGGCATGAAAAAAAAAGAATGAAAACAGGGGAGCCTTTCTTCTCATTACACAGACAGGTTTTTCTTAAAAGTCATGCAAGTTAAAATAAATACCACAGCACATAAGGCAGCATACAGAAAAATGAATCGGTGAACTACAGCACGTGTGCAGCAGCAGCGCTGCATTCCTGTCATCACACATTCCCAAAGCATAACACTGAGAGAAATATGATCTGAAACTAGTTTAAGAGGTGCTGTAAGTAAGCCAGGATTACTACCATGCTATAACACAACCTGATAGCAAGACTGAAGTCTTGCTTGTGATAGGCTTTGAAACATTTTTGGTTTTTTCTATTTGGAAATTTTTTCACTTATACCTTTGGCCTTGGTGGTGCCCTTTTTGGTGGAGTTTCTCAAATCCTCTTTCAAGAAGAGAGTTGTCTGGCAAGCCCAACTTTTCCCTTGCCAATAAATCCATCAAGGAAGGCGCCTCTTTTTGTGACCTGGACCACAAGCATGGATTAGAATTACTTAGTTTCTCTTGCATATTTGAGTAACAACAAGTACTAGTGAGAGGTTACAAATTAACAGTGTTAGTGTCAGAAGTCGAAGGACTGATGTGAAAGGGTGTGAGTGAGTTTTCTGGTTTGTTCTTGCTAGTATATCTGATTGCAAATATCTCGAAGAGAACAGGAGCGCTTCCTACAGACAAAGACAACTATGGTGTATTGTCAGACCTCCTTAACCCATAAAAGATTGCTTAAAAACATGTCTTTTAGAGTCTGAATTCTTAACCTTTGTTAATAGAGAGACGAAAGGATCCACACATGAAAATTGTGAGTTTATGACGTGGAAAACTTTCTCCTCCATGGATTTATAATGTTAGAGATGTATTTTCTCAGGAACTCTATTATGCAGAGCTGTAAATCTAATAAACCCATAGATTACCAAGGTCTGTGATGTTATATATGAGCTTGGGGTTTTTCACAAGTTCATAATTATGTTTTTCCCACCTCTTCTCACACTCCATTTTTCCTCCTCCTCCTCTGCTTTACAACTGTTTGTACTACAGGATTTTTTCCCCACTTTATTTTTTGTTTATTCCTTTCCGCTCTCTCTCTCTCTCCTACTTTCAAAAACCCTGCAATTCCTTCCCAGAATCTCACACATCCTATCTCCCCCTTTTAAAGTGTTACAGAATGTGATGGTTTTGTTTTCATAGGGCACAGAAGGACCCTCTGCTCCCTGTTTTACCTGGGTGCCTGTGACTGTGGCCTTCCTTAGTGCAAAGTCTCCTGTGTGTGTGCCAGTATTACCAATGTTATTTGTACTGTTTGTTTCTGAAGCTGGGCATAGGAAAGGAACCCCTATCATAGACCTGCAGTGTGATGCCACAAAACTCTGTGTGGCACTTGCCATCTTGTGAGTCTTAGCTCTCCCAGTGGTGTTGGGTGGTTGTGAGGCACCAGCTCAGCTGACAGTAATAAAGTGAAGCCCTTCTAATTTCCTCCATGAGGCAGCCACATCAGGCTGTGTGCCACAGGCAAGGTAGTGACAGGGTAAGCGAGAACCCAGGCTTTGAATGCATAGTTTGAGAGAAAATTATTTTAGAGGTGTAGCTTGTCTTAGTGAAGAGGGGGATTGCTTTCCTCCTTGCATGTCCTATTATTTTGCCTTTTTTATTTTAGTATTTGGCATGT
The DNA here is from genome assembly GCF_017590055.1 of Onychostruthus taczanowskii. Lineage (NCBI taxonomy): Eukaryota > Metazoa > Chordata > Aves > Passeriformes > Passeridae > Onychostruthus > Onychostruthus taczanowskii. The sequence continues at coordinate 15,391,964 of NW_024498351.1, forward strand.
GTGCTTATTTAATTTTGAAAACCTCATGCAGTCAGTCCCCAAGCCAAGGAAGTAGCTAAGGCAGTAACACCAGCCCACCGTCTTACTGAAGCCTGCTGCTGTCCCTATGGAAACTTGTTTGTCATAGGGAAGAAAAAAAAAAGTAGTCCCAGCTGAAACTTGAAATACCACATTATATGAGAGCAATTACCATATACGTACAAGCATGTATACACATACACATGCAGAGAAATGTATATACAGCTCACCATATTGTACTCTGCTACATTATTATTTTTCGGATAAGGAAAAATAAAGATTGAAATAGGAGCTGAGATCCCAAAGTTTTAAGAGTGCATTTGCCACTGATTTCCTACAGTTTTCTGGGCACGTTATGTCCTTTTCTTTTATAGGTTTTCCATCTACAAAATGGGAACAGGTCTGCTCAGCAACTAGTAATTGTTTATGAAGATCACATGCAATAGATATCCTTAGTAATATTTGTTTTCTCACTTTTTAAAAGATAAAGCAGATTTTCAGAAGCAAAGATTTTTAATTGTTTCTCCAAAAGATTTCAGGCTTGGACTGAAGAAGGGTTGTGATTGAACATATAAGAATCCTTTGTAACATCTGATATGGAACAAAGCTGCTTTTTTGAAATTTGTAATGTCAAATCTATACTTTGGAAGTGGCTACTATTATATTGCCAATTCCTGATAAGGAATCGTTAGGTTATGAGGAATCGTTAGGTTATGAGGCAGGCAGGATGCCTAATTTTGGTTTAGTTCAGACCTTTTCCCCAAGACCCCTATGGTTTATTTATCCAAGTATCACCTCTCCCCCTAGTAATGCAAGATAGAGATGGTTCCTGTTGGATTGTCAATACCAAATTATAAAAATGAATGCTTTATCTGATTCTCAATAAAAAGCTTCTGAATTTAACCTTTCCCTTATTAAACAAAAAATCTCCCCCAAAAAAACAAACAAAAAATAAAACCCCAAAACAAAACCCCCTCAAAACAATTATGGATGAATAAAAAAACCCCAAAACCACAAGCTTTGCCACCATCTCAATTTTTCTCGTCACTACCAAGTGTTCATGTTCCCATTAGTGTAATTCATGCCTGGAAGAAGAACTTTTCCTTACTTCTAGCAAGCTCTATTAGACAATTTCCATAGCTGAGAATCTTTTCTTTACTCTGCTCTGACATAGCCATATGAATCCAAAAATTTATTTTCCTTCATTGAAAAAAAAAAGTAAACTTAAATGTGTCAGAATAAAATGTTGTGGATTTGTTTGTTCTTTTGTTTTGTTTTGTTTTTTTTAAAGTTCTCAAATTTTAGCTTTCAGATCACATGAAGAAAATAGTTTTATTTCAGTTTGGCCACTGAAGAAAAAAAAAAAAAAAAATCGATTACACTCACAATTCTAGCTCTTATTCCAAAGAAAACAGCCAAAACTTAAACTTGGTCTTTAATTATATATTTGATTCATCCCAGTAACAACACTTGACTTCAAACAATTCAAGAGCAGGAGGAAACTTGCTCTGAATTCCTCTCTTCAAAGATACCATGTCAGAAGATTTTAAGCTGAAACCAAACAAGATAACTGTGAGAAGACTTGATAAAAGGAACTTCAGGTGACCACAGGAACAACGTCTCAATACTGAGATGTTTTTAAATTGTTTTTAAACAGATCTCCCCGCATGTGGGAAGGGAAAATTGATCTTGCCAGATGGTCAAACCACTATAGTTGCTTATTTCTCTCATTCCCTCCTCCTTTCATAGTTTTAGGAGCAAATTATTATTCATTTAAAATTACCACACAAGGAAAATGGGTCATTAGCTGTACCCAAAACTATGAACCAGTCTAATTCCTACAACTGATAAGTAGACAATACCATGTGTTAATTATATGTACTGTATTACCCTTGTGACAATTCATGGAAGTGTACAAATTAAGTCAATTAAAGCCACTTGAAAGACTTCTGTGCATTGTCACCAATTCATAGTGCACAGCAAATTGCTTGAAAAGAATTGGGGTGTGTGCTTTATCTGACAGTTGCAGAGCCATCCCATCTTTTTTTATTTGATACTTATTAGAATATTTTAGTTGGGAATAATTATACAAAAAGCCAGTGTAAAGATCACTGTGTCCTTGTTTGTTGTTGTGTTTGTGTGTGTGTCCTGCTTTGTTCTGTCTTTCTACTTCTTGACCTCATTTTTCCTCCTCATTGCTGATTCCTATTTGTCTCTTGTCTCATGTCATCTTTTAATGGAACAGATTGATATCTAGGGCTGTGTCTAGACTAGGAGAAAAGTTGAGTTTAGTTCAGCAATAAGTTGAAGTTAGCTGGCCAACTATATTCAACCACTTCTTGACTGCTGGAAAGGCAAAGCCATCGTTCATTCAGTGTTCAGATAGTGCAATGTGAATTTATGCTCCTAGATAGAATTTAATTTGCTTCTACATCTGGTAAAATAGGTACATTTTTTAGGTTTGACTTATCTAGGTAGTGCTAACCAATCTACCCCAAGCTCAGCCTTCAAGAAGAAAAATGGAATGATTCTAAAAGTTCTTATGGTTTTTCTGGTCTGAGGGTGAAAACATGCTCTATTATAAGCTTTGCGTAGGTTGATGAGTAAATTGCTAGATGAGTAAGTTTTATGATGGAAAATCTTATGTTTTTATTAGAGGAGCTCTAGGCCATCTTTTTTCTCATCTTAACTTTTTCCTGTTGCTACCAGTATACAAAGCATCAGTGGAAACATGTCTTTCCTGATAGTTTTTCACAGTTGGAAAAAGATGAGGCTGAATGAGAAAGAACCCCGTAGCATTTAGCTTTCAACTTTCTTGCTGAGTTTCATTGGCGGATATTCTACTCATACGAAAGGGACTGCCGTATATGAGCCCATGAATAATTCTGTGTGTGTGTCCGCAGGAGTGCAGCCAGATGGGCTGAGGTGGCTGCTGAAGTGACTAACCCACAGCCATGCAGCAAGGCAGCTAAGGGATAATATCTCATGGCCCACTGGCTTTGGAATTAAGTTAATTCACTGATGGTCAACCTTTGACTGGTTCACCACTATTGAAAATTGCCAGTTACAAAATTACACTCCTCAGTTTTTCCATGCTCTTAGAAATGTGACACAAACCACTGTAAGAAGGATTAATTATAAAAATATAAATATATAAGTAATTTAACGAAGCTGCAAAAGCAACATTTTCACATCCCTGCATTGCAGTTGTCCCCACTGATAACGGTGGCAGCACCTGACACCGGGCGTGCTCAGAGCCGTCTTGCAGAGGAAGAACCGAGTCCCTTTGCACGGTTCTGGTTAACTGGAGTTCATATAATGCCCGGGTGGCCAGGCCCCACTCAAGAGGGTGCCCTGGGAATAGATGTGTGAGCCACTGTGAGAGGGTGGGCAGCCCCCTTCCCGCCAGTGAGGGGGCAGCCCGGGTGTCCTGGATACCCTTGGGGCGTGTGGTGGTTGTCAATGTGGCGGTGTGGCTGACTGGGCCCTCCTGGGGAGAGCCGGTTCTTGAGGCGCCGATGGGGAAAGGCGGCGGAGGATGCGTGGGTGAGCCCCGCAGGCTGTGCGCAGGGGTGCCCCGGGGATGCACATCTGTCCCGGCGCCCTTCCCTCGGTTATGTCCATTCGCCTCGCGGCTGGCCCGGGGCGGCAGCGGCGCCCGAAGGGGCCGATGGCCAGGCCCGGCCCGCAAGGCCGCCCTGCCCGTCGCTCTCCCTGCCCGCTGGCCGCAGCCCGGCGGTGCGGCGTGCCCAGCGCTGCGCACCCGGCCCCGGCGCTCCGCCATCACTGCCACCGCCAGGAAGGAAGGAAGGACGGACGGACGGACGGACGGAAAGGAGGCGGAGCGGGAGCCGGCGGGAGGGGGCCGGGTCCCTGTCGTGCACGGGGTTTTGTACGCGGGCGCCTGCGAGCCGGTGCCGCGCGGGGGAGCGCGGAGCCCGGCGGGACTAGCACGGCTCCGGCGGGAGTGGCATGAGCCCGGGCGGCGGCGCGGTGCCCGGCGCTCCGGCAGCGGCTGCTCTTTGCGCGGCGAGGCGGAGGGCAGGCGGCGGGCGGGCCGGGCAGGCGGGCGGAGCGGCCGGCGGCCTCCCCTCTCGCGCCGGCCCTCCCTATCGCGGAGCCGGCGGCGATCCAGCCCCGGGGACAGGCGGGCGGGGGGCGGCGCCGACCATGGCGAGGCGCGGCGCTGCCGGGGGCCGTGGGCCGCTGCCGGCCGCCCGGGCGCCGCGGGCCTGAGGAGGAAGGAGGCGGCGGTGGCGGCGGGTGGGGGGTCGCGGCTGCATCCCCTCGTCCCGCGGCCGAGAGAGGCGTCTGTGGGCCCTCCCTCCTCTCCTCTCCCTCCTCCTTCTCCTCCCGCCGCTCCTCCCGCCGCGCCGGGAGCTGCCGCCTCCTCCCCAGCGCCGGGCGCGCCGCGGTCGGGGTCGCAGCCGGCGGCCGCGGGATTTTCCTCGTTTGTTTGGGCCTTTTGTGTCGGGGCTCACAGTTGGCTAAGCACGGCCGGGCTGAATTGGGCCATTGTTCGGGACCCCCGAGCTCCCACGCTGCACATCTCTCGTCCCCCGCCCCCCTTCAGCTCCCCCTCCCCCCCCCCATTCCTTTTTTTGCCTGAGAAGCCACATAACGTGCCTTTCCTCCACGCAAATCTGGGAGCTATAAGCCGGACCGATTGCAAATGAAGTGTAATGCATTGTGGGACGTGTGTAAAATTGGATCATTCGAGGGAGAAAAAAAAAAAAAAGGAAGGGACCTGCGGCTGGCGCCCTAGAAGAGGGAGCGGCGAGATGCGCGCAGGTTGCGCCCCGGCGGTGCCCGCGCTAGGCTGATGCCCGGCAGCGCGCACCCCTGACCCATGCTGCGGCGGGAGGAGTAGGCTCGGGCATCCTCAGGATGAAGAAGACGCGGAGTACGACCTTGCGGCGGGCCTGGCCTAGCTCCGACTTCTCCGACCGGGCCTCAGACCGCATGAGGTCCCGCAGCGAGAAGGACTACCGACTGCACAAGCACTTCCCCCCAGCTTTTATTTCCCAGGCATCACGGGGCTACATGACATCAGGTTTGTAACATAATTTGTGTATGCGAGAGAGCTTTATTGCGAGCCTGATTCGGGATGTGTGTCTGGCTGGGAAGGATGTGTTGGTGGGTACGGAGGGGAGCCTGCGATCGGGGAGGCTGAGTTGTTAGGAATAATGAAAAAAAAAATAGCATACATCCACCATTTTGTACCTCTGCAAGATTCACAGCGGTGTCCTCGCAATATGGTGTTTAAAATCTATTAGTCTAGTGAAATAAAACGTGTGAGAAAAACGATTGCATCTGTGTTGCGGAAGAGCAGACAAAAATGACTGGATGTGCAGAGCATGGAGCCCTTTGCGCCTTTTGTGCGTAAAAGCATGTGCTGGATATTTACTGCTCTCCCACACATTCCGCTTAAAATGCAGTGAACTCTAGTTCTAAACTCATCAGGTTTTCGTGTTTTTCCATTTTGGAAAGGAAAAGGGTTGCAAATGCAGTTGTCTTGTTACAGGCTCTCAGGCTTTCAGCTGCATGTTTCTGCAATCGCAAGGCATGTGTTGGTGAAAATGACTGTAAACACATTTGCATTTGTTTTTTGAGGTGTAGAGAAGACCAGACCTGTGTATGTGATGGAACACACACGTGCATGTATATTCATTTGTCAGTGGCTTTCAAGGAAGGCCGTAGGGAAATAATGGACACTGCACCAACATGTTTGTGCATGGGAAAGAGAAAGCACAAGCAAAACAAAAAACAGCGCAGGGAAAGGCAGACATCAGGGAGAGGCTTGGCCTCCGATGGAGTGCTGGTGGGATTTTGGAAAGCTTCAGTACTATTTGTAGAATCTGCTCCATCCAGAAATGCATCTTAATGGCCTTGGAATTAAGGCATTTCTTAAACGCCCAGAAGAAGACTTGGGAAAATGCTGATGGGGAGGGGGCCGGGGGCAGAAAATCCTGGAAACCTCCTTTGTTGTTCTGCTGCCTGCTTATTGTGATGATAGAACATAATGTTTCATTATTATGATGGCAAATTCCAATTTATCACAAAGGCACGTTTCTCCCTCTGAGGCACAATTTAGGTTGAGTAGGCAGATTCCTTTAAAGGAGAAAACTAAGGTATTTATAATGCATTACTGAAAACGTCTCCAGCCCTGTACTGCTGTCCCCTCCCGCCCCATTTCTGCTGCAAAGGTTGAGCCACAGATTGTGGTTTTCAGTTATATGCTCACTTTCCTGTCTCTGGCCCGAATAAACATATCTCTTTAGTCAGGATTGGTTTTTCATGTTTTAAAAGTGCCTTGTGACTGTTTTTTCTTTAATGCCCAAGTACAAGAGGAATAATACGCATTTTATTGAAAAATCTGCTCGTGTAAGAGTGTTGTGCCATTTTGGCAATTGGTGCTCTGGTTCCTGGGAAGTCACATAGTGGGTGGAAATAACGAGGAAAATTTGTGCTTGAACAACTGAAGAGGAGAATGGTTGTGTTGGTGGAGTGGTTGACTTGTTCCGTTGGTGCTGCAGGACTTGAAAGTGTCTGGAAAGCTGAATCTGACAATACTGCAAAGATTTTTCTTATTCTGGGTGAATGTCCTGGTATTCCCAATGTGAGATACCCTGTGTCAGGTCTGTTGAAGTCAGTAGTTTTTAGGCCCTTCTTTCAGTGTGAAAGCCCATATTTAAAAGAGAAGGAGCTCACGTGAGCATTTTGTGCCAAGTGGTGTGGTTCTTTCTTGTTTTTAATTCTTCAGCGAAGTGCTCGGTCTCTGTGAAAGCTTTTTGTTGGCAAGATTGGTAGAAACCAACCAAACAGTTGAACACCAGCAATCTGCAGAATCAGATATGTCACCCTGCATTTGTTGGCAGATACCTGTGTCCTTGAGAGGTAGGAAGGGGCACAGAATTTTAGTCTGCTATAGATATTTTAAAGTAATCTCCAGACCAGGAATACTTGTTTATGAATATAGAGGGTACTGATTTCAGTTGCAACAACTGAAGACAAGAACAAATGTCATGTTAAGTTTTACTAATTTGCTAAAGTTTTTGGAGGGAGGACACACTGAAAATCAAAATCAGCAAATATTTGTTGGTTTTGTTGTTTGGGGGTTTTTGTTGTTGTTGCTGTTGTTGTTTTTTCATCCCTAACAACAGCTTGTTAGGTTTTTATCTGGAAATTTAATTGTTCTCTCATAATGGATAGTTGCCACATTCTTTTTTTTTTTAAAGGATTCTTGTTGACTGCCTTTCCAGATATTAGTTTTGGGAGGTATAGCTACTGTGTCTAAACACTTCTCACTGTTTAAAGAAAACTCTCTTCCTTGCAGGAAATTTGTAGGAAGTCCACTGGTGTAAAAATTGTGAGGATCAGGAATACAAATACTTTCTTTGTCACCCAGAGTGTTGTAGGGGAGAAAGTGTCCTGAAACACATGGGCTTTTCAGGGGGCTGCATTCTGTTTATCCAACCATTTAACCTCATCACCATTAACATTGTTGTGGTTATCTTTTAATTAAATGCCTCATTGTTTGGAATGGGGTGGAGGGTGGGAAAGAAACCTTGGGATTTTGCCTCAATTGCTATGCTGGGGGAAAATACGGAAATGCATACAATCAAACAACCTTCAATGAGATGCTAAAAAGCCTGAAATGTTAATATTCAAGTATGCCTGAATTGAATGGAGACTCTATATATATTTCTTTCAGCACAGAGAAATACTGAGTAATTGTGCTGCCGTCAATGCCGTGGTGTTTTGTGTGAGGAAAACACAGTCCCTAACAGAACCATGTTTATAATGGGAGTGCAAACCTCATGCTACAGTGGTGAAGCACATCTGATTTTAAGCAGCCTTTTCAGTAAAACTGAGTAAGGAGCAGTTTGATATTTGCTTGATTTTAAGCAGCATTGGTGGCTGGCCAGTCACATTTTCAATACTTGGGGAACAAACTGCCCATAATTATAGAAAATTGATGCAGATGCAATTCATATGAAATCTAAAGATTGTCTGACAGATGAATGGAGATGGAAGTAAGGAGGGAAAAAAGCAGACAATTTAGAAAATCACACATTTTTGCTTCTGAATAATCTCTTGATACGTGCTATTAAATAGGCTGTACTCCAGGGTTTCTTTAGGCCTCCTAGCAACCACTAGGTTCAAAGGCCATGCAAGGAGTTCATTGTTCATGCAGAATATTAATTTCCCAGTGGAGGACTGTCTTGGAGAAAAAACACTGAAAAAGAAAATTACAACAATGTAGAGCTTCGACCTTGTGTGAGAAGAGAGACTGAAAGTTTGAATCCAATGCAATTCATGTACATGTATACAGTACCTCTTGCTGAAAAGGGGGAAATATACTTGAAGTTTGTGATATATTGCTGCTTAATTCAAGGGAAAAGAAAGAAATCATATGCAGCTGCCAAGCAGGATAAAATTTAATGCAACTTTGGAGGTCTCCAAACAGTTAAATGAAAGTATATATATAGCTTTTCAAATATTGGAAGCTTCTTGCCTTTTTTTTTTATTTTTTTATTTTTTCCTTTTTTCCTTCTAAATACGAAAGCAAGTCCTGGATTTTGTTTTAGCATAGAGAGGAGCTGCAGCCTGTGGTCAGTCCAGCCATTTAATATTCCTGGAACTGAGTAATGCTCTTGAAAACTTCTCCTGCAGCCTTCTTCATTTACTTTAATTGACAATTTTGGTATTGGAGGTAACATGTCAGTTTGAGATGGATGGAGGTGGTCTAGGGTCACAGCATGAAGGGATGTCTGAAGAGCTTTCTGCAATGGTAAAAACTAATTCCAGAGCATGGTTGTTTGGAGGTTACCTTTGAAAAGTGTGCAGTTACTTTACTGCTCTTTGCTTTACATTTTCGTTGCAGAGGTTTCAGTCCTTCAAAGTTGAAGAGTAAAATCCAGTCTCAGTGTTGTCTGCTGTTACTGGAGTTTGATTACCAAGTTCAAGTAGAAGAGAAAGAAGAGAAGTATGCAACCCTGCTGTCCAACTGATGGTATCTCTATGCAAATTAAAATTTGTAGGAGGAAAAGGTAACCTCATTCTCTCTTTCAGGAATGTTTGATGAAAGGTCTAGGACAAGCTCTTCAAGCTCCTTGAACAGTAAGAAGTATCTTGGGAGTCATCTGAGCAAATCTGAGAGTCCTAAGTTTTTGGTGTGTTTTTTTTTTTTTGTTTTTTTTTTGTTTTTTTTTTTGTTTTTAATCTTGAACCTGTAAGTCTAAAGATTAATATTTAGAGATGATTACACATGAGCTGAAGAACTCAGTTTAATGTAATTGAGAAGCGCCAGATACACACAAAGCTTATTCAGTTCTCATGTCCCTTAATTCAGTTATCTAAAGGAATATGTTGTAGCTTGAAAGCAGCTGTGTGGTAATTAATATTTAATGGAATAATCAGTATTGCATCACCTTCTTTTTTTAAAATGTGGTATTAAGAAACAGCTTCCCATATATCTTCTTAACAGTAATGTGATCTCTTTGCTTCCCTGAATTCTGAGTAGTTTTGTGTTGTTTTAGGCCAGACCCATTGCTGGGACAATTAAACCTGAGAGTTTATGGGTGTCAGTGGCCAGTAGGACCAGCTTTACCTCCTGGATCCTGCTCTGTCTCTTTTGCTGCAGTCTGTGGTGAACTGGTGAACCCTGAGAGGCTCACTCTGTTCAGTTAGTTCAGGGGCTGTGCCTGCTTTATTGCTTGGGAGGTTACTACTGGGCTCACTGTGTTTTTCCAGCCCCTTTTGGTCTCTGTGGCATCCACTTACCGTGACAGAGAATTAGGAACTTTCACTGCATCCTGATATAGGGGAAGGATCTAAGTGTGCTGTGTCTTCAGACCACAGACTTGGTTCAAGTTCATGGGCCAGTCATTTTTGCACAGTTTCTACTTCATTTTGTTTTCTCCCCAGTTTCTTGCCTAAAAGAATACAAAAGACAGGCTCTTCTCTCCTGTGGAGCCCTGGTTTTCATTCCTGCAGTTGTATGTGTGGTATTAACTCACATACAGTGCTGTGCCCATGCCTGTGTGTTTTGTCACACATGTGACAGAACCTGTGTACGCCTGGTCCTTGCCCACCAGGTACCAAGACATTTTCTGCATACCTGTGAGCTCACTTTTAGACCGAGCTGTGGGCAGTGTTCTGAGCACTGCTTGTGTGACCAAACTGCAGTTGAGTACCTGTTGCTCTTCCTGGCTGTTGTGACCTATGAGTGTGGGGATCCAGAGTGTCTCTTTTCTTCATGGCATTAGAAGTAAAATCGAGAGGAATGAATATAACAAAGAAAGAGAAGACTGTGTGTCTGCCTATCTTACCTAGACCTGTTCATGTTTCTGTCTCAGTTCAAAGCACTCGTCTCTGCAGGGCTAAGTTCCAGGTTAAAATTTCCTTCCTAGCCCCTTGCTCTTGCTTGCATTCAAAGTCTCCATGTTCTCTCTGCTGGTTTGCTTGGACCTTTGGCCAGGTTGGGGGGCACAGAGGTACTCCAGGATCAAGTAACCAAAGGCTGTCATTGACATTTGTATTGGAGTGTCAGTCTGCATCTGGATACATTTCTAGTTGTGTTTTCTCATAATCCTGTGACTGAAGTAATTTTTCTATATGCACACTAGGTATCATGATAGACCACTGAAGTTACAGGAAGCTCCTCTTTCAAGAGTAGACAAGGATTCAGAACAAACACAGTACTGATTCATCACGAATAGCTCCCTGTCTTTCACAGGTGTAGAGGTTATACCCTGTTGGCAACACTTGATGAACCTAAAGGGTGTTGAATATCTTGACATTTTGGAATTGAATAGCAGCCACATCTTTGCAAAATGCATTATTTGTTGGAGGGGACTGAAATGTGAGGATTCTGCAGATCACCTTGGGTTAGCTCGATGACCTGTTCAGCTGTGAGCAACAATAGGCCTTCATTTGCATGCTGGAGAGTTCATCCCAGAGTAAACTACTATCTTTGTAACATTCTTTGCACGGTTTAAAGACATTTAAGTACCATCATAAGACCAGAAAGATTCTATTTTGCTAAGCATGTTGTAGAAATCCTCCAAAAATTGTGGGTTTCTTTTCAGTTTTCTGGAAGGTTCTTTAGCATGACTCTGCTTTATATCCCCTAGCAGGTTGTAAAGTATCTCTGTGAACAGCATTAAAACAGAATCAAATCCAAATTCTGGGCCATGACTCAAGTAAAGCAGTGCTGAAAAAAATTGCAGGTACAGTTACTCTTGGATCCCTCTAAGCATGCTTTTACATAGGTGGAGGTGGCCAGACAGTATCAGTCATGACCAAAAATTGTCAGGTAAGTTAGAGCTTGTGTAAGAATTGCTAAATAACACAATGGTATTTGGTTTTTTCCTTGAAAAACATTATACTTCCCATTAGTGTAAATGACAAAACTACCATTAAATTTCCAAAACTGGATATCTGATGGTGGTGGTGTAGATGTAAATCTTTGCTTAGAAATATAGATTGCCCCTTGTAAGAAGTAACTAATTAATGCTTCATGCAGTTCTGTCCAACCACTGGGTTTAGTTTTTATAAGAAGAGGGAAAAAGGATAGTGACTATTAAAACTGAGACCTGAGTGCCTGAACTTGAACTGAACACTTTCATTTATAGATATTTTTTTCCAGATTAGTTAGCTAGGACAGGAAGCAGAAACAAAGGTTAAAAGCTTTTCTAAGAGTCTCAGGAAATTGTTCTTCTGTACTTGTTCTTGCAGAATTTTTGGTATCAAGGCCAGTAGTAACCAGAGTAGTCCTAGGGAAAATGCTTGAATATTGAAGTTGCAAAAATTTCCCAAACCAGTATTTGTTGCTCCCTAGTGACTGCCTGTAGCTATGAAAGGGTATGAAAGTTGTTTATAGCTACTGGCTTCCTTTTTTCAGCATATTTTATTGAGTTGGCTGCTCTACTGGTGCTGTTTTGTATCTCACTCTTGGATGACATATAGGTGCTGGAATTATCTTGTTCAAATTGCCTGTGGAGGGGGGTGGGGAAAAAGGAAGACCTGGCTTTACCACAAGTATATTTGGGTGTGCAGCATGATGGAGTGGGTAGAGCAGTCTAGTTTAGACAGAATCCTGATCTGTATTGGCAGCTTTTAAACAGGCTGCAAAAGGTAACTGAAGCAAGAAAACTTGATCTTCAACAGGCTTGAATTCATTACAAAGAGGATAGCAACTTTCCCTTTTCTGTCCCTCAAAGCGAGATTAAAATCACTGGGTTTGAAAGTTAGTAGGTGAGGGAGTATTCCCAGTTGTATCAGTCACTGACTTTGTTTTCCTGGGTACTTCTGTTTCTGCAGTTCTCTGCACTTCTGTTTTAATCGGTTCAGTAGGGGAATCTTCTCCTTTGTTTTATACTGTAATATTGCCCATCACAAAGAAAGGATCCTTTCTCAACCCAGGCTTTGATTTGGTAGTGGTGGGTGGGAACAGACATCCAGTAATAGGTGTGTTCAGTGTGAACCTAGCAGTCTCGTTCTGCAAGTGAAATCCTGTGTTCAGATCAACACTCTGTTCTTAGAATTTTCCATCTCACTTCCTGCAAGCCAAAAGAGAGAGCCTGTTTATAATAGCAGCAGTAAATGATGTGGTGTGAGTGCTATTCGGTACTGCTATCACTACTACCTTGTCAACCAACTCCTCACAATCCAAAAAATAGTTCTGTTTCTCATCAAATTGTAGATTATGTGATTCCTATAATTTTTAAAGTATATGTGTGTTTTCTTGTTGCTTCAGTTGGGAAATACTGTCTGCAGAACATAGCTACAAATGCACAATTCACTAGAAATTTCAAGTTGGGATATTGAAAAAACACATCTCAATGTTTTATTGAATTTCATAAGGTGTAAAAGCACCAGAGTAAGAATGAACTTGAACTGCTTTTATTTGTGGACCTTATGTGGGTGTTCGGGTGCTGTGAAAAAGAATGAAGGAAAAGTTGATCACATTTATACTAGGTCTTTTTATTTAACTAAAGGAGCAAGAAGAGAGACAGCTGAGGCATCTTGCCAGTCTTTCATTTTGTATCTGTCTTGCAAAGTTACTCCTAGCTTTTGTTTCTGTGTGATGCATTACAGGTATAGGCAGTACAGTGCATTCAGCTTTCAGCTCTAAACAATTAAACAGTAGCTGCTTCTGTTTAGCAGTTTTTCTTTTCAAAAGTTGTCCAGATAACCTAGATGAACTTTAGCTCTCTCTATTCCTGTGCCTTACTGACCAGAGGTTTTATTTTGAAAAGCATGTCTAATGTGAGAGTAAAAGAGGCCCACAGATGCTACTTGTCATCTTCTCAAACATGATCAAGAGTGCAGGGGCAGTTTGACTGGGATGCTGGAACTGAAGGAATATGAGAATGTCTTGTGTTTGGATGGTGTCTGTCCTCACTGTGGTATTTGTGTCAATGAAGGATCTTGTGCACCCATTGTTGAGGTGCCAATAGTGATAAATCTGCATTTAATGATCTCAAAACACCTTTTCTAGTTACCATTTCCTTTCCCAGATACATTGTGTAAAGAAAAAAACTGGAATGGCTCTTTTCAGTGAATCTGACTTCCACATTTTGTGACTTAGAGAGTATAATAGACAGTTCAGAAATACTTACTTAATGTGGCCTGGAAAAGGGAAAGTTCAGTATGAAAGCTGAGTTTATCATAACACAGGAAGCTGTGCTGGGAGAACCTAGATTGTATAAATTAGTTTCTTTGCGCATTTGTGTTCTTTTAATTTCCTCCATAATTTCCTATGAATTTCCTGTTGATGACCTGTGACTTAGTTTGTAGATGAACTTTGTAGATGAACTTCGTAGATGAACTTCTCTGACCATATGTGATAATGTTGTAAATGCTATAAATTGGACTGTTTATCCTGTAAGCCAGTGAAGATGATGTACTAAATTTCATTATGATACTTAACTTTGCCTCTTAAATTTTCACAGCATTTTAGAGTGAAGTACCATTTTTCATTTTCATAGGACATTCTAAATTCTGCTCTTGTGAGAATTTGCTTTCTTGGACCATACTGTGGCCTGTTTCACAAAATGTGAGCCTTAAACTAAATATTGTTTTAAGCAGAGTGAAGCGGAAATCTTTTTTTGCAAGGTTTTCTTCAGATTTGTGCTTTTAGGTGTAATTACTGCGTTGCTGGCTGGGTGAGTAGAGTGGCCAGAAACTTCAGAGAAGTTTATTGCCTGTAACATAAAGTTTGGAACAGCTTCAACCTCCACTTGTAAATTGGGTGTGTCCGCAGTACATCTCTTTTGAGAGATGGAGGACAAATACCAGTGGCCATGGAAAGTTCACCCAAAGCCCGAGCAATCCCTCAGCCTCTGGTTCCAGGGCAGTTTAATGGATGAGGAGATGGGATTACAGGTGGGAGCAGACTGGCTGGCTGTTTGTCCGTGCACTGACCTCCTCCCCTTGCACTAGTCCAGTCAAAAATTATGAATAAAGGAAGTCTATCTTAAGGGAATATTTAGGGGTTTGTAGTATGTTACAAATAGTTCTTTAGTTTCTGCTTTCATTATGGATGGATGTAGTTACTTTTCTTTCTCTTGAGATGCAAATGTTCCATAAGCATTGAATTTCAAGAGTGAAATCTTCAAATTGTATTTGCATGGGATGTCTGCATGGGAATGGATTTGACTGAAATGTTTTCACAGAATAGAGAAACAAGAAATGGTTTTCTGTATTTTTTTCCTTCCCGCTTTAATGAAATCTCAGTTTCTGAACAACTTCTTCCAGTTTTGTTGGAAAAATATATAGCCATCCCTAAATGAAACATTTTGCATTTTTTGCTTGTTGCTAAAATCATGAGGCATTTTCCTTTGAATCAATCTTGTGTTCAGTCTGTGTAATTATTTTAATTGCAGAAATATTCTTCAGTAACCATGGGTGTAAAATTCAGGCATGTTTTAGACACCTTGCTTTAAAAATCACATTCTTAACTACCTCTTTTCACGAGAGGCTGGAGTAGCTACGTGAGGTATTGTTTATATTAGAGCCACATACAATAACTTTTCACAGATGTGGTCAGCCATATTGCCTGTTGTGCAGCACAGTAAAATATGATTTATGTAAGTTTATTTAATTGGATACGTGGCGAGCCTGTGCTCCGTGTGTGTGTGCTGATGGCTCTACTTGAGAATGTACCTTAAGGCCCCAGGGGTCTGACTCTGTCCTTTAGTGGGAAAAGTGCACAAAGTTTTGGCTGACTGTTTAGATAGGAAACCATAACACACAGCAGTGATCCTTCCATGAACAATGCATATACCCATCTCTCTTGCATGTATTCTTTGCCTCCATAGGAGAATTGGAAGGGCCAGCGAGGATGTAGCTGTAACTGCTGAGTAATTCTCCCTTTTAATTGGAGTCTGCCTTTGAATGAGGGCCACAGATTGGACAGCTAGAGAAACTGGGGCAGGTTTACCAGAAACAAGGGCAGGTATGATGGTGGAGCACAGAAAGAGGAGCCATGGGCAGAGTTGCTGTTCTGCCAGAGAAGGCTGATGTTGTTGTGTTCTGGTCGTGAGAAGTATGCTTCACTTTTACCAGCTCACCTTTTGATTACAATTTAAGTCATTAAACTGGCTGTATTTACATCAGGACCATTGGTCCTTCATTTGCATGTCTCTGAGCTAATTTCAAAATTGATACAATATTTTTTCTGCCTACCAGATGATAAGCTCGTTTGGTTTTCATTGCAGTGCTGATTGTTCCAAATAGACCAACAGTCTCTACAATACTTGGCTTTTTATGGTTATTCCTTTTTATCTTAACAGTGATCCCTTTTTCACACCCACAGCAGCGTACCTAAGTACAGTGAAGTGTTTCACTGTAGATTACATTTAGAGTTAAATCATGAAAAGGTAAGTTAAAAGAGTTGAGGTAAGAAGCTCAACATGCCTGTGTCATCATAATTCATTCACTAATTAATGTTGCAGTTGAATAAGATAGTGTGGATCAAGCAGTGAGAAAGCATACAAAAAGGTGTTGACACTGGATTTTACTAGTGTGTTGGTGTCAACCAGCCAAGCTTTGTCAGTACTAGGCGTGTCAAAATTGTCTGACAGCACAGCTACCCATGGGAAGTGTCATTTTATCTCTAATAGCAAATTAGCTTCAAACCTGCTTTTCAGATCAGAGCATTTGACCTCTTATGTACTCCTGAATGGATGGATGCATGTATGTGATTGCTGTGCATAACTTTAGGAGGGCTGTGGGGGACCAGCAAGGAGAAAAAAAACCCATCTAAAACCTGCTCTGGTATATGTTGCCA
The DNA here is from genome assembly GCF_017590055.1 of Onychostruthus taczanowskii. Classification (NCBI taxonomy): domain Eukaryota; kingdom Metazoa; phylum Chordata; class Aves; order Passeriformes; family Passeridae; genus Onychostruthus; species Onychostruthus taczanowskii. The sequence goes on from NW_024498351.1 coordinate 15,408,282, forward strand.
TTCAATAGCAGTTTTGGATTATGTTTTTCCAGCAACAAGTAAGAACCTGAGAGTGGCTGTGCCAGTTAAGACCCTGGTCTGTCTTGCCCACTCTGCTGTGTCCAACTATAATCACAAACAGGTGTCTCAGGAAGTGGAAGGAGAAAGCAAGTGTGTCTGGTGCTCCCCCCTGGTATGCTTCCCATCCTTTGCTATTGGTTCAGGCAATACAGTTTGTTTAGCAGTCCTCATGCAGTTTTGCTTGCAGGTACACTCTGTGATACCAGGCAGTGTTAGGGGAGTGACAGCTGCACGCCTTGCATGAGGGGAGCTGCACTGTGGCAGCCCTGAGTTGTGTGCATTGTCAATACTAAACTAGCAGTAGGTTTCATCCTGTTTTGCTGCTTTTCCTGATAATGAGAAATATATGCACTTGAGAAGGTTTTGAGGTTCTTGGTATTTTTGGCGGTAGAAAAACAAAAAACAACAGATCAGCTGTTAGGTCAAGAAGCAACGTTAATCCCCTGTCTCCAAACAGCACAGGCATTGCAGATTCCTATAACAAGGATATTAATAGGATTCATGTCATCACCCATTCTCTTTTGAAGTCATGAAAGAAGCATTTGTTAATTATTTCTGTAATTCTGTTTACTCCTTTCACATAGTTTTCTTCTCTTAGTTCCTTCCTTTCCTTTCCCTCTGAATTCTGGGCCTTGAGAGCCATCTCAATGAAGGTGGCATGCCTAGATGAAAGGCTTGCATTAGGGAGGAATTTCTTGTTGTATCAACTCTTGACATTCCAAAAATGTCAACTCCTGATTCAAATTGCAAGCAGGATCTGATGCCAAGGCATTAGTTGCTTATTGGTAAAGCAGAACTGCTGTTTCAAGACAGCTGTTGACCTGAGAAAAGGATGCAGAAGGGGGTCCTAATATTTCATGTCTCCCAGGTATCCCTTTTCCTTATTTTGGAGGCATTGGCTGGCTCACAAGATTAATCTTGATTCAGCTAATAGCTAAAGGCCATAACTTTCCAGCATGGCTTCCTGAGCTTATGACACATTGGGTGTCTCTGTAAAAGTGCTGGTTTTTTTCAGAAGGCAAATGTTCAACACCTCTAAAAGCTGGGCTGCAGGGATTTCAGAATTCACATACGTGGATTTTCATATGGGCCTGAACTAACTCTATCCATGTGCTCAGTGGGTTGCCTTTGGAAACACTGATGGAGTGTAGAGCTGAACACAGTCACCATTCTCTCTGCAGAGCTGCCTCAGCATCCATCAACATTATGTCCCCAAGCCCTGTCAATTCATAGACCAGCATAACAGAAATATACTTTCTGAAATAAATTTCAGGTGTATTGTGTAGAAGTGGATGGAGACAACTGTGTGTGGTGATTCTTCCAGAGATTGTCTGTGTATGCACTGCCCATGGTCTGGCCCTGCCAAGAGATCCACTGTACACATTCAGTGATGCTCACAGGCATCATCTTTTTGCTGTGTATGTACAAAATAACTCTGCTGCATGTACTGAGTGCCATAATATATTCATACATGTTTATATAATTTTACTTTATACATGTATATTTATATGTATGTTTTTTAAAGATTGCTCTTTTTAATCTCCACCCTTCTTCTGAAGGTTCCTATATATTACTTGTTAATGTAACATCAGAGCACATCCATTTAATATGTTTTACTTGAGGAGGCTGGGTTTTATACCAATATGAGTGTATTTTGTGTACATCTGCAGGTGTTTATTTAGATGTGCATGCTGTTAGTAATTGTAATTGATGTTGGAGATGTGTTTTCTGACAAGAGTAAAATATAAACATTGAAAAAACAATGCGAATGGTAGAAAATGTAGGATATAAAACAGTAAATATAACAAGTGATGGAATTTTCATAATAGACTTCAGTTTAAAAAAAAAAAATTGAAGAATTTCCTCTCAGCACTCTCTGAATTTGTCACTTCTTGTTTTTTTTGCAGAAGTGTTCTTAAACACCTTTGTAACACTGAGATTCTCACAGGACATTGACTTTTGTCCGCTCCAGTCCATGATCCAATCTGTCTAGTGGGTGCTTAATCAGAGTACCTCCAAAGTCCATGATTTTAGAGAATGAAGCTACTATTCCACATTTAAAAACACCATTTTAAACTCTAGTGCACAATGAAAACGTATCAAATGTCATTTGCAGGATTTGAAACCTATGTTTTGTAAATTTTTGAAAAAAGTGTGCTTTTAATATCTGTTAGCTAATTTAGAAGCAGCAGCAAAGGTCAAATGTTAAATGTTTAATTTGGTTTCTCTAATTGTAGGATCATTAAAAATCACCTAATAGACCATGGGATCAGATTCTTCTTTGTATACCAGTACAATTCTATTGATTTTTTCCTGAGTTATTGCTAGTTTATTGTAGCATGACACCAAAAGCAAGGCCATTGAGTTCATTGCTGGCAGCAGTAGAATGGTTTCTGTCGACTGACCCAGGCAACAAAATTGGACTTCAGTTTATGGTGCTCACGGAAGACCAAGGATCATTTGCAGTATGAAAACCATCAGGCTTTAGTCCTGCATTTATTGGTGGTGTTGGTTTATTCCTAACTGTCTGATTTAAAGGAGGATCATCACACTGCTATGGAATAATACCCTATCTACCTTTGCAGTAGCTATCACTGACACTCACAAGTGCTGTCACTGCTGTGGCAGTGGTGCCCTCAGTGTGGTCTCCCATGTGCATTGTAGGCTGGCAATCCCCTGCTTGCACAATGGTGAAAGGGAGGATGTACAGCTCTGGGTGCTCAGGTAGAAGGGAGGACCCTGAGGTACTTATGTCAACAGTATGTAGGTGACAGAAGGGGAAGACCTGGAGCCAGAAGTGGTTACTGCTGAGTATTACTTGCAGACTGTTCTAAAATCAGGGCAAGACGCCTGGTTTTGTGGTGAGATGTCATGCCTTGCTGAAATGTGTGCTGGTGTGACATCACGAAGTTTACCTTTCCTTCCCACAATTCTGACATATGCCTTGCTGTCATTGCAATATGGCACTCCCTTCCCTTCATTTTACAGCAGAAAAGCAGGCAGAAAACTGAAGTATTCAAAGGGAGATTTCTTTGAGTGGAGGCTGCAGGACTTTTCCCTGTTAGTTACAACCAGCTATTAAAGTGAAAAAAAAACCCAGGAAGTCTTTGTGAGCTGTGTTTTCCATAGGTAGTTTGATGTCTCTTTGTGTGTCTGGGCTTTGGCTTCAGTCTTACCTCAGAACACCTTGTGGTGGGTCACTAAGACTTGTGGGAACATAAGGCCGCTCCCCTCTCTGTCAAGTTTGCTTGAGGCTGTCCAAGAGCTATGATGTGGAAGAACAGTGCTAAGAGAGACAGCAGTGTCACACCACGCATTCCATTATGAAACCAAACTGCCCAAGAAGTCTACAAACATGTCTCCTCTGTGGGGACCCTCATTTCAGATGTTATCATTTACTTAATAGTTAGGTTATAGAAAAATTATTGTGATGGATGAGTAATGCGATGATTGACTCTCACAATTAGTAGACAAATATCGTGTATATAGGTTAAGTAAAGTTTTGTAGATTTATAGTTATGTTGTACACCCTAGTGTGGTTATCAAGGGACAGCTGGAGTTGGGACATCTAGGAGGGCTGGCTTGTCACTGGCGACATCTGACCTCCAATCAGGATCTGAGGAAGAGATCTCCACCACTGGACAGCGAAGAAGGGGTTGATGGACAGAACTTGGGGAGGGGTTAAAGGGTTAAAAAGGAAAAACCTCCATTGTGAGGGGGCTGAGCACATGGCAGGGAAAGTCTTTTGCTCCCAGTGCTGTAACCTTTTTTCTTTATTCAGTATTCTGTTGTATATTTGATAAGGTTTAATAAACCTTCCTAAACTATGAAAAGTGAGTAGCTATTTCTCACATTACGGTTAAACCCAAAGCATTTAGCTAAATGCAAAAGCTATCTTTAATCCTAATTTCATGTTCTCTTCACAAATTAACACATTCTTTTCCGATTTTCTCTTTTCCTCTTTCAGCAGTGGAGAGGAATAAGCCAGGTAACTGCTACAAACCTGTAGGCTATGCCCTCTCTTGTAAAGCATAAGTGCTCCTTTCTACTTTGAAGCTAGGTTAGTATATTTAATTCGGCATCAGAAAGAGCATTGGATGTGTAAATATTACAGGAGCAGACCATAAATAAAGTTGGAACATTCAGCAGCACTTCACAACACTGAAATGAAATATATGAAGTGCAGTGTTAGCAAATGTTTATATAAAACACGCTACAGTATTACATTGAACAATTATACCTCTCTTATCTCAGGCATTTATCTCTCGCTAAAGCCAAGTTGCTTGCAGGTTAAAGTTGCTCAGTATTTTTGAAGTGAGTGTGGTAATGACATATGCTAAGCAGCTGCATTTTATGTGTGAGCATTTTGGGTATTTTTCTTGGCCTGACTACATTCATCTTTGAAGACACAAATGTAGTCAGAAGGAAAAAGCCAAACTCTTATGAGTTTAATTGCAAGAACTGATGTTGGTAGTTGCATTTAAATCTTCTCTTTAGTACTTGCATCTCAACTTTGCCATTTTTGGATGTCTTTTGTATAGAAATGCTAATATGAATGTAAATCCTCTGCCAGCCCTCTTGTCACCTCTTTCACGGCCAAAAAGGGTTTGTATGATATAGTCATGGCCAAAAAGGGTTTGTATGATATAGTCACGGGTAGGTGGGACTCTGAGACCCCTTGCACAAGGAGCTGATGGCCTGCCACCAAGTCTGTCTGACCAAGCATTTGTGAAAGGGTGGGTGTAGTGCAAGCTAATTTGTTGAATATATCATGGCTACTACTGTGTTGAAAAATTGTAAAGGCTGCCTGAAACCAGTTCAGAGCAGCAGTGAGATTATATAAAGAGTATATATATGGCTTGTTTAAAGAGATCTAGAAATCATAGTTATGCTCAGCTATTTAAAGTGATCTAGAAATCATACTTATGCTCAGCTATTTCTTGGTATGGGTGGGTTTGTTGTATTGGTTGTGTTCTTTGAAAAGGAAAAGACATAACCTGCTTTTGTAAATAAGAAATTCATGTTTGCTGCATAGTTTTTTCTTTTAGTGTGTGAATCACAAAAGTTGGAGTCTTATGTTGCTTGTCATGCATTCATGATTATAGAAGATGACCTCATTGTGTTTGCTGCTATAATTTACACAGAATAATAGCATTAAGGATCAAATTAATATTGAATTGATAGCTGTTCTTAGGATAGTTCACCAAAAAGACCAGCCAGCTCTTCTTGTGATATTAGCAAATCTCTGTGCCTTGCCAGTAGTGCAAAGCTTGGAAGTACTGTGGTCTGGCTTTGGAAGTCAAGGGTGGGATGTGCTTTCTCAGAGATTCTCAGAGCATCAGCAGTATGGAACCAGTGAAGCCAGAAGTACTGATGTGTGAAGGGATTTATAAGCTGTTTTTGGCAGGATTTATAGCCATTTTTTCTCAAAAGGTCACTGACAAATCTTTCTCAGACCAAGGAAACAAGATGTATTTTAAAGACTGTATCACCAAGAGAAAGAGACCATTTTTATTTGTTTCCTTTGGTCTTATCTTGTAGTGTCTGCTCAAACACCTTCATACATCTCAGGACTTTTGGTGATCTGACAGTGTCTCTATTCTGAATTACTTTAAAAATAAAATAAAAGTTTTACCTTCTCATATGCACTTTACCAGCAACTTTCAGATAGTTTCCTGTTGCATTTGTAGACAGTGTGATCTGTAAAATGTCAGCAAGTATGAGCAGAATTTCAGAAAACCAAATCAAACCACTGATTTTGAGCTACTGGTATATCTTCTTGGCTTCTGGTCCTCAGAGATGAGAGTCCATCTGTGCAACAGCAATACATTATTGCTCCTGGCCTTTACCTTGAAGGCCTTTACCTGAACCCTTCTGCTTTTATCTCACCCTCCCCTCTTCTGGGTGCTTGGTCCCACCCAATGACCCTGCTTTCAGAAAAGCTTCCTTCCCACAACTTTGCTTTTTGCTGTTGTAAAACACAGGCAGAGCTAGAAGGACAAAGCAAGACCAGGTTTACTTTTACAGGGGAATCAAAATAGAGCTCTAATAGACTAGTCAACATAAGCAAGGTATCAAGATCTATTGGATGTGGGAGTACAATCAATTTCTCTTCAAGGTGAAGAGAATAATAATGTGAATAATAAAATACTGTATTTGGAGAGAGAATATTTAAGATTTTTTTTATTACTAGATGGTGTGCAATTATGCATTTACTTATGCCCAAATGCAGTATTGCTTTCCTCACACATAGTCAGGATCTTTTTTACTGGGATGCAATGCAGTGCAAATCATTGTCTTCTCAGTAGAGATCAACAAGAAATCATAGCAAGTTCAATCTATTTTGAGGTTTTCTTGCTATCTTTTTATTAAAACCCAGCTTAATTTAAAAATCAAAAACAAATATTGTGCACTGATCATCAGTTTGACTCATTTTGTGATTTGTGGGTAAGCTGATTTGAAGCTTTATGGTTTGGGGGAGAGATAAGGTAGTTGCATTTAATGTTTGCACAAGCAGTGTGATATTTTGTCTGGAGGTGACAGTGGTATGTTCAATTAACAGTTTAAAACTACTTAAGTAACAGTTTAAAACTACAAAATACCTGTTTGTTAGGGAAAAGCCACTAGCCAAAAGCTGTAGCAAAATGGTCTTGAATTTTTTAACCTAACTTTTATGTAGCAGGTAACAAAGAAACTTAATCCCAGAAATACAAATTCAGGTGTAGCATCTGGGATGCTATTGTTCCCCCATTTTTAGGCCATTCATTAGAAAGAAAGAAAATAAAAAAGAAACCAGGAGTGAAAGCCAAAATACTCTTTCAATCTGATCATTCTTCTGTGCAAAAATATTTTTTTTTGTTCACATGGCTCACCTAGGTTGCACTTAAGTTCTAGTGGCAAGAGTACTTGTTCAGGATTTAGTGCATTCAGGATTTTAAAGTAGTTGACCCAGACTGTTATATTTGAACTAAAATAAATAGGCATACGGCAAGTGGAAGAACATATAACCACTCTGCTGCCTCAAAATTCTTTTGAGGTCAAGAATTTGAAAACAGGAACCTATAGCGTGGTGTGTGAATACAATAGGAACAGCTGGTGCTCAGCACTTTTGAAAATGAGGTCACTTTATTCTTGGTTGAAATGTGCAAAATGGGTCATCTGGGCATAGGCTTAAGACAAAGGCTGAGCACGTGGCCATTTATAACCAAGTTGTCCATGTTTCCAGAACTAGTTGGTTAAAAGGATTCAGTGAAACAAGGAAACACTGGGATAGGTGTGCACTTTTCCAACTTTTGGAAGCATAGCTCCTTATCCTCTACCAGGACAATATATCACTGCCATGTATTTTCAAAGATCTACTAATGCTGAGGATGACATCATCCATATTTTCCACAGTCACCCCTCCCTCTGATGCCTTTCTGCTCGTCCTTCACATAACCTACTTTAGGAAACACTGCTCTATTGTACAGTCCTTGGGAACACTGCCTCTCCACCAGTCTCAGCCCTGGGACTTCCCTGGTCCTGCCAGCAAAACAAAGGAGAAAATCCCAAACATCCCAAATTGTAGCACCACTAGCAAAATCTAACAATGCATTAGGAAAGAACAACACTACTTAGGTCTGACTTACGATTTTTCATTATAAATATTCTGTTCAAAATATACATAGGTAAATGGCATTAAGGCCACATTTTACACTTTTGTTACTTGAACAGCTGTTGCTAATACATCCAAGATGATAGCATGCGTCATAGGATACAGGTATATCTGAAATGGGAAATTTGAGACTGATACTGGTTGCTGTTGGGTGTTGTATGACATGCATAAGAAGTTTGGCATGAGAACTTTTAATGCATTCAGTAAGAGTACGCAGGCTCTTCCACACCCTGTCTCCTGTCATCCCAATAGCCTGTACAGACTGGCATCTGACTGAACACCTTGAGTATCAAAATCATAGGAAAAATTCAGATTAGATCCCAGGTGATTGTAGTCCACTCTCTTCTGTGTGAGGCCACACCATTCCTCTCAAGAGGAGTTAAATCTTTGTCCTCAAACAATGCTTTTTAAATCAAAGTAAATTGTATTAATTTACTTGGGGAGTACTACATGCAAATCATACTGGCTTCAAGCGAAAGTTTGAAGCCCATGATAAAGTAAATTGCACTCTTAATTCAAGGGCTACTCATTTTGTCATTAATGATCTTACCTCGAAGAGTATTTTGTTAAACCTAGCCATTTATTGCCTTAGTTGCAAAAAAATAATTTTATTGATTGCATAACACTTCTGTGTCTTTGTTGGCATTGTTAATGCAGTTTTGAGACTTGTTGAAGTTTCTTGACCCAAGAAAGTATGTAGTTACATTGACAAGAATAAACAAAGCAGAAGGGGAAAACACTACCCTCTTCTCAAATCCTGTGTATTTTGTCTCTGAAGGTGGACTTGTGCTGGAATTATTCAGGGCTGCATCTCATAGCTAGCACCACATTTCAGATGAGCCCATGGAAATGCTTCTCATTATTTTCTTATAACTGTAAGTTTAATTTACTGAGGCAGACTTGAAGATTGCCTTTGTATGAGTGAGGTGATTTGCCTGTCTAAACCAGGCTTACATTTTGGCTAGTCTTTAACAAGAGCTGTCAAAACGAGCATGGAGGAACACAGCAAAGTGGTGATAGCAGCAGTACAAGGAGTTCTGGACTGGAAAAGCAGAATGCAATTAGACATTTCCGTGGCTGGCAAAGTGCAGTGAGTACTAAGCTGGGATATCAGCACACATTGCTGGAGAACAGTGTTGCTTCTTTGATGGAAGGGAAACACTTTTCAAATCCAAACCTGTAACACATATGATACAACATGCGTGTTATAGGTTTGCATTTGAAAAGTGTTTCCCTTGTGTCGAAGAAACTTTCATTGAACGTTGATGTGATGAATGACAGCTAAGTACTCAATGTGAAGATGAATAGCAGGTTGGGGTTTTTTCTCTGTACCGCAAGGCAGTCAAAAATACCAAAATACTACCTTCTGATACCATGTGGCTTTAGTACTTTCAGTTTTACCAGTGGTAAAACTTTTTTGTGCTTAAAAAGCAAAGCAGAAGATTTCCACAGTGTCTTTCTTGTTTCAAATGTCCGACTTGGATGAATTGCTGCAGTGAAGTGTAATTAATCACTAGCTGTGAGATGGAACAAGGGTGGGTGGCATAGCAGATAGAAGAAAAATTGTCTGCAGGATGCACAGATGTATGGGCCATGTTGGGAGGAGCACTGGTGTTGTCTGTCTTGTTTTCATTACATGAATTGTGTCTCTCTTTTGACTTCATCCCAAGTTTGAGTAGTTTTCAAGTAATGAGGGAGGCTGCTCCAGCTTTTGCAATCACTGTAATTGATTCTGGCTTTGCAGAGAGGTATTTAAAGAGTGATGGTAGCATTTAGTAGTCATTTGTATTTCATTTCATCCTCAGTTGAAACTGTTGATGAATTAATAAATATAACACTAAGTTACTTCTCTAGGATATCAGGTGTAGTCTTTTAAATCCTTGCAGAAGTTGCATGCTAAAGAAATCACGTTTAATGCGAATTCTGCTTAGAAAACAACAGTTTCTGGCATCCCTGCAGTACCTTTTATGTGACCATATTTTCTTTATTAATTAGAGCTGAAAGGTTTGTGCATGTGTTATGTGGATAAAACTCTGTGTCCTACAAAAATAGAGCAGTGATTTAGGAACTTGGTATTTCCCTTGAGGTGGGACATTTTCTTTTAAACTTTCTGTGCAGCCAAGACTTGAAAGCAGCCCTTCAGAAAAGTGTAAATATCAAGCCAATTCTAGCTGTGCTGTAAATATTGTAATTGAAAACCTTTGAACTGCATGTGTCCGCTTAATGTGGAACAAGAGGAATAGAGCTGCATCTCAAAGCCTGTGATCTGCTTGAAAATAAATTGTCCTCAGCGCAGAGACCATAAAGCGGTTTTAGGTGTGCCTTTAGAGGACAGTGCACAAGCTCTGAGTTGGGTGTTAGAAAAAAAAAGGTGTGTTCTGGGATAAGACTTCTGCATGCATCTTCAGGGAGACAGTTGTAATCAAACCTTTCTGAGACCACAGAGCAGGGCAGGGGGAGAGGCCCAGAGGCGATCCAAAGTTACCTCCACCAATCTTGACATTCTCATAATCAGCAACAAAAGGAGACTAGAGCATAACCTAGAGTGCGGGTGTCTGTGCTGCAAGAAGAAAGACTGTAAAATCCGTTGCCTTGGATTGTAAACTTAGGCATTTTAAGCATAAACAGCTCACTGCCTACCAACTGCTTAGGTCAAACTTAGGGCGCTTGCCTTCCTTAAAGTAATGACTGCATAACAGCTCTGATGTCTTCCCCTGTGAAATGCAGTGTTGCTGCTTGCCATACTCAGTCTTGGATGATGTGTGAAACCTCTTGATTCAAACAATATTCAGAGTGTAATTAGCATTGTTTTCAGTGTTCTAATATTAACTGTCATAAGAAAGGTTTGGGAACATCTTACCTGTGCTAAAATCTTATTCATGTGCTTCAGACCTCCCCCCCAACACTTATGTTGACTGTAGAAGAAAAGTGTACTTAACAAGTAATGCATGTTTGTGTGTATGTGTACATATCATAAGTACACAGACATGTTTGATGCTGCACTTTTTAACTTTTCTGTGCATTTTTTGTACATTCTCTACTATTTAGTTTGTTTCAATGGAACTCACTGGGATACTGAACACTGCATCTTCTTTGTTGTGTTTTTATAGTATTTTCATATTTTTATTTGAAAGCTGTGGGGGCCTATGTAGATTCTTTGTCATGCATATGAGCACATTATGCAGGCTTACTTTATTCTATCTCCATGAGTTTTGGTTTAAGTGTTTTCTGCTTTTTTAAGTGTCTTCTGCTTTTTGTGCTAAATGCTAAATCACATGCATGATGCTTTTGTTTTCATTTTGTGGACAGATAACTCCCAAACTCTTGAGACCCTTGGTGATTCCCCTTGTCATTATGAATACTTATATCAATGTGTATTTTTAGAAGCATTTACTATGCCTTGTGTATCAGCACAAAATTCACTTGAAATACTCCTGGAGAGCATGCATAATGTTTTCTTTATGTTGCTACAGTGGATTTTCATTCTTATTTCATTTAATTAATACATTTTTGCCCAACAATAATATTGAGTTTTTCAATTGTTTGGTGTCAGATGCTTTTGTCTTAGTCTTTTTCAAGGGTTTTTGTCCAACAAACTTAAGTCTTTGCTGTTTTAAATTTATTTTCAGAGTAATTCTTAGGTATCTAAAAATACTTGTAAAAATACTTGTTGTTTGATTCTGAGGGGAAACAGTGGGAAGGATCCCAGAGACAATTTCTTAGGACCCATAATGACAGTGAAATTTTGGTTTAGCCTGACCTCTGCTGGGTAAGTCTTGGACTTGGCTCTTCCTCACTATCCCAACACAGCACTGCTCTCCATATTGTCAGTGACCTGTCCATGACCAGCAATTCAAGTCTTGACTCTACAAGCACAGAGACTTCACCCAAATTCAGGTGCCTGATGTGTAGCTGAGGAGAAAATGCCCTTCTATTCTTATTGTACTTACTTATTTTTTATTGCTCTTGGGTACCTGTTGTATTGGGCACATAAAAAAAGGGATTGTAAATGCTGCAAAGCCTTAAACTCTAGGTACTGAAAGAGAAATAAGATGCAAAAGAGATGGAGGTGCAAAATATATGCAGAATAAAATATTCTTCTACATTTTATACTGCCAGTAAATTCTGTCAGTGAAATGATAGTGCCGCAAAGAAGAATCCAGATTATTAACTATTGTGTGCAAGAGAAACCTCACTTTGAAATTTGGGTAGTGTGGAATAAATCATCCTTTGGGAGCCTGGGAGCTTTTATTCCCTCTTTTTGCAGCAGAGCCATTACCTTCCCAACCCCTGTGTGGAACAGCTGAGTTAAAAACAATTTCTGTAAATGATATATACATTGAATTGATTTTTGTTTTAAACTATCAACAAAGCAAAAGGAGATAGGAGTAATTCTTAACCTTCAATCAGTCAGCCATTGTCTGATAATGAGAACCTGTGTGTGTGCATGCGTGTGTTTTAGGGAGTGTGTGTATATAAATGGAGAAAACTGTTGGTAAAATAGAGCCTGTCCTCTCTGAAATGAATAGTCCGGTCAGCAGTGAGGATGTAGGATGTTGTTTAGCATTTAGGTCACCTCTTTCTAGTGATTTGATGTTAATCCCTGTTTTCCAAGATGTTGGGAGAGCAGTTGCCTATCTGCCTCCCAATCATTGTGGCCATGATGGCCAGCGTGGCCACAACAGTCCTACCACAGTGGCAGGTGAAGTCCCTCATGACGTCTGCAAGGAGAGGCTCGCTAATGTTTGCCTGAGGGTCGTTCAAGACAAAGCTGGTTTACAGACCTGGTACCTGTCATCACTAAGGATGGGAAAAGGGAAAAAATGGAAATGTGGGGTACCTACTGTATTCTCGCATGTCAGTTTGACTTGACTGAACACTGCTGTAAGGGAAATGGTGTGCATTTGCTGTGGTGGCACATGTTCAATATGGATCACTGTGCTGGGTGATGGGGATGTAAGTGATACTTGTTTTATGAGGTATTATGGAACTTTGAGAACTTGTTAAAAGCTATGACTATAACTTGCTAAGCTTTTTTTTCCCTGAGAACTGATACCTAGAGACTGTGAAAGTAGCTTCATTTGTTCACAAGTTAAAACACTGGAAGGGGAAAAAAAAAACCCAAAACCTTTTGAGGTTAATTCTAGCTGCTTGTATTCAGTTGTATTTTTCTTCAAATATGTAAAGTAAGGGATGTCCTAGTGCATGGGGAAATAGGGCTTCTCATTTCTAACTAAGCTTATATTCCTCGTGTGGAGGTACAAGCTCTACTATGAAGAGAATGGGATTCATGGAAGTAAAGTGTAATACCTGGTTATGTATTCTTTGGAGACATTATGCCTGTGTAACTAAATGTGTAACAAGCAGTAGAGATTGGTAACCCATGGAGGCAGCCACTGGAAAATTAATTTACCTCTCAGGTAGATTACACGCCTAGACTGGGAAAGATTATGGGTAGATATTAACAGGATGTTGAGCTAATTGCTGACACAGAGCTAATTCCCTTTCTTTCTTGACTTTGAACCTTAATTACACCCTGATAGTGGACCAAGAAAGAAAAATAAAATATAAAAACCCCCTCAAAACAATCCTACAGCCCCCAAACCTCACCCACCCCCTCCAAACCAACAAACAAAAACCTGAAAATTACCAATCTCCAACCCCCGAAAAAGTTTTTGAGAATCAGCTTTGGGTAGTGGGTTGTGGGAATGAAGTGAAGGTGCTGCTGCCTGGGAGGAGTTCTGACTTCTGCTGTAAACTGAGCAGAAATTCTTCCCTTCCACACCACCGGGTTATCCTGTGATTAGAAGTGGTGAGCACCATTTGGATGCTGTGGTTTCCACTCTGCTTCCAGTCCTGCCATTTTCCAGGCCAGCAGCAGAGGCCTGTATCCAAACAGATGCTTGGAAAATGTGTTCAGGATGCCTATTTAGCAGTGGTTTACATGTGCCATCCATAAAAGGCCACCCCTTCATTCCCATAGCCAGCTGAAGAGCTTGTTAGTTCTGTCTCTTTGGTCTGGGCAGCCAAGGGTGCTGATGCTTATTTGCTTGTAGGTCTGCCCTGGTCATAGACTCAGTTTGCTCTGAATTAAAATCATTTTCCAGACACCATCCCCTTAAAAATCCAGGGCTTCATAATGCATGGTGTCAGCATTTACTGGAAACCTGCTCAGGATAGGTCCCTCTCTCACCTTTTACTTTAAATCTTTAGTTTGTTTGCCTTTTAGCTTAAATTGTAAAAATTGCATCCATTTCTGTAAAGCTGTAGATACTTTTTCTCTCATGAGTTTAAAAACTGTCTCTATTTTTTCTTCGTAACTGTTTAGATCCCTTCCTGCTCCCCCTTCACCCCCGCTCCCTTCATTTTCCATCTCATTCTGGAAGAGCATTTCCCTTTATTTTATAGTGTGTGCTCTTTTGTGCTCTTCTGCTGTCCCCCATCACTATCAGCCCTCCCCCCATCCTTTCAGGCAGGATAGAGCATACTTCTAGCTACCTGTACTTTTTATCTTCTTTCTGAATCTTAAGCAGAGCTTTTGTGATCTCTCTGTGTGTTCTGGAGCAGAACATGCCAAGATCAGGACAGGGTGAGGCTGAAAGTAAAATCACGGAAGCAATGATTGAGAGTAATCTTGAAAGTAAAAAGTTAACTTTATGATGCATTATCTTCTTTACAAGAGCTGGAAGGTTCTTTCCATGTTTGTACATTTAAAATGCTTGCATTTTGAATGAGCTCAGGAGATTATTTGAAGATGCAAGGTGCTGGGATGAGAGTTTCAAATGCATTGTTCGAGCACATTTATGAGCTTTGGAGTCTGGCATTTGTCACATCAAAACATTTAAATTGTTCTCTGTTTTTTTGTTGGGTTTTGCTTTGTTTTTTTTTTTTTCTTCTTTTGAAAGGGTTGCAGGGGGTTAGTCAGAGAATAGGGATAATGGCTTTAATAAACAGAAATAGTTTGTGTGAATAATTTCAGAAGCAGGTCCTTACTCAAGCGTACTATTAGAAACTCATTTTAAATCACTTTCACCCATATATTATTTTGTGCATCCTTTGAGTTTGTATTAGAAAGTGGCACAAAATCAACTCCCGATTTAAGGAATTCTCTTTTGGAAGAGGTTGCATGGCAGCATCTGGGGTATTCCTGAAAGATCATAATTTTTTTTCTTTTTTTTTTCCTTTTACCTGGATTATTGTGGCAGCTTTCAACAAAAGTACAAAATCCTGTTAGATAAAGCAGAGGTGTTCAGGATGAAGTTGCTAGCTAAAAGCCCTTTCTGCTTCTGAAAGTTTACCTCTGTCTCAGTTTATTGCACTTCTAGAAAGTTGATGCTACTTTTTAATGGACATTTTATTTTTTTCAGCTAATAGCTGGTTAATGAATAGCCCTGACTGTTGCAAGGTTACAAGAATGATGCATCCAATACAAGAGAGGCATTTGGAACATGGGGACATTTCCAGTGGTATGTCTGCCTTGTTTTGTGAGACACTATTTATCATTAAATTGACATTTAAAACAGCTGGTGTAGGTGCTTCACTTTGTGAGAGACAGGAATTATGTCACAGGACTTGTCTCTTTTAAATCTTGGTAACAGATAATGAATATTAAATGATGCTATTAAGGATCTGGGCTCCAATAAGAGGCAGTAGAAAGACTTCCAGATAACCTACAGTTGACAGCAGACCTCAGGCATAAGATCACAGAAATTGCAGAAAAATGTCTGAATGTTGTGTCCAGGTTTCAAGAACCTGTCCATCAGTTGGATCCTCTTTTCACAATGCTTGTTTGTAATTGCTATTTGATATGTTCACAAGCAGTGAGAAAATGGCAGCTTTTCATGGGCTTTGAGCATTGATGAGCTTTAAGACAAAACCACAGCAGATCTTGAAAACAGTTTGGGAACTTTTGCCATGCAGCAACCAAAACTTGTTTTTCCAGGGTATTTTTGTATACTTTCGAAATGGGTGATATGGAATGCTTTGCTTAGTATGATTTGTTCACTTCCAGAAAGGTTACCCTTTTGGATCCCTTGAGCATTAAAGTAGGAACAAACTGAGAGCTGGCAGTCCCTTCCTACCTAAATGCTTGTTAGGTGCTCTGAATCTTATTCCCAGGAGCAAATTGTCTGCTCCCAAAACTCCCACCTCATTCATTGAAGTTTCTTAATCTGCAGCATTGTACTAGGTCCAGCCTGACCTGAAAAACCCTGCTAGCTTCACATTCTTCCAGCAGCAAGCCTGTGCTGCTAAGCTTGTCAGTGTCCTTCTGAGCTGATAAGCGACTTGAAAGGTGGGGAGGATGAAATCATGCTCTAGACAACATTGCCATTCTGGTTCCTTTGCTTGTGGCATGATGTTATCACTTCAGAATCAAGATGGAAATTTTAAAAGAAACATTTTCAAAGCAGTTCTGCTGCCCTGCAGGGGTTTGTCTTAATGCTTGCTCCTTTGTAGCCTGTTTTCCAGGTATTCAGATGCTTTTCCAGCTAACATCCTTCCCACAGCTGCCTTCTGGTAGGGGCCTGATTCTGAAGATAGATGCATTGTGGTCTTTGAGTCCCACCTCTTGCAACTGCTGCAGGTGACCATTAAACCTTTCCATAAGTGATCAATTTTAAAAGCAGATTTTGTCCCCACTGTTCCTCTTAAAAAGCTCAGCCATTACTCACTGCTGTCATGGCTGGCAGTCTTGGTCTCAGTTCCAGTCTGGATTTCCTGTTTGCTGAAACTGCTGTTTTCTGGGTGACGTATGGTGAGTGTCTCCCCCAGTGCTGGCTGACTTGGATCCTTACCATTTGTTCTGCCTAAATGTATAGCTCAGCTTAAGGAGTAGTAAACTTCTGTGGTGTAAAATTAGGGTTTTTTTTAAGGTTTACATTTTAGCTTAGAAGAAGGATTGTTGAGATGGTCACGTTAGATGCTGAGTAAGATTTTGGAGAGAATCTGTTCTATAGTATATCAGCTGTTTCCTTTTGGTTTCTTTTCAGTTTGTTTTCTCTGTGAGTATGATGAACAAGATCTCTGTCTCAGACTTAAAATATTCCTGCTTCCTTCTTGTAACATTTCTTCAAGCTTTTTTTTTCCTTCTTGCATGCATGAAGTACATGCCCTCCATCTGCATGAAAATGTTTTGTATATAATTCTAAAAGCTCCCTTAGGACTGTAGACTTTTTTAAATGAAGCAATTTAAACATTTTCCTCACAAATGGGCACTTGGGGCAAATGTCATTATAAAAATCATAAGAATATTTGTTAGATATTTTCACAGTTTATTGTTGGGGATTTGTTTTTTTGTTTTTTTTTTTTTAGCTTTCAAGACCTGCCTCTCCAGTCACAGTGGGAATTGCAAGTCAGAGAGAGTCAGCATGATTTATGTTACTGGCAGAGCAGTAAGGCGTTTGTAAGGCTGGGAAGGCAGACATTAATAAGGAGGAGAAACAATAGACAGTCTTCTCTGCTTCAGTCAACATGGTGCAGGTGTTGAGGCTGATGTAATGCTGTTGCTGCTTTCCTACTCTGAGTTGTACATACATATTTATAAACACATGCAAGTCAACCAAGACTTGTGTTCACAAGATAAATTAATCTCACACAGATTGAGATACAGAACAAGGCAAAAACGCTTCAATCCAGCTCAGACTAAATGAAAGTTTTCATTTTAAACTAATGTGTTAAGATTTTCAAGTCTCACATGAGGAAATACATGATACTCGATATTCTTGTAAGGACATATGTTGAGACTTGTTTTGAAAAATTTGAAGATTGTGTACCGTTGAATAGTAGACAGAAGCTCTGTTTTGTGGAGGTTTTGGGATTCTAAGGAAATTGTTTTCTGATTTGAAACAGAGCTCCAAAGTAGGCAGATTTCATGTGTAAGAAAATCCAAATCACATAGAACACTTAATTCCAGCAGAATCAGACTGGTTTGTTTCAAATGTGACTGTTTAAATGTTTTAAATATTGCTCTACCTAATGCAGTCTTTTAGAACAAACTAATTTGAAGGGAGAGAAAGAAACACTTCGTGCAGGAATGCCATAACAGGAAGTTCTGACATTTGTCAAAATATTTCTCCCTCTTTCTAAAATTAATATGTAAAAAAGTATGGTTTCTAATACAATTTAATATCAGTGGAATTGTATTCTACACAGTAGGATGCCTGCCATTCTTTGTGACTATGTCATCTGTGTTTTGGGGAAATACTGCAGCAGTGGGTGGAGAAATGCAGGATCCTTCCTGTCTTCTGCATGTTATTTTCAACTAGAATGATCAATATCCGATGTCTAATAGACCATATTCCTTGGGAAGCTCAGTTATTGCAAGTGGTGGTTTTTACCACATCTTTGCAACTGCTGATGAAAATGGGTACATGCTGTCTCTGTAAGAACAGCACTATTTTTAAACATATTCTTGAAATGTGTGCTTGCTACTTATATCCTTGTTTATTCCAGCTGCATGTCCTTACATTGTTTAAGTCTTGATGGTCTGTTGGCTATGACAAGCAAAGCTTGCTTTTGCAAAACTTGCCCTTTGTAGGTTAAACCAGTGCTGATAGACCTGAACCTGGATGCCATGAAAATGAATGGAATTTATTAAGCCTTTTTAAAGTCCTTTGAAAATTCCAGCTGTCACATGGACCTGCTGTCAGGATGGTGACTGTGTCAGTCATTTTAGTGGTGAGTGGCCATATTACCGTGTGGTTTTGTGGTAACTGAGCAATTCTTACCTATAACTGCCAGCTCCCAGAGCAGGAGGTCCTGCTTCCTGTGGCAGACTGCCTCCTACTTTGCCCTGAGACAGGATCTCCTCTGTCTTAACAGGGCACCCAGTCAGAGTTTGGCATACAATATTACAATATTATTTTCTTTCTTTCTTTCTTTTCTTTCTTTTCTTTCTTTCTTTTTTTTTTTTGGCAGGAGTAGCCTTCTGCTAGGTTAGCTCCCTAAACTAACTCATGAGAGCAGATCAAGCATAAATGTGGGTTGTCCTGGCTTGGATAAGGACAGCAATGGATAGATAGCCTTTAGGCTGGGTAGCTCTGTTGTGCAGTTAGGCATCTGTGATGAATGCTTTGAGAAATGATGACTTGTCTGTGCAAGGACTCCCATTTTCCTGTGAACAAAGGAGAAGTACCACAGAATACCACCAGCGTGGTGGTGGATTCCTCAGGCCATCTGAAGTACTGATTATGATCCAGATTTTCTTGTCAAATTTTAGCACAGATGAGTATGTAATTTCCATCATACATCTGATGTGAGTGTTTCAGGGTATGTTTGGTCTTTTTATTTCCTGTTTAACCCTATTACTCTCTTATAGATAAAAGATTTCTGGCATGGGAGATACCATTTTGCATAAACTATTCAGTAAGTTTTTCTAGACACTTAAATTTCAAAATAAATTAAGTCTAAGGGGGCTAAACATATATGTAGGATATGGCATGTACAAGGAGCTGTATAGGCAGGCCAGAGGTCTCTCTGAACTGGTCAGCTCTGTTAACGTGAGCTGAGTAACTGCTGAACCACAGTGTTTAACACAGACCACAAAAACTGTGTCAGTGAGCTTTCCCACATGGGCAGCATGAATCTGATGCAGATACATTTCTGTTAATTTCACTCACAGCACTGAATGCAGCACAGATCTCTTGAGTAGCTTTCCAACATCTTGACCATCCCTTGCTTTTGAATCAAAGCTGTTTTCCTGGAGCTGTTTAGGAACTAAACTAGCCTGCAGGAGTTAGTAGTGTAGAGTGTGCTAGATCTGTCCTGGAGCTTTTCCTGGTGGTTGGAAGAATCCAGGTCTGCTGTTTGAGAAACTCCTGGAGTTCTTACTGGTAAGTATGGGGTCTCAAATTTGGTTCTTGCTGTAACTGACTTACTTGGTGATCATTGGTTCAGTTCAGGTTGACATTTTTAAACCAGCATCTGAGAAGGGTAAGAAGTTGGAACAAATTGAATGCCTAGTCTAGTTAATCTTTGCCATAATCTTTCCTATTTAGCAGTGAAGAAGCAAAGAGCAAAAACACCTGTAAGCTTACAGCTTCAGAATTTTAGTATCTGGGCAAATCCTACATGTGGAGGTAGTAATTAGATAATTCCAGAGTTTCAGTTAACAGAAATTATGTGGGAAAAGCTAAGGGATTCTTTGATTTCAGACACTGCAGAAATATGTGAGAATCAGATTATTTCATTATTTTCTTGAAATGCAAACAAGATATGCCAATAAAAATTATGGCTATTGATTATAGGCTTATCATCCTCAAGCTAATATTCATGGCACATCTTCTATGGATGGTACAATTCGGTTGAGCAGTTGCTAGTTTAGCTGTATGCTACTGTCAGTCAGCTTGTCCTCCCTAGTTGATTGCCAAATTTTTCCTCCAGTACTTGAGGGAAAAGGGAATCATAAATGTTTAATAACTGAAGATAGATGGTTGGTCCCAAAGTCAAACACCAAAACTGCTAAAATAATTTTGAGCCTTTTTTTTCCTTTTTCCAAAGGAAATTTCAAAATAGCAGTAACTGATGAGTATGTTAAGGTAAAGCTTGCAAGGAGGAAGTGATCTTACTGCTTCCATGGCCTCACAGATAACCACTGTATCTGAAATATGTTGGCTGTGTCTGAACTCAGTTGTGAAACCTTTCAGAGAGTGCCAGTCATCCAGATCTTGTAGAATTCCAGACAGAGCTGTTGTCATCCACAAAAGAACCATTTCCTCATATTTGACTTGTAAAGAAAGAAGTGGATGTCAGTGGCATTAATGAAGGAAATATAATTGCCAGCATGTAAAGGTCTTGGAGATTATTGGCAAATAGAGAAGCCAAAGCAATACTATGTGAAATTGATGTATAGGCTAGAAAATGTTTCAGCACAGTATGGTCATGTGGCTTTTTAAAACAACTTTGCACTGTCTTCGCTTGTAGCTTCTATGCTGAGTCTTGGCCTGGATTTCCTGTATGCCAGAGCTTGCATGATCATAGGAATCACCCGCTCTTGCTTTTTTATACTGCCTGGCACGGGTGAATTTGATTTATAGAGGAGTTGGTTGTTTGGTTGGGTTTTTTTTCCACTCAGCTCTTCATTCATTATGAAAGGACAGTGCCAGTGGTGCTGTGGATATTGTGTGTGCATTTCCAGTGTGTAGTTGCAGGGTGAGGGAGATCCTAGCACTTACGCTGCTATGCAGTAGTTCTCAGTCTTGCTTGGAGGGGTTGGGAATTGCCTTTCAAAACTGATATTACTCTGCTGGGTTACCTTCTTGATCTTTTTTATCCATTGTTCAAGTGGAACCAAGTGTTCCAAAGTTCTATTTAGTTCACCTCATCTCCAGTAATGGTTTGTATGTCAAAGTTTGGAATTAAAGCATTTGTGCTTTAATGTGGGCATTAAAGCACAAGTTGTGCATCTTCATTAAGTAATTAAAACAATGGATGAGCTTATAAAGAGAGGAATATTGAAATCCAGGCTGAGTGAGTGGTTAATTGGCTGCTAGTCCGATCTCAGGTCCCTCTGTGCCCGAGTGCTGAAGGAAGATGAGGTCATGGTGCTGATTCTTGACAACGGCACACTGCAGCCACCTCCTGTGTCTTACCAGCATTTGCCCAATTGTGTCCCAAACACCAAATTACTGTGACTGTAGTACCGTTTCAGCTTTCTTGTAAATATCCATCAGCTAGGTGTGGTTAGGCTGTGCATGTTGCTGATGCCTGAGGACCATGAGAGACACCAGCCCTAAAAACCAAGGTGTGCATATACACTTGTGAAGAAAGCCCTCAGCCCAGGGTCAGAGCAAAGTTCAAATTCATCCTCAGGATCCACAGCAGGCACCTACTGTTACCCTGTGATTTGCCTTCATGAACTTATTCTCCTGCTTGCTTTTGATGAAACCAAGGGAGATGGACGATGTAGTTTGGTTTAGCTTTAGATTTGCTCTGTAGCTGTGGTTTTCAGCATGTATGCTGATCACTCTTTTGACAAACCATATTTTGGTCATAGAACCTTCTGCATGCATTAAAAATAGAGGCAGTGGGTCTTTCTACACTTCTTGTGCAAAAACATTTCCATTATGGTTGCCCTTTCAGACAATAACTGCCTTCTAAATATAAGTGGCTAATCAGCTGAAGCTTTTGCACAAGTTCAGATTCTACTCAATAGCAGCCAGAGAGGAGCTGCTCTTGGTCCTTTGACCCCCTTAAACTCTAAAAACAAAACAGCAAAAACCTTGGGTCAATCCTGAAGCCACGTTGAATTGGAAAGTTGCATAAAGTACTTGATTTGAAGTATTTTGAAGTACTTTTGAAGTGGGAGGTGGGTTTAGTTACAGTGGGTGTTCAGATTTATTTCTGGCATCTGCAGCACACATCCCCATCACATCACTGCCCTCAGGGAAGCAGAGGGGTTTTTGTGCCTGTACTGCTTTTTTGGAGTACCTACCTCAGGGTTTCTTGTGAGGACAGAGTGCTCGTAGATGAATGGGATGGAAATCTGCTTTACCAACTTGTAAAATCAGCAACCTCTAAAAAAACCACAAAGCCCCACAAGCTCCAGGCCAAAGAAACCAATCAACAAAACCCCCCTTCTTTTATTTTTGTTTCTGGCTTCTCCCTGTCTGGGATTTTGGCCGCTCCTGAAGCAGTAGCAGCAGCCGCACACAGGGGTGCATGTCCTGTGGGAGTTGCTCATGCATCCAAAATGGCTGGGGCGTGGGTGGCCTTTGCTAGAAGAGAACACTCTGCTGGGTTTTGGTTGAAGATGTCGTGCAAGGGTGGGAGTAGCGTCCCATCTTCCGACTAGGCGCATGGGTTCGGGATGGGAGGTGTAGGGACCGGCCCCGCGTTGCCATGGCGGAGGGGGGGCTGTCGCGCCTCGGCGCTGCCGGAGCTGCCGCTCGGTAGGTGCCGCGTCCCGGTACCGCGGAGCCGCCGAGCTGGCATGGGCGGTCCTTCCCCGTTTGGCTCGCTTGCCCGCCTTGCTGCGCGATGAAAGCTCCGTCAGCAGCGCGGCGCGCTGGGAGGCTGCACTGCGCTCCGCCTCGCCGGCGGGCGGGTTGTACCGGCGGGGCAGCGCTTCCCCGGGAGGCGCGGATGGTGCCTTGCCCTGGGTGCTCGGCATTAGCTTGGGCTGGCTGCGGCGGGCCGCTGGCAGGTGGCGGTGCTGGTGGAGGCCGAGCGTCTCTGCAGCGTTTCGGGTGGACGGAGGCGGCCGGGGCCCCGGCGCAGGCAGCGCACGGCGCGGCTGAGCGCGGTGGTTCGTGTGGCACGGCACGGCTCGGCCCGGCGCTCGTGACAGCCCGAGGAAGCTGCAGAGCTTAGTGGCAAAGCGAGTAAATCTAGTCTATCTAAGCACTTCCTTTGAGGTTCTTTATTGCTAGTGCTGGAGGGCAAAAGCAACAACGTTTTTAAATAGGTTGCAAAATTTCAAAGCCTATTTAAAGCACACTGAAACATCTCGTCAGTCCGTCTGTGTTGTTTTTTCTCAACGTTTTTAACAGTTGTCCTGCTGCAAAATAGAAATACAAATTTTCCATACTGGTGGGTAAGACTCCAGGTGAAGTCTTGATCATCAGCTGCTGCAAATCTGTCCAATGTTTTCTTCCAGTTCTAGAACAGAAATTGGTATTAGTGCCTACACTCATAGTGCTGGAAGTATCTCCTTCCAGCTCCTGTAGGGCCTTAGTAAAGAATCTTCCTGAAGTTGCAAGATACTCTCACACTGTGCGAGTTGTACTGGTTGCATCACAGGTCAGGCTGAACATTATGAGCCAGTCCTTTTTAGGACTTTTAGATCTTAATCTTAAAATCTGGGACAGTCCCTGAGGGATAAATTATGCATACATAGTACACCTGATGTGTTGGACCTGCTGCACATGTGAGATAAGACTATATGCATATAGTAGCTAGTTTCCAGACATCAGGCCTGAGTTTCCAGGCATCTAGAAAAGTGGGTAATTCAAAAATATGGGAAAAGTCTGCATCTGTAAGCATACACGAGCCATAGGATTTCTGTGAATAATGTAAGTCTGTTGTCACCCAGTATCACTCTTCCTTTTATTCCTCCTTCCCCCAGCAGATATTTCCAGACTTCCTTTTGTATTTTTTTTCTAGTCACTTTCTGAAACTTAATACTAGCTTTGAACACTTGTGAATAAACTAACCAGCAGACCCTTGAGGAGAGTGGTCTGACTGATGTCTGCACTTGCAGAATCAAATGACTGAGGAGTCCAAAGGTATGAAAGTTGTTTCAGAATTCATCTCCCATGTAATAGCTCAGGAGGTAGCCTGCAGTTGATTCCATTACTCAAGAGCTGTTAATGAAAGCAATACCTTATTTTACAGTATTATCCAAAAAAGGGTGCATACCAGAGACAATTTACAACCCATTTATTTTCAGCATTCTCTTAATGCCCATTATTTGGAGTAAAACCCATTTTCTGACAGACCAGCTTCTTAGTTCCCTTAATCCTGCAACAAAGTGATAATCCTTTATTTGTGACCTCATAAATTGTTTCTACAGAGAATGCTGTGATATCAGAAGGTCAACACTGTGACTTCACTGTTGGTGGAAGCCATAGTTGAAGATGTCCCACTCTGGAGATCTGGGGGGCAATTTATATCCTTTTGGTATTCTGCAAGTGCTCCTTAAGGAGCAGTATGTGGCAAACAGAATTGCATAATGTTTGTCTACCTAGGTGATGAATGAGACAATCAAAGGCTGCGTGTGAGGGGAAAATATGTGGTGATTATGTTTTCAGGGTAATTTTTGCCCTTGAAAGATGTTATCAGGAAGAAACCTGTCACTGGGAAGCTACACTTAACTTTTGTGTCCTCAGTCTCCAAAGAGATGAAGAATACCCGAATCGTACTCTCTAAAAGCAAGAACTTCTTACCATGTATACCTTAAGAATATAATTTTGTAACCCCCAAACTTTTCTTGGAAACACTAATTACATCAAAACTTCCATCAAAAAATGTTTGTCAGGAGCAAGGCAAAAGACACGTAAATCACATCCAAACCTCTATGCCCTAAAGTAGACTTTTAGGCTCTTGTTTGTAAACTGAAGTATGAAGGAGAATTGTCCAAGACTTTCAGGTATTTCCAGATATCTTATGTGCCTGGATTCTTTTTACATTTGAGTGTGAGCTTCTGTGCCATGTTCCAGAAATGAGTGCCTAAAATTAGGCTTCTTAGTAAGTCTTGATTTTAAGAAGTACTGATAGTGCAGCAGCACTCAATGAAGATAAAGGGAAATGAAAACCCACATCAGGTTTGAAACTCAAGCTGCGACTATTAGAAACAACATATGGCAAAAGAAGCCACATTTGGCTTCTTTACTATCTCTGCCTTTTCCCATAACAGGAAGATTTTACAGAAATAGTACTTGCAACCCTAAATGTCAATGGTTATGTACTCTTGAAGACTGAAGCTATCAGAACCCAGAAAAAAATACTAGTAGACAGTTAATTCCTTTGTTTAAACATTTAGTTTTTGAATGCATCATGATCATGTGATTGAACAACAGGAAGACATATGCTTGCCTGTAAAAAAATTAGTATTTTATTTTTACTATTGTATATTCCATTTTTAACTTTCACCTTTTTATGCATGATACAAAAGGTAAGGCAGATGAATTTAGCGGGATTGTGCATGTACTACCAACCCTGTCGATAAAACTTCTGGAAGTTGTACAAACTAAATCAAATTAAACAAAACACTCTTACTCCAGAACAAACGGCTATTTACGTAGGTATAGTTACACCAAGATAGTTCTGACAGTAAATTAGTCTTTTAGACCAGAATCCTGAGGCCTGTTATCTTATCCCTGTTACACAGATGTTCTCCAAATTATGTTCCGAGCATGTATCAAACTGGATACTGCATAACAAATCCGTATTGGAATAACTCAGTTAAATGCAGTACCAGAAATGAAATACCACAGTTTAAAGCAAAAATTCACAGGCATTATGCATAGGCTTTGCAGACCATGCAGGACATCCTTTGGGTAGCCTCACATTTTCAAGTTCTTGTGGATTACACCATCTTTGTATGAAACTACACGTGCATGTGTGTTTTCAAGAGCTGCTCATAAAGCAGCAGAACACTTCTAAAGACACTATTGGTGATGACATGCTTAACTGCTTTCACATGTTTCTGTTCAAACCATTAACATGCTTCCTTAGTGATGATGTATGTATGTCTTATTAGCATGCATACTACTAATTTACTCTCAACTCTCTTTACTGTCCTGTAAGCTCCCACCCTTCCCCTAGCTTCGATCTTTCATCATAAAAGCTTAGAAGCAGCCTTTTGGATATGAAGCTAAATGTTTCTTTTTAGCTATTCTGCCTGTTCCAGACACTGGGAGGGGAGGAGGGCTCTTTCCAAGGCAGCGTAGTAATGTGTAGGTACCCTTGGCAGGAGCTTGGTGCTCTGCTGGGGGTGCTGCCTTTGCTGGGTCACTGGCACCTGGGCTCCGGCTTGGGTCTGCAGCATGAGATACATTTGTTCTTTCGGGCTTTTAATTGAGACTTTGAGTGGAGGCTTTCACTGAATCCTTTGTGTGACAGGGGGTGAAGGTCAGCCCAGAAAACAAAACAAAGGCAAGCACCAAGTGGATGCAAAGCACATGCAGATCAGCTGTCACAAAACAACTGTCCTTTGTTCACTTATTTCTTCACTGATACACGCAGCCATTCCCACTTCGCTTATTCCAGCAATCCTGTAGATCCTTACTTTTTCCCCAGCCTTCCTACAGCTGGAGGTACTAATTTTATTTCTTACCATTTGGTTATTATTTCTGCTTCCATTTAGCCGTGCTAAACATTTAGATTCTTTTAACAAGTCTTCTTTCAGAAGTAGCATCTCAGATGCTGCATTGCCTGCTTTAAGAATCAAATAAAAATCAGCTCTTTCCTCACATTTCCTTTTAACCTTTCCTGTGTTCTTTCTTTCTTACATTATTTCTTGTTTTTCTCTCCTGTCTTCTTCTGCTGCTAAATTAATCTTTATAGCCTAGGTTTTTCTTTAGGTAACCTCTGTATCAACTCTTTAAAGCTTGTAGCTAGTCAGATAGGAAGAACAGCAGGGGTCTCAAAAAGTGCATTCAGAATTACTTGCCTTTCCTGTAGAAGTTTCTGAGGGCTGATCTGTGCCACAGTTCCAGCCTCCCAAAGGGGGTGGCCAGGTGAGAGAGGGGCATGTACCATCCCCTTCACCATGTGCACTGCCATGTTTACTGATAATCAGAAATGCTTTTGCAGCAGGGAGCCTTCTCAAGCCCTGGTTCTGACTGAGACGTTTTTTACCTAAAAACCCTCAGGCCCGTAAGATCTTGGTGAGTTAAAGTACTGCCTGTGGAGATTGCCTGCTGAAAGAATAGGATGGTAACTATAAGGACTTGTTTCTTATGGCCAAGAGTAAGGAGTTAAAACATGGTAACAAGATATAAGGAATTACTTACTTTGTTGTTTTAATGTGTGTTAGAAAATAACTATCTTGCTGTGGTGTAAAATGCAGTAATTCAGAGTTTGGGTTTTTATATCCTCTATGCTTTGATCTCAACGTTTTTTGATACATTATTTTTTTCTCACTGTGTCTTGTGGTTTACTTGTGAAATTTGTTAAAGAAATTATATTGATTCTCCTTTTCTGGCCTTTTGGTTTAGTTCAGTTGAAGGTGAGATCATCATCAGCTCCTGAGATCATCTCAGGAATCTAGCCTTGATATCCTAGTTTAGGTCTCTCTATACTCAATAAGAGGGCAAAGAGACAACTATTTTTATGTGCTCTCATCTTTCAGAAAACTGGGTCATAGCGACACTCAGGGAGCACAAGAACTCCACGCTCTAGTGCTTTATAAATGCTTGGTTAAAGTCCAAAAGAAAAGTCTTGTCAAGCTTTGTTTAGTATAGAGAGAGAAAAAAGGATGGCCACTTCTGGGCCCTCTAAATGGTTAACAGGGCTTTGTGCAGCAGGATCAATACCAAATGTTTGGGGTTTAATAGCTATACAAAAAATCTGAAGGATGGAATGGACAATGAAGAGGTAATCCTGTCTGTCAGATCGCAGTTGTTCAGGTTCATTAAGACTGCTGAGGAGGATTTCAGAAGGGACTAGTGACAGCTGAGTGAAACAGCTGAGCAATTCTGCAGAGTAGTGACATCAGCACTGTAGTATAAAGCAGTGCAGTGGGCATTGGCAAAATAGTGCTTAAATTGGTTAAGTTTTGTGCTTTTTTGGGAGCATGGTCTCTGTGTGTTGCTGGAGTCAGTGGTGAATGCGTTAGATGAGTCAGGAGTGGTAATTAAAAGTCTAAACTTAAGACTATAAATGAGGAGGTATGTAAGAAGTCATGCAAGAGAGGTTGCTCTGTGAAATTGGTAATTTTATCCTTTTGGATACTGTGTTTGGTTTTATGGTTCACGTACAAGGCAATTTTCAGATTTCTGAGATTTCATTTAAAAATGGTACAGCAACTGGTAGAGAAGTATTGTTTTAACAGTAGTAGAATGTCTGTTATAGGTTTTAGTTTAGTGCTTCCTGTAAATAAGTGCTCAGTAAGATTCAAAAGTAAAAGATTTGTGAAATGGACAGGAGGAAATATTTCATCCAGTGGGGTGTTTAATTGTGGAAACCCCTGGTTCCAGGTACTGTCATTTATTTGGAAAGGTAGGTTTTGATTGCTGCATTTACTGACAGTTATACTCATTGGGATAAAAAGTCAAAATATGCCAGTCCCTGAGGATCTTTAAAGAATTGTTTCTGTGTGGAGCAAGGGCATTTCCCTTTAAGGTGCAGTATACACTAGTGGTAATGTGTGCAGTTGGATTTCTAATGCTTCCTCTATAAGATGACTGATGAGCATGAGGGAGGCAGCAGATTTGGTGAGTTGCTGAACTGTTGTGCCATGGCATTTCCTTTGTTCCCATCCTCATAGCTAATCCCCACACAGGTGAGACCAAAGGACAGAATTTGAAAGACTTTTGAACCACTGTAGGAAGCAGGAGTCATTGCATCTACCTCATGCAGGTAGAGCATAGGGGCAGAATATACTAATACAGCTTCATCATATATTGAGGTGTAAAATATTTCAATTTCACTTTAAAGTACATCTTCTTAAAGATACTCCAGCCATATTGAAAACTCTGCTCTCGACCACAGGGAAAAAAATGACCCAGTAAACTCTCAGCTGCTAAGTCTTTGGAGCATCTAACCTTTTCTTTTTAAAAGCACTTCGGCACTAATTTAATTGATTCCATGCCTGGCCTTTTCATCAGTTCTCTCCTAGCCAGGAAAAACTGGGCTGTTAAAGGCTGCTGCAGTACCATGGGACTTGTGTTCAGTGTTGCAGGTTCTTATTTTAACCTGATGTTATCTGCCAGTCATCACTATTGGTTTGAAAAGCTGTAACCACTGCAGTACTGTCTTTGGGCTGAAAATCTTTTAATGGTTACAGCAGTCAATATAAATGAGAGAGTGCACTATGTCTTCGGGTTATGTTGCTAATTATTACTTCACCTTTCAAGAATTTTTTCTGCTGACTAGTTTCTTGCTGAATGTTTGCTGCAGCATCTTCAGCCACAGTGCATGTGTTCTGGCTAAACTGAAGAGGATAGTGAAGAACATGTTGTTAAGACCTTCAACAGCCGTATTTTCGGCTTTCAGAAGTGTTTGGAAATGAGTATTTTTATCTGTGTTTTTAAAATTTCTATAAAAAAACACCTAGGTTTATCTTTGGTTGGGTTTTCTTTCTTTTGTTTCTCATTTGCTTACTCTCTCTTGCCAAACCTCCTCTAGTGTCAGATTTTTAAAATGCTTCTATCTTTCCTTGAATTTGCTGTTTGCTGCCAGAGGACTGGCAAGCTTTGTTTTTGGGGGGGTGGGGTGTTGGTGTGGTTGATTACAATATAGCATTAACATGAGTCAAATTAATATAATAATAGCAGATTTCTATGAAAAAGCCCCAAGTCCTCCTCCCTTCTCATTTTGTGGTCCTAGCGACAAAATATCTTACAGAATTCTTCTGTGTGGTTTAAAATATCACATACTTTCCAGTGAGCTATCATTTAAAGAAGCCTCATTTAGCAGCTGAATTCTAAAAAGACACAATTGTTTTATCTAGTGGGCTTTTTGAGGGAGGGAGTTGAGTTGGTTGCCTTGGTTCTCCCGTTAAGACTTGATGTTTTCATTCAAATGCTGTTTCCTGGGTGGTTGTATTAGCAAGTGTCACACTGGATAATGATTGTGTCCTGCATTAGGTAACACTTAAAGCATTGTTTGTTTTTGGTCTTAGGTTTTGAGATTCTTTTTTAGAATGTGGTAAGCAGAGATGCTTAAAAATGGGTAACAGTGGAGAAGAACTGGCTGATCAAAGATCCTTCATCATATGCACAGAGTGAGCTGTTGAAGATCGTAGTCATGGGAGTCAAACCTAGCAATATTTGCTTCAAGCTCACTTGCAGTCAGCCTAAAAAGGTTAAATGGAACTGCTTGCTCAGTTGTAGGGTGGCAGTGAGCCCCCAGTAAAATACAGCTGTGGGGAAAAAAGCAGGGTATAAGGTAGGGTATTTCTACTAGGAGTAAGGAAATTCCAATTTCCAATGCAGGTGGGAGATTAGCTGGAACACAAGAGTATGGTGCAGAATTCTGGTTGTTGCTTTTAGAGGAAAGTTATGTAAGTTAGAGTAAATGTAGAGGAGTCCTCTAACAGGATTAAAGGGACAGGAAGGGCAGACATACTGTTAGTTCTCTGCTAATAAACTGGGGTGTAAGAAGCAGGAGTAAGGAAAAAAAAAAAAAGAGGAAGGATATTTAGCTCCTAGACAACATTAGCACAGAAACAGATGGGCATTACTTGTTGAGATTTTAGTGAACTTAATACCCTGATCATGTTTCCTCTTGTGATTTCTTAAAGAACCAGGAGATTTGTTCAGGTAAGTCAAGCGGAACTTATTAGCATACTGCAAGTAAGTTGTTGTTAGTGGAGCACTAGTGGAGCACTAATATGTCAAATTTTCTTGTATTACGAGATTTCCTAAAGAAATGAAAGTGTAAGTTGGTATCTTTCTGATGTTCCTTAATCTGGTTTCTTCTGAGGCCACAGGGTCCCTGGGCTGTGTTCCTAGTGTAGTGACTGAGTGGTTCCTGCTTTGTGAAGTTCATTCTTGTAGAGTTGATCATGATAACCAACACTGAAATTAGCTCAGTTGGTTGGAACATGGTTCTAATAACACCAAGGTTGCAGGTTTGGTCTCTTTATGAGCTGTTTAGTAGTGTTGGACTTGATGATCCTTATGGTCTCTTGCAACTCAGAACGTTCTATGATCCTGTGGTAGACAGCTAAGGTCTCTGCAGCTACAGTGGCTGAGCACTGATGGCTGACTTTAGCCTCTTAAATTTGGGTAACTGGTAGAGGCAAGATAGACTTGCACTCTTGGTAACCTTCTTGGCTTCTTTTGACATTGTTATTTTTAAAGTTTTTTTGTTTTCTCTCTGTGTTATCATGTGTGTGGGTCTGTGTGTGTGTGCTCCCATTTTAGCATATTCCTTTCCTTCTCTTGAGCTTCCCTCTAGTGATTGGGAAAGGGCTGTGGCAAAGGAGGGGAATCCCAGGCTCCAACCTGGGAGGACTGAAAGATATATGCAAGCTAATGGAGAGTTTGACAAAGGAGTGTGTGCAAGCAAAGAAATTGGGATTTTTATATCATCTGCTGGCTCAGTGTGTGATGAAGATGGATGTTAGGCTATACTTTATGTTGTACTGGTCTATTTGGATGCATGTGCATGCATGGAGTTATACAGAGAGAAGTATGTGGTGTGTTTTTACTATATGCTATCTATCAATAAGGTAGCTTTTGTTTTAGTACCAGTCTCTGTTGTGCTGCGGGGGGAGATGTGGAATGGAGGAACAGAGCATCTGCCCTGGTTGGGGAGTGCATGTGGTATTTTGACTAGGCCTTCCTCCTGTGAGGCCTGTCATGTGACATCACTGATGATGGCAGCACTGGTGTCCATAAACTTCAACTCTCCTAAACATTCTCATTTATATTTTCCCCGCTGCTGGTCTCTCACTTTTGCTCTCTGCTATGCTTGAGGTATCAGGTATTTCTTGCTGTTGTTAATACTGCTAGAAAGGCTGTGTAATGGTGCTGTAAAGTGATGAATTTGAATAAAGAGATGCCTAGGTGCATGCACACAAGATGTCTGCATGCTTGGTGCATTCCAGGTATCCACAGGCATCACACATACAAGAGGAATTGTCTCACTGAAAGAGCTTGCAGTTGTATCAGTCTGTTCAGAATACTTGAGTTGGTTCTGAGCATATAAGTGCTATAGAAATTTGGTAGAGAGAAAAGCTATGTAGGCTGCAATATTACCTTCAGCTTTCTTTTGCCAGTGTTTTAACTTTGGTGTTAGGTGCAAAGCTACTGCAGCAAGAACTTGTGCATGTCTGTGAAAACAATGCTGCATGCACAGGCCCATTTAGCTTTGCATGACAGTTGTCTGGTGCAAAGGGGAAGAAGATTGGAACTGTTGTTTTTACTTTCAGTAAGTGCTTGTTCTAATTCACTTTTAAATTTTTCTTCATGGAGTAGGTTTTGTTGCTGTAAAGTGGGTGTGTAGCAGACACCAGAGTTTCTGAAGGACAATCCTATGGGACCCAGAATGTTGTAAATGTCAAGTTGGATTCATTAGAGGTGTTGTGGCTGATGCTGCAGCTCCAGGGCAGGCAAAAATTCTGTAAAGCTGAAGAAAAATTTCCTGGAAGGAGGCCTTTCAGGGAACACAAAAATTGTTGACTGTGTGTATAGCAAGCCCCCAGCTTTTAATGTTGAGATTATGGCTACTGTGTGACTACCGGTGTGGCAAAGCATGCTGTTAACCTTACACTTGTAAATCGATCTGCTGTACGGCTTTGCTGTGTCTAGTTACTTGTCCTCTTGAAACACACAGACCTGTTTGAGGCTTGGTTGGGCTCTTTCACTGCCAAGGTTGTTGTAGGGCCAGGGAGGGTAGTGACTTTTGCATTTCATTCAGTCCTAAGCACCTGGTATGTTCATTTGGTGAAACACATAGGAGAACTGCCTGTTCCAGCATAGCACAGGTGAGTCCTAAAGTCCTGTGTTTCAAAATTTTATGGGTTATGTATGTGCCTTCTATGCTTCAAACCATTTCAGAATGCATGGAATGTAAGAACCCTTAAAGAAGTGCTTTGTGGCAAAACTTCCTTTTTCCTTTTGCACCTCCGTTTTGGCATATTGGTCTGATTTTGATGATTAGGTCATGACTAGAAATAGTTCTTTTTCAATAGAGGCAATTTTAAGTGTTTCCTTCTTTTAAAAGAATATCTCACAACAACTAAAAATGTTCCTCTGAAACAGCAGCATCTCTCATCTCATACACTATTCCTATTTCTTCTGTGTCTTCCTGATACTTTACCTTAGCATATCCTCACCAAGTAAAGGAAAACCTAGCACTGGGAGTGAGATCCTGACACAGTGACCTCATTCTGAGCATTACCTTCTTTGTCACTGGTAGCAGAAGCTGAAGCAGCTCTGCTGGCCCTCGGCACTTGGAACGGTTTGACATTTTCTGTCTGGCATGGTTTCAGGGCTCACTTTGTTTTAAACCCAAATGGTGAATGGGATAATGAAAAATAAGCTTACAAGAACTTGTCCACTGCTTCTAATTTTTTGATTAACAGTTCACAGCAGCACAACTTTGATCTAGTGTACAGCAGAGCTGTTTGTTACATTTAGATCTGCAGCATTCTTCAGGACTGACAAAAGAGAGTAAATCTTTCTTTTTAATTAATAGACCTAAAACTGGTGTCATGAAAAATATTGAATATTTAAAGAAAATACTGCTCTGTGTAAGTGTCTGTATGCCCACGTATGTCTGTGCATTTATGTTTCTGTGTATAGGGGGAGTTGTGCATTACATCAAGAATATATGTTAGGGGTGATTTTTTTTTATCTGGCTAGAGGGTTAAAGCTTTAACTTGTCTGTGCTAATGCATGTAAATAGCTTTCTTGTCCACTTAATGAGAAGGCTGGCTTGTTATCCTGTACAATGCAGCTGGGCACTGTTCCAGAAGCATAGGCACTTCATTTCAAAGACAAAGAAGCCAGCGCAGACACAGGGAGAAACCTGGAACATTGCGCTGTGGATTTTTTCAGAGCGATGACTCATTTCAGTTCACAAAGGATTCTGGGCAGGGTAGTGAGAAGTCAGGTTGGCTGATCCATTCCTATGACTTCACTTTGCAGAGAGCCAGAGAGAAGAGGAGTGACACTGCAGAATCCTGAGGCACTGCAGTGGAGAGGTGCTTTGCAAAGACTGTGAGTGCCTTCGGAACAGGGGGTGGTATCAGAACGTGATTTCAGCCATTCCATGGAAACAGGGCAAAGAGAGAGATGTTTTCAAAACACTGTGTGGGAGTTATATTTGTAGTCCCTTTTAGATTCTTCTCCACCTCCTCTGTAATTTCTTAACCATTTATTTCTCATGCTTATGTGAGAATTGCATGAAATAGTGTTCCTTTCAGTGGACCTGCATAGATAACTGCATTTTTTTCTTCAGTATGCCCCTATTTCCTGCTTCAAGAGGTGGGTGTTCAGCATGTTAATGCCTTAAAGCATGCTTTGTTTTTCTTCTTTCAGGTCCTGTGGCACTGACCTGTGCTGCATTCAGCCAGCTTCCACAGTGATATAAAGCCCCAATATGCACATTGTTGTTACATCACAGCTTCTCTGGATACTATACTGGAGCACGGAACCAGACCATAGGGGTTCAGGTAAGTCCCCCTTTTTTAACATATTGTGTGCCAGGAATACAGACATGGACATTTATTAAAAAATGCATTTGAAAAATATTGTTTGGGGAAACACATTCTAAAGCACACAATATATTAAAAAACCACACTCCCCCCACACCTCCTTCCCAGGATAAGCAGCGCTACAGAAATCTCCTCAACTGAATCCTCTGGGAAAGTTCCGTGCTCCAGCAGAAACTTTATGATCATAGTTGTAACATGTGCTGGGATATCACTTTGGATCAGGAGGCAGCTGGCCACAGGACATGAACAAAGAAAAGGAAAACTGAATCACAGGAAATACACAGGATGAATGCATGTAAGACGAGCCTGCTGACTGTGGGTAATTTAGTACCTGTTTCTGAAAGTTGGTGCCACTTGGTGAAGCTGGAGATCATGATTTTAGCTGGGTCTGAATGATTAGAAAGATCAATTTACACAGTTGAAGTTAATAACTAGTAAGGAACTAGAACTCTCTTTAGGTTTGTTATATTGGTTATGGTAAGTTTGATGTGTTTTCTTCAGGCTGTGTAGATTTGGAGTGGTCACATTCTTGAAAGTGTTCATTATTTATTTTGGTGGGTGTGCATTTCAGAGATGAAGAGATGCTGGTTAGTGAATGAATGTATTACTGCATTTGTTGAGCCTTTGTTTAAGCTGCTCTTAAGCAGGAATAAATGGAAAAATCTTTAATGTATTTTTTATGGTTATCCATCCCCTTATATGTGTATCTGTCCAGTAAACACAACCTGCCGTTTTTTTCATAAAATACTCCAGGAAATGTAGCTTAAAAGGAGGATTTAGGCTATGTCTGGAAACAGCACAAGCAACATTTCTTCTAATTTTCTTTGTATCTGATTTTGTCAGTGAAATGTGATCTCTTCTGTGTTAGCATGCAAGTGCAGATTCAAGGTACTTCCCAGTAGTCTGGTTAATACCAAAGAAATCAGTGTATTCTTCCTTTTCCCTCCATTTGTTCAGTCAAATGGGATTGTCTGACTTTAAATGGCAATTCCTTATTGTCAATTCACATCAGAATAGGTTTGCTACATCTACTTACAAAGTATTCTTTAATTAGCATAATTCAGTGAAGCTGGGGTTTGAGGCAAAAAGGGGTAATTGTGTAACCCAGGCCAGACATGTAACTTCTTCAGCATCTGTCCCTTCATTAAGTAAATCTGAAGAAGAGGATCTTCTTTTTCTAGAAGAGACTTTTTACTTTCAGTATTATTGAGAAAAAATGATAATATTCTAGGCCCTCCTTTGCCCATTACAGGTAGTTTTGTTAGAAAATACAAATACCCGTAGTTCTTCCCAGGGTGAAATCATAGGCAAGTGTTGATGAGAACAGGCTGTTGGCAAGAAAATTTTTGTAGGGGATTTCTGTTGCAACCACCACTATAATCATGAGATGCCGTGAAGTTACTATGCTCTAGCTTGATGTTTTCTGATTAATAATGTAGTTCTATAAACAGCAAAAGAAGTGAAGTCAGATTTCCTTTGTCAAGTGTTTTTTGACTGGATTCTGTCCTATGTAGTGGGAGGTTGCTATGCCTGAAGTTCTGTATAGATGTAATGTGTAGCAAACACTTGTTTTAGAATTGCTACTCTCGTCTAGTGAGGCTCAATCTCCCTAACACATACAAACACACAGATTGTCATTGTGCAAGCCTCATTTTCTATGTAAACCAGGCTAAAAATTATGTTTAAAGGTTGTCTTGATCCATAAGAAACAAAAGATTAAAAAGGTGTTGAGAGTCTGAAGAAGTGAAACTGAGCTTTGACTTCCTGTACTTTACAGGATGCAGAGTGTAAATCAGAGGCTCTCCTCCCTATTTCACAGAAATAGGATGTATAAATTCTAATATATGATTTTGCACTGTAATTTCTTTAATTCATTTACAATTGTTGTACTGAATTGGTTC
The DNA here is from genome assembly GCF_017590055.1 of Onychostruthus taczanowskii. NCBI lineage: Eukaryota > Metazoa > Chordata > Aves > Passeriformes > Passeridae > Onychostruthus > Onychostruthus taczanowskii. The sequence goes on from NW_024498351.1 coordinate 15,444,727, forward strand.
CATTTGTATGTCAAGAGGTGATTTTTCAAGTATCCTTTATGCAAAGTTCATGAGACAAAGAGTTTGACTTCCAGGTCATTTCTTTCCAGCAGCAGAATCACTAATAAAAAGTCTGTCATTGGTATGGAGTTGTTAATTGCTGATACATGGTACAGAATGTCGTCTGCCTCATTTTCTCTCAAAATGGTGTTACCCAGACTTGCAGAGAAAAGACACACTAGATACACCAGCACAGGAAAAGTTCTGGCTGGTATGGGTTCAGGATGTGGGAATTTTTATTCCCAGCTATGTTAGACCATCAATATCTCATCTGTATGTTAAGGACAGTTATGGTTCCCAGTTTTTCAGAGTGTACGAAAACCACTGAAGAAAAGTGCTATGTAAGAGCTAAGTGTTTATTTTATGTGCTACATTATCTTTTGTTCTAAGTAATAAAAATAATTTTTCCCCCAGGCTAGTGATACAAATCCCCAAGGCATAAATGAGTACAGTTCCTGTTCACTGTTTCTTATGTGCTTAGACATTCTTTAAAATTGAATGTCACTTAATACAAGAAGTCTAGAAAACTTTTTTTAAAAAAAATTATTTAGAGAGAGTTTTGGAAATACATTGCAGAAACAGAGCTGAAGCTATATATACACGTATATATATCTCATATTTAAACAAAACATGCAGTCAGCCGGTGAAAACTGCTCTCTGAGCTCCAGTTTTCATTTAATTGGGAACACAAACATGTGAAAGTTGAGGCTAGTAATTTGATTTCAAAAGAAAGCTGCTTGAGACAAGCATCAGTCAGAGCTAACAGGAGCCATATGCTAGATGTTTTATGTAAGTGATGTGGTCTTCAAAAAAAGTAGGAAAAGCATATTTGCTTTTTTTTTTTTTGAGCAGATCTTTCCTAAAGAAGTTCTAGTAAACCTTCTGTTCAACAGTCTAACAGTATTTATGTGTGTAATTGATGTTAATGTATTATATTATCTAGTAGATGCAAGATATTTGCTGTTACTGTGCATCAAAGAAGTTCATTGACTTAACTATAACCACAGAATGTGTGTAATTTCCCAGAGCCACAGGACAGACAAGATAAAATTTGGCAAATTAGAGCTTCCCTGAGTGAGGGGAGTTTGGCTTTCTATCACTAGGTCTGCTTAAAATATGTGCTAGCCTTTTTAAACAAGAGCTAGTAACAATCTCCAGCAGTTAGTTATGAGCACAAGCTATGGAGATCATTCTATCACAGCAGAGGTGAAATGACAGTTTCTTTGTCATAATGAAGAAGGTTGAAGAGCACTCAGTGGAAAAGAATAAGGCTTAACTCACGATATTCCCTTACAAACCAGAAAGGCCCTCACATAAACCAATATTTTTTAAGCATCTCTATTTCATTTAAAGCCACTTAAGTTATTATTTAATGGGCAATTATAGTAATCTTTGTAGTTTATTAAATGGTTGTCAAGCTCCCAAATATTTGCAAGCAGGGTGTGCGTTACCCTGGTATACTAACTATAACATGCTGTGCTAGAAATTGTGTTAACATTGAGGAGCCAATACTGAATGTTTTGTATTGAGGAGTTATGTGAAGTATAGTTGGTATTTCAGTGGAAATTCCTGTCCTGTTCCTGGTGACAAGAGTCCTACTGGCAGGGGCTCAAATTCAGTGCAGACGGAATGTTTTCTGTTCACTAACCTAGAATGCAATTCCATGCTGAAGGCCTCTTTAAAAGGAAGAATTGTGTGAAGTTACTAAAATCTGGCAAATTTTATTATTTCTTAGCTTGTACTTAGCCAGTTTTAAGTTAACATGTCCCGACTGGAAGTGATCACAGAGGTGGATTTCTGCAGGCTCTTGGCAGTCAGGGGAAAGGGATAGGCTGCTCCTGGACATGAGCAGAGCAACTGGTTTCTGAGTTCTTGTCTGAGCATATGTGGGCTGCAGAGCAAAGTTCCATGTATAAAATTCCTTGAGTCCCTTTACCACTTCAGGAAGCTGTTTATGGTGTTATGGCCCCTTCTCTACATCCTGAGTATCATTCTGGTTAGCTGTGAATGGATCATTCCCATGCAAGGGAAAGAAAGAGGTCTTCCTCCTGCTTTCCCATCCTGGCACCTGTGTAGGTGGCAGTGAGAGTGCATGGCTGGGAACAGGCACCGGGATCCTCCTGCCAGGCTGCTTCGGTTTGAGAAATTGCCAGGTTTTTGATGGTACAGATAGAACGATTAAGGAGTTGCTGCCCTTTACCTGGATGCCCTTAAAGCTGCTCTATCCCAGCAAAACCAGGACACCAGAGAGCCCATTCAGTGCCCCATGAACTTGGTAAGATTAAACCTCAGTTGTGGCCACTATATGCCAACCTGACATTGCACTGATCTTAATTTAGTAGTTCTCCCTAGGACACCCATGACACATAATCTTTGTGTTAAAGACAGTAGTTTCTTAAATTGCTTAGCTAAATCTGCATAATTCCTACCTTAATTCTGATGCTTCTTAGACATGAAACTAATCATTAAAGAAACTGATCCTCTATACAAAGTGTATGGTGACTGGTGATCAAAGTTGGTAAACTTATGTGTCTGGCTGATTACAAAGATTTGTCTCTGAACCAGTTTAAACTGACAGCACACATAATTATTAGTAAATAGCAATATAATAACTGTGACATTCTTTATCCATACTCAAATGATGAGGGAACAAATGGTGTTGCTCCCATGTCATATGGAAGCATATTTCTCATGTTTCCCTGTAAGCTGTGTGTCATCTTCTTTGCTGTTCTTTGTAATGCATGTGGCAGGAACTTTGGGTGTATTTGAGTAAAGAATGTTCAGAGGATGTTATATTTTAAGGTCGTAATTCTGTGGTGAGATAAGAATGAGTAGGATCTTGGGCTTCACTCTGTTGAAGAGAGAGGAATGCTGCTGTGCTGGGAAGGGAATGCAGCATTGATCTGGTCAGCCCTGATTAAGCAAAAGCAATCAGGAGATAGCATAGCACAAATGTGCTGCTTTTAATCATTCTTGTGTCATGAATAATGTGTATCACTGCTGCAGAGCAGATTGTAGAGCTTGTGATTGAAAAATATTGCTCATAAGTCTTGCTGAGACAGCTATGCAGTTTACTACTCTCACCAGTATTTTCCCACCAAAGTGCTGAGTATAATGCCAGAGTAAATGCATTTTGATAATCAATTTTAGAAGCCGCTGCTCTTGTTTAGTAGACATAATAGGAATATAGAATCAGTGGGGCAGATATTAGATCTTTTGAATTGAAAATGAAAACTTGAATTAATTTCTAGTAATTTGATTCATGATTTGATTACAAGGTGTTGCTCTGTGTCAGAAATAGGGTGATTTTTGTGACATTTCAAAGCCATTTAGGTAGAACTTAATCCCTGGCTATTGGCTGACCTGTGGCCAGAACAGGATTCATACTTAAGCACCCTTTGTTCTGTCTGTTACTCTTTATTACTCCTTTTCCACGGGCAAGAAAAATATTTTAGCCTGTTGGTTTCCTCTCTTTGAGATCACTGGGGAGCTGTTACCACTTGAAGAAGATTTACAGAGCAGAATCAGATTTATGTATTTGGATAAAGTATATTAAAATAGGCTTGTATATGTGTAGTCATGCTAGTATTATCAAATTGTAATTTCTCCCATAACTTTAAGATCTTTCAATGATTTTTTTAAACTGTAGGTTAATGAATGGTTTGTAAGACAACATGAGAAAAGTTACAACAAACTTAATTTTCAGGCCACCCTGAAACCATTAAAACTTCTCTTCTAAAAAATATATAGTTTGTACAAAGACATTGGGCATGTAGATCCAGGAGAAGTTTATTCAGGGTATCAGTCTTAAGGTATTTTGATGCTTTTGGGCCTCTAAAGAGTTCCGTGCTTTATCAGCTGAGTTAAAATAACATTCATTAATTTAGCAACATTTTTTTATCTTTATTACTATTAATAAAAAATACTATATCAAATGGAAATGGTGGGTGATCTATACTTTGAAAGGGGAGTGAAATTTCCCCTCTTATGTCCAGAGAAATATATGTGACTGTTTTGTTTGTGCAGTTACCTAGTAGGATGTTAAGAGGAGATTTTGCAACCATGAGTGCTAATTTATTGGCATTTTTCTGAGTCTGTCAGTTGTACCCTTCAAGAAACTATGTCTGCATAGTGTACATCTCCCATTTGCCGAGGTTCTCTGTATCTTAAGTTTTGAAATAAAGTGATTGATGGTTCTCCATTGTAAGAATTTTATCCCCAGCTCAATACAAAAACTAGAGATGTCTGAATTTTCACCAGCTGTATCTCTGCCTCTTTGTCCTATGAGCGGATTTTTTAACAAAACCCTTCATTGCACATCTTTTGTCTTTTTACAGGTGATGTATCACCCATCAGCATGTCTCCCATCACTCAGTCACAGTTTATTCCACTTGGGGAAATCCTTTGCCTGGCCATCTCAGCAATGAACTCTGCCCGAAAACAAGTCACACAAGAAGCACTAATGGAGCACCTAACCACCTGCTTCCCAGGTAACCTGTCATTAATAAATCATCAGTCAGATGAGCACATGTCTGCAAAAAGGCAGTTAAAGAATCCTCACTACCTTCTAGATGGGAATATTGACTAATCTGACATTCTAACCAAAAGTAAAAGGAGACATTAGAGTTCTAATCTTGGAACTTGTTCTTTATCCTTAGACATATAGAGAACTGAGTTCTCTTTGATAAGACCATTCAAGTGAATTTTGCATAGCAAATTCCTGACTTTATATAAGTAATAAAAATTACTTGGTGTACTAAACAACAAGATACTGGCTTGTTTCTTTTTTCAGACAGTATCAGAATAAGCTTGTTTGTGATTTTTCTCACAAAATAACCTTTTTTATCATCAGAGCAAAGGAATGCAGGGCTTCTTTAGTAACTATGGAGAACAAAGCATGACGTGTCATAGCCAGAGCAAACTCATTTCACCTTGTGGCTTTCAAGCAGGTTGTAGCTAACTCATAAGGGTTCTGCTGACATCATTCAACCAGTTCAAGTGTCATTGTCCAACCTCCAAAGGGGTAACCTCATGGAGGTCTCTGTAGAGACCTCCCTTCTAAAGACCAGGTTTCCCACACAATTGCATATCTTCCTTCACCTACAACAGGCTCTCAATGTGTGGCCTGATGCAAGCAGTAGAGTACAGTAACAATGATGTGCCTGTTTCAGGGGAGGTTATATTTAAAGTGAAAGGACTGTGTCAGCCTGCTTTCAGGGAGTTCTCAGATCCTTCTTGGACACAGTTCTGGCTTTTGCTTCTGTGTCACCCTTGCTTGAAAAACAACCAAAAAAAGACATCTCTCTCCATAACTAAACTGAAAGTTTTTGGAGAGCTTTGTGAACACTTGCTATGTTCACAAATGCTGGTGTACTGTTCAGAAGGTATTCTTGTCAGCATTTGATATTTATCAAATGGTAAATGGAAATTGTCTTAGATTAGAGATACTGTAAGACCACAAAAAGGGAATTGTTTAACAAGACTATACTCTTGAACATGCTGCTTTTCTACTGGCTGGCTGTTTCTGGAGAGGGTGAATCATGCAAAATGCAGCTTGTAGAGACATTTTGCATTGAGGCGCTAAGGCGCTGGGCAGAGGCTTACTGCTCAAGAGAGCAGAACTTTCTCATTTGTGCTTTGTGTGATCCTGGGCAAGATGTTTATCTATTCTGCGTCTGAGTTTACAGTTCTCTAAAGTAGTTGAGAAACTTCTCCATTGTACCTGTTTATAGCTGCAAAAAGTAGCTAATTAAAAATGCCTCAGTAGGAAAACTACTGATGCATCAGTCTCATCTAGGCAACCTAACCATAGCCATGTTTTGATGTCTGGAATTTTTTTTTGCTTACATTTTAGAACAAGAGTTACTTAAAGCCTTGAAATTTACATGTGTTTTCTTATAACTGATGCTGAGTTCTGAGAATTTAAAATATCATTCTCAATTGAGTGCTGTGTTTGGAATAAACAATTGTCTGACATTTAATAATTGCACTTTGAAAAAATACTGCAAGCATCTTTTGTAAATACTGGCTTTCTCTCCCTATTTGTAGTTTCATTTTTCAGGCTGATTTTGAAAATAGTGGTAAAAATTGTAAGGGTTAGAATGCGAAGAAGGCAAAGTTCACAATTGTAATTCTCTTAATTAATTTTGGTATTTTTTTTCCAAGTTATCTTTTCTATGTATGCTGTGTACTAGAAGAATGTCATAGATTGCAAGTATTTTTCAATTATTCTATCAATATTTTTATATAAACGTTGCATGGTGGAAATGATAATTTATTGGTGACATCCCTTGAGTTTCCTTGGGAGCATGATTATCAGTTCACTTGGTGTGTTATGCTATTCTTGTTAGACAGAGCCAAACATGAAAAATAATTCAACTGGCTGGATTATTTTGTAGACGTTGCTCAGACGAAGCCTGAGGCAAGTTAGCACATAGTCTCTTGCTGCCTTTTTTTTTCCACTAGCCATTAGCATGTGAATTTCTGAAGTCTGAGATTTAAAAAAAAAAAAAAAAAAAAAAAAAAAAAAAAAAAAAAAAACCCCCAAAAAAAAAAAACTGGAGCGCTTCACTTTCCAAAATGTAGAGAAAGGTATTTGAAGAAAGAAAATCCACCCTTTATTGTCCAATTTTTCCCCTTCACTAGAGAAATGCGTTTCTCTCTCAGCCACGACATATTTAATATAGCAAGCATACTCGTTCTCTCAGTGTATGATGATTATCCAAAAATTTTCTCCTCTCCAATAAAAAGAACTTCTTGTGCTGACACTTTTCACTTTTCTGCCCAAACCCCTGTAATAAATCAGCTGTAGCTTTTTGAACCTTTGTATTCTTTGTGGCTATTGTAAAATATCTGATGTCCTCTCATATTCTGATAGTCTATTTTTCCTAACTAGGTGCTGATGCTCTGAGGGAGAGAAGAGCATTACCACTGTAGGTGTGTCTGTTATTATCACATAACCTCTCTGTATCTCTTCCTGTAGCAGCACTTGTTTGCCTGTGTTGTTTGTGCTTTAATGAACAGATGCTTCACTGCGTTTCATGGTGAAGATAAATTTCCTAAGACCCCAGATGCTATTCTCAAAAGTGCCTAAGAATAATAAACCTTTTTCCTCAGTGCAGGGTCTTACAGTTGCTGTCTGGCCCTCTAGTTTGCTGAGCCATTGTGCAGGCATAAATCTGGGCCATGGCTCTATCTGAAATAAGGTATGCTAATTATTTATAACATCACATAGCAACCACTCCACATCTTTAACTAGTATTTCATGAGCCAATCAGAGTATTTCTTTTATCCCTTGTTAAGCCTTAGCATCAGCTCAGGAGAAAATCATTTTAGCAGATTTAACACCATTTAAGTACTACTTCAGATGTATTTTTCATGAATTTATTTTATTCAAGAAGTTTGTATTGATAATGCACATCTTATTTTTGTTATTTGTTGGGTTTTTAAAAAAGCAAGAGGGCTGTTCCTGCATGTGCTTCCATAATTCTAACTTAGAATTAAACAATGACATGTTTGTATAGCCCTGCTTTGTAATTTATTGACCATGGTTTAAATCCCATACATTAAATGTAAATCTTTGAAATCCAGTATAAGGAGCTAAGAATGTGACCCCTGTTCTGTGTTTGGCAACCAGACCTCTTATTTGTATGAACCTGGATGAAGACAACATCAAACCTTAATCTGTGCTGCCTTTAATAAGGCTATTTGTCTTTTTTTTTTTTCTTCCCTCACCAGTTCTGTCCACATACATGTTTAAATAATTTTAAGACTTTAAAAATTTTGGTGTAGAAAATACTTGTGTATTGGCCTAGGTTACTTTTGAAGCAAGCAGATTTCTGAAAACGGGCAAATTCCTCTGACAATCACCTTTATAACTTCACTCTTTAAATATATGAATTATATGTGTAGCACTTAAAAGAAGTGTCTTACATTGACTGAGTTCACTCTAGGTCAGTGTTCTTTGTGAGCAGCAAACAAGACATAATCTTCTGTCTGGAAGCTCAGTGGATGGCATAGTAGACTCTCTTGAGATACAGAAAATGTACATGTCTGATGATTCAGTGTCCAGACAGTTTCTGCTTTTGAATTATTAAACCACAACATAATCTTAAATAACACCACTGCTGTCATGCAATATTTTATGGGCTAGAGTCTGTAAGTCACTGGGGTTTTTCCCTTGTTCCTAGTTAATGGAGGAAGGGAGACCATAAGGAGACCTTTGAATGCAGGGGCAGGGGGTAGGCTGTGTATAGACAGTATGTGGGCAGACCACTTTAAAGAGGAAAGTCTTGAGAAAGCCAAGAAATCTGTATTCACTCTGGATCCCATTGTTCCTTTTTTAATGTCATTGCTCCTGTCTGCCATGCAGGAAAGCCTAAGCTGAGTTTGGGTCTGTTTCTGCTTTTGTAAGTACCTAAAAGAGCCTGGAATAAAACCCATAGCTACCCTTAGCTGACAGTGCTGAGCTTCCAAGATCTGCATCTGCTGTCATCCCTGCTGGCTTAGTGAACCACAGCATGGACTGTATGCTGGGAGTGATAAAAAGTGATAGGCTTCAACTCCAGAGAAAAGACTGACAATTAACTTACAGCATCATTGACTGCCAGGCGTGCTGATTTTTTTTTTCCTTGGTGTTTATCTGCACATTCTCCATTCACAGGAATTACTCAGTTAATGTAACTACTGTGCATCCAGTGTTTAAGGACTCACCCAACACATTGTAGCCCTTATGGTTTACTGGGTGAAAAATACATATTATTATTTTTACCATGTATTTGCAGTGCATTTTTGCCTAAATTGCTGTAAAACATCAGTACATCCATTTCAATCTCTTTCCCTAACTTTTCTCTAAGCTCCCAGCAGAAGTACTTTCATCCCTTTTATTTGTGTTGTGATGTTTTTGAAACAGTATGTTAAGAAAAGTCTTTTTAGTAAAACAAGGATGAAAAACAAGGTTCTCACAAAGGTAAGTACGTGTTGAAGTCTTTACTTGTAAGCTGAAAAGTGCAGTGGGTGGGGCAGGTTGTTGGTGTGGGGGAAGAGAGGTTGGCTGCTGGAGAGCAGGTGCATCTGACTTGGACCATGGTTGGACCCTGCAGTGCATATTCAGCATGGGATGGAGAAACAAATGAGCTTGAGTTCTGCAGTCATCCTCATCTTGTTGTGATGCACATCATAATGTCAAAGGGGTGGCCTTGCCCAAGCAGACACAGCAGCTCCACTGCAGGAATGAAGAGTTAGGTGACCACTGGTTGTTACAGGGATTGAAATCACTCTGCATGTTCCTGTGTGCTATCAAAAGCTCATGCAGAGGACAGCCTGCTTTGCCTCATAATCCATAGGAAACCCAGCCATTGTTTACTTAGTCCAGAGAGATTCAGAATTCTGGCTAGGGACAAATAGTCCTTTTTTTCCCCCAGCTCTCTGGATTTTAACTTTTCCCACCTGTTGTTGTTTCTGTCATGTTAACTCATCTGGAGGTTCTGGGGATCTTTGTTACTCTCACTCAGATTATTTCAGAAATTGTGGACACCTGCATGTAAAGGGAAGAAAATGCAAGTTTCTGATTCTCCTTTTTTGTTTTCTAATTTTCATTCTCATTTATGCTCTCAAATTGTATCGTATCTTGGCCTCTCACTTCCTGTGTCCACAGATGCCCCAATATTTCAGCCCTATGAACTGTATTAACTCTACCCCAGTCAAAACTAGCACGTCCCTGTGTACTTCTTCCTGATGCCTTTTGTGTTGTAACTGATTTCACTCATGTCCATGTTGTTCCTAACCTTTTGCTGTTTCCATTTAAAGATTTTAGTGATGGATATGAGTAGTATGGTCATGTCTCTAAGTTCAAACAACACTCAAAGTCAGACATAAGAATATGTTGCCTCCAACCCACTTGTGAGAAACAGGATGAGTTAAGGAATTAGTCCAAATTCTCTTTTTCTTGTTGCTTTTAGTGGGTGTTGCTGTCACAATGAAATCAGAGTCTCCAACCTTTGACGTGTTGGAGAAGAGTTGGTGAGCAGACACTGTGTGCTCCTGGAGATACTGTGTTTGGGGGAGGTACCCGGGCTGAGATTTCTCAGTGAAGTGTTTTTGTAAAAAGTGTATGCTTCACTGAAATGTTTTTGTATGCATTGAAATTCTGTTCTTCAAGACAGAGTTTGACTTGACAAGGTCCTGACCACCCTCATCTAAATTGGCCAGGATTTGAGTAGAGGTGCTAACCAGATTAATTCTCTTCCAGACTAAGTTGCTCTCTGAGTCTTTTATTTTTCCTAAATTACTTTTGTTTAAAACTAAGACCCAGAATAAATAATTATAACTTTTTCTAAAATAGAGCATCCAAATGTTTGGGAAAAAAAAGTCTTTAATTCTAAAAATGTAAACCAGACTAGTACTCAGAATTAAAATGCATTTTAGTTAAACAAAATTTATTGATTGAAGATAGCTTTTTCTACTTATAACATGGAAGAATTTAAGTTTTTTCTTAAGCATAAACAAACTTTTTAAAACTATCTTGTGAACTAAAGTTCTTTTTTCCTTAGCTGTAGATAGAATTTACTCCTATATACAGCATGCAACTTAGTGTTTTATCTAATGAAGTATTGAAGACTTGGTCAAGCACCACTGAATCCAGCAGGTGCACTGGTAATGGGAAGCATCTGGCTCACAGTGCCAAGTCTCCCATATGCCATTGATGTGGGGTAGTCGTACTTGTCCTTCTCTCGGTATGCAATACATGCACTTAGATAGTGTCCCACACGTCTCACCTGAAAAATAAGGATCTCTGAGAAGCAAATTTCTAGGAGCTAAATCTCTAACTTCCAGCCTAATGGAAAAGACTTTCTGGGTAAGATGAACTGTATCATTCAGGATGTCTCTGTTTTGAAGCAGCTGATGTAGTTGAAACATTTTAATGGGAGAGCAAATCAGTTAAATCAGGTTTGTGATAAAGGGACAGTTTGAGGAACTGCTTTTTTTTTTTTGTGTAGTATTTTGTGGGAAAAGCAGCTTAGGCATCCAAAGTAACAAATACCTATTGCTTTATATGTGACAAGGCATTATAAGTATAGTTCTGGTGAATTTGGATATAAATGCTTTGTTGGAAGAAGAATAAAAGTAGAATATTTCCCTTGACACTCTGATTTTCGATGATTCCATCTTGTAGCTTAAGGTCACCTGCACACTGGAAGTGACTAGAAGTTCTCTTGGGGGTTTTTTTTAGCACTTTATTAATGGCCTACTATTTAATTAACAATTGATATGTCTGAAATGTGGGAGATAGGTGGAGAAATAAACAGAGAAGAGTATGCCTAACAAAATGCTTTATGTTTGTTCAGCATATTCCAGCTTGCACATTGGGAAAACTAGCTTTTTGTTGGGAGGAGGAAACCAGAGAGTCCTACACAGTTTTATGCATTTCCTGATACGTGTTTACTGTTATTTCTAGGAGTTCCAACACCCAGTCCAGAAATCCTTCGACATACTTTGAATATGCTTGTACGGGAGAGGAAAATATACCCAACTCCGGATGGCTATTTCATTGTAACCCCACAGACTTACTTTATAACACCATCTCTCATAAGAACTAACAGTAAATGGTACCATTTGGATGAGAGGATACCTGACAGGTCTCAATGTACCTCTCCACAACAAGGAACTATAACTCCCTCCACCTCGGGATGTGTCAGGGACCGGACACTACCCAAAAACCACTGCGACTCCTGCCATTGTTGCAGAGAAGACATGCACAGCATGCATGCATCTACCCTACAGAGGAAATCAGCAAAAGACTGTAAAGACTCATACTGTCCTCCTTCATTATGTCAGGTCCCACCTACTGAGAAAAGTAAAAGTACTGTCAATTTTTCATATAAATCAGAGACACTCACAAAACCTAAGGATGTAGAAAAGCAGTCTAAGAAATTTGGACTCAAATTATTCCGATTAAGTTTTAAGAAGGATAAGACCAAACAGTTGGCAAATTTCTCTGCCCAGTTTCCTCCAGAGGAGTGGCCGCTAAGGGACGAGGACACCCCTACCACTATACCTAGAGAGGTAGAAATGGAGATTATTAGGCGCATTAACCCAGACTTGACTGTGGAAAATGTCATGAGACACACTGCACTAATGAAGAAACTTGAAGAAGAAAAAGCTCAACGAAGCAAAGCAGGGTCTTCAGCTCACCACAGTGGACGAAGTAAAAAGAGCAGGAATCACAGGAAGTCTCATGGGAAATCGAGGTCACACAGCAAGACCCGGGTGTCCAAAGGAGACCCATCAGATGGCTCTCATTTGGATATACCTGCTGAAAGGGAGTATGAGTTCTATGATCCCTTGACTCGATCCCCACGGGAAGGCTGTTTTATTATAGAACACAAGGGAGATAATTATATAATGCACAGCAATCCTAACATGATTGAATCTCACTTTCCCATGACACCAGAGTGGGATGTGTCTGGTGAACTGGCCAAAAGAAGAACTGAAATGCCTTTCCCTGAACCTTCCAGGGGAAGCTCCCACTCCAAAGTCCATCGGAGCCACAGCCATACACAGGATAGAAGATCAAGGAATGAGCGGTCCAGTAAGGCTAAAGAAAGGTCTAGATCCATGGATAACTCCAAGGGACCTCTGGGCTCAGCTACTTTAGGCACACCTGAAGATATAGGTGAAGGCTGTAGCCCAGATGACCAAACAACTAGCCAAACCTACATTGATGATAGTACCTTAAGGCCATCTCAGTCGCTCAGTCATCAAAGGGCTCAAATTTCATCTGCAAGCTACAAAGAGACTTGCATCCCTGAAAAAGCCGGTGGCAGTGTAGAAACCCCCAGTTCTTGTAGCCTATTGGAACAAGGCAAGCCTACGGAGAATTTGCCATCATATAGTGAGCTCAACTCCTGCACAACAAAATCTGCAGTTGATGACTATTTTCAGTGCAACACATCCAGTGAGACTGTGCTTACTGCTCCATCACCACTGGGAAAGAATAAAGAGGATCACGATACACTAACAGGGACAGATGGGCTAAAAAAAATGACTCCCACAGAAAGACAGTCTCAACATATTGCTAGGGAGCCTGGGGTGCACAAGGAGGAGTCCCCAAAGGGCCCAAGCAGTGGTACAGTGATTGCTGGCCAAACTCCAGAGGTGATTGCTAATGGGCGGCTGGTTCAACACCATAACACTGAATCAAGCAGCCTTGATAAAAGGAAAGAAATATTTAGCAAGGATACACTCTTTAAGCCTCTGCACAACACTCTTTCTGTGAATAGTTATCATAAGTCTAATACCCCTCTGCTAAAGCCCCATCAAAAGACCCCCTCTGACACATTGCCCGTCAGATGTGAGAAACTTGAACAAGCGATGGTAACCTCAGTCACACAAGTCATGCCTGTTTCTCAGAGACAGCAAGAGACAACCGGGAACCAGGAGGCCTCCTTTGACTACTACAACGTATCTGATGATGATGACTCAGAGGAAGGAACCAACAAAAATGCTGAGGAAGAAAAGAACAGGGATGACGTTGGTACGATGCAATGGCTCCTAGAGAGAGAAAAGGAAAGGGATCTACAGCGAAAGTTTGAGAAGAATCTTACTCTTCTCGCCCCGAAGGAAACAGAAAACAGCAACAACCAGAGAGCCACCCACTCGGCCCGCCTGGACAGCATGGACAGCAGCAGCATTACTGTGGACAGCGGGTTCAACTCTCCACGGTAGGACTGTCACATTCATTGCAGCTTTACAGACTAGGAAGTTCCATTTATGCTTTTATGGGTATGTGATATTGGTGACAGAATGTGGGGCTGTATTTAAAAATTTCACACATTTTCAGACAGTGTTTTTTCTACAGCTCTGGAATCCTCTGTTCAGATGTGTGGGTTTCCCACCATACAGTAAGAAACCAATGGCCATTTGTGGCATTGACTCTGTATTAGTTCATTTTCTGTTTGCTGAAAATCTCCCTGTATCCTTTTTTTTCTATATTAAACTTGTGTTTGCTTTTAGAATAAAAGGGATGAGCTCCTGCATACTCTTCCCTTTCCCTCTAAGATACCATCAAAAAGACTAATGGAAAGACTAGGCATGACCAGGTGGCATAATCTTATTTGTTTTCTTCAAAAATTTTGGAAGTGTATCTAGTCACCATTTCAAACTGGTGAGACTGGAATAGCCACTACAAATTAAAAGTGCTCAGGATGTTTGAACTTCATATGTGACTTAGCACTGTTGAGAGAGAGGTGCCTTGTCTAAGATACTTGGAAAGAGAGTCCAGATGTTTGTGTGTGGTGGTGCTGGCTAGTAATTACTATTCCAGGGATTTCAGGCGTCATGGAAGTCTCCGTGTGCTACAAGTCTTATAAATATAGGGAGGAGAGAGTTGTTGCATTCCCTGCCCTGGAGATTTCAAAAGTTCATTTCCAGGTTAAGAATCCTTTATGCTAGCCTTCTTCCTTGTCTGTCTGACCTTTGGCAGTCCTTGATGGAATGGAGCATGACCTGTTTTGTTAGCCTGCATAGCAACTCATCAGAGTTCAGAACAAGGACTCTAAGAACACAGAAATAATTTACAGTAGTAGTTCTCTTAGAGTGGCTTACTTAAGCTTAAATTATTTATTGCCTGTGTTTAAAAATAAAACCTCCAAGAATGATTTTGTATTATGTGAAAAAACTGGGGGGTTTTTTTGTCACTTTTTTATTTTCCCCTGTAAATGGTGTTCTTGTTCCTTAGAAGTTTATATATTTTTTATATCAATAGCAAACGCTCTCAGGCATGTGAAGGATTTCCTGTTTCTACACAGGACTAAATTTCATTTCAGTTGAAGTCCTGTCACTCTGGAAGAAATTCCTTTGGATTTGATAGTTACTCCCACTTATGTTAATGACAAGAGAGAAATTAGAGAGCCTAATGCAGCTTGCAGTGATGTATCAAACTAGAGCAGGATTCTAACAAATGTATATTTTTTTCTGAGCAAAAAAACCTGAAAAATTATTTGAGTAAATCATACCATTAACACTGAGTCCACTCTAAAAAAGAAGCTTGAGAAGGCTTTGAATTTATGTTATTGATTGTTCTGCAGATGCCTGACATCTTTCTCACATAGAACTGTTGTATGAAACTGTTTGCACTTTTCTTTTTTAAACGTGATGTCTTCCAGTAGTCGAAGTGCTATACTTGCAGTCAGTTTTTGTGGGGGAGTATGTTGTGGTGTTTGCTTCTTGCTCAGCCGGTCTCACTCCAGACTATGAGAGTCACCTCCAGGACAGGGTATCAGCTGGATTAAAAAGCAGTTCTTGTACTACTGTTTTGTATGCTAGCTGCATATCAAACTTGTGTTTCTGATTAATGCAATGGTAGGCATTTTCTTCCCTAATTATTACACAAAAGCTAAAATTTCTGTTTATGTTAAACTTGGCTAGCAAGAGAACAGGATGTGGTGAGCATACTGGATTTAGTGCTGCACTACCACCTTGTTTAAATCATAACGGAAACAGATGAGCAACTTTCAATTACATTTGTGTTCCACAAATCCTTTTTTTTTTTTCTTTAATTTACTGTTTACTTATTAACAAATGCCATTTTTTGGCAAGGTCACATAAAATAAGCTTAAAAAAACAAGCCAAAGCATTCTGTTTTAGTACTTTGTACTCTGTTTGGGTACTTTGTTTGGGAGAGTGGCATATAGTCAGGATAGGATAGGATAGGATACTTCAAAGCTTTTTCATAAGCTTTGCATGAAAATTATTAAATGTGGTGATTTTGCTGAGTTTGGGTCTCTTCTTCACATAAGTCTCCAAAATAAATTGAACTGAGGATGAATTCAGCCCTTTGGCTAAATTTACCATGTTGTTATTATTATCCCACCTTATAATAAAAAATGTACTTGACAGCCCTTTTCCAGGAAATACAGAGTAGCCATCCAGCATCCATCTGGTGAGATTCAGCCAGGTGTGACACTGTCCTTCAAAAGATGCCACGGGAAGAATATAAGAACAGGTTGTGCATATAGTGATGTTCCTCAGGTATATTCTTCTAGCTTCCACTGGTTATGTAACTCTGCTTCCTGAGGTGGGGTGGTATCTTTTCATTCAAACTGAAGTATGCAACATTGTTTGGGGAATCAAAATTACCAATTTCACACTATAAAAGAAAAAAAAAATTTTAAAAGTCTGATAAATTGAAAAAAGGACAGTGAAAAAAAAATCAGAAAGAAATGGCTGCAGTTAAAGAGATTTGTAATGGTCATTTGACTTCCAAAGTATTTGTGTGCAAACTGTGTGAAGATATTAATCATCACTGGGGAAAAAAGGCCTCACAATTTTTCATGCATTGCTTTTATGCAAGTTATATATAGTAAATGTTAGCTGTCACGATTAATTTTTTTCCTTTATTTTTAGTGCTTATATAATACTGTTGCTCCTTTGTCACCTAAAGAAAGCTAATTTTGACATTACTCTGCATGCAAAATTTTCAATGCAGTTTTTATGTATACATGTTGTAATGGTCACTTTGTAATATCAGACTTGAGCATGTCTGAAGATCTGGAATTGGTGGTCCCAAAAAGAATGATACAATACTAAATCATCTCTGAAAACTAAGATTTGCATCTATTTTCATTAAAAAGCAGAGGGAGAGAAATAAAAAAATGAGCAAGAGAAGTGCACCATACATCATTGCAGCTCACAGGAATCATGTAGTCTGTGTGTCACCCATCATAGCTCTTTGGAACTGTGGACAATAAAACAATCACTGGCAGAAGAATATCAGTACCATCCATTTTGACCCGTTTAAAAGATCTATGAGAGTTCTCCTAAAAGCCTCATTGATTTTCCAGACTCAGTTTAAGATTATTTAAATCTGTCCTGACGACTAGGAACAGTGTTTTTCCTTCCCTTATGCCATGCACTGACACATTTCTCCCCTGCCACATCTAAAGCTGTGCATTCCTACTCTTCCCTTGATGCTAGGACTAATTTTTTTTTTTTTTTTCCTTAGGGCTAGTATTTAACTGAGTGCAGTCCCTGATCTGTCTGGCTGCCTGCAAGGCTTAGTCAGGGATGCAGCAGAAACATGTGGCAGGGTCAGGTCCACACAAGGCAGGCAAGAGCTACCCCTTTCAGTAGCAGGTAAATTTAGGTTGACTTTAAACTGACTATGAAACTTTTGTCATTAGTATCCTTGTTTCTAGTGCTTATTTAATAACTGCATTCAGTCCTCTAAATGTATTCCGTAAGCATCTCCATAGCAAGTGGTGATGTCATTTTACAAAGAAGTAGGGATACAGGTGAAGGATACATGATCAGGGGGCCACATGGATGTTTGAAAACAAATCTGTTCGTGAACAGGCACACATTATTTAGAGATCAAAAATTATTTAATAGTGTAAGGAGAACAGAAACGGCAGTACTGATAAAAGTACCCTTAGCATGTCATGGCTGAGCTTTTTAAAAGCTGTAGACTAAAATACAAGCTTCTCTGCATTCATAATTAGATGTATCATTAAAAGGCCTAATATTTTAAAGTGTTAAGTGTCCTGTTACTCTTGTGGTTAAATGATATGTTAGAACTAAAGGAACATTGTCCATTTTGTGAATGAAATAGCCGCAGTAGTTGTTGTCCAGGGCAAGATCACAGACCAGGCAGTTAAGATTTCTCATTGTCTTGGTAAGTTGCAATCTCTCAGCTGCAAAGCGTAATTGAAGTGTTGTGTTTAGAAGCATTGTGGGTTTAATGTAAGGTAAAACTTTTATTTAATATTTTGTGTACAAAAACATAGGTAGAAGAGGAGACAACAGAGGATGCTGTGTTATATGATTGCTGTCCTAACCCTGCTTAGTCACAGAGCCGATTTTATGAAGCTACTTTGTGCAAAACTGCACCAGTCAGGAAGGAAAACTAGCACATTCCAGGTGCAAGATGGAAGCTATTTCCTTGAGTGGAAAATCCAGATGCTTGATACTGGTTCAGCTTACAGTTTGTGTGACAGGTTCAGCCGTGCTGAGTGCTATACCTGTGTTATGGTATGATGACTGCTGAGCACCTCTGGGACGCGTTTTAGGAGTAACATATGTGTACTGTCAATATGAGATGTTTCATTGATATGACATTACATACAAACGCAGGAAACCTATTATAAAACACTCTGTTCTCCTTTCCTGTCTGGTCGATAGATATATAGGCATGTCATATATGAGTGTGTATATCTATTTCTTTTCCATTCCAGTACTCGTGAGAGCCTGGCATCCAACACTTCAAGTATTGTTGAAAGCAACAGACGTCAGAACCCCGCTCTGAGCCCTGCACATGGTGGCGCAGGCCCGGCATTCAGCTTCCGAGCCACTGCAGACCCACCCACGAGTGAAGCTGAGAAACTGCAGAAACCTGGTAACTGCCTGCAAGCTTCTGTCACTAGTGTCTGATAGTCAGCCTGCCTCAGATCGTCTGTCTCATCCTATACAGCAAAGTTTACGACACTGGGACTGATGTTTACATCTTTGGGGAAAAATAAAACGAGCATCTCAACCACAGTTTTAGTGTTCACTTAAACTGTGCTGCTATGTAGACTAGGGGCAACAAAGAAGTCTTTATTTCAAGGTATTGCTTTTCACATTTGCGGCTCTGTAGCAACAGAATAGCAGTAGGGATAATATGTACACTTTTTGCTTCACTTAATTGTAACTGAGCACATATATGAAAGTCTAGACACTGTAAGTGTAATCTGCATTTTCAATGTCCATGCAGTTGCCAACTTCATTTAAAAAATGCCACAGATGTGTGATGCCCCTGGTCAGAGGCTAAACTCTGCTGCAGAGTTCATCATTTTTTTCTTCAAAAACTGAGCCACTGCTGAAAGTAACCAGCCAGGATCACCATGAGGAAAAACAATGCCAAACATGACAAGTCATGACCTCAGCTCTATATGTGAATTATTAATACTAATCAGTCATTTTCACTGTGCATTTTTGTGACACAATTTTACAAATACCTAGTTAGGCAAGTAAAAGGAGGTTTGGGGTTTGTTTTCATTTGCTTTTTTTCTAGGTATGGAGGGTGGGAAGGAGGCAGCTCCTCCTTTTGTTTCAAAAATACGAGAGGTGTTTACTTAATGAGACTTGCTACTTGACCTTCCATAGTCGCCCGTGAGGAGGTGGGCCTTTGCAGAGAGGGGGGAGTGGGGGGGAAGGGAAAGATGTAACTGTCATGGAGCCACAATGTGGAGTGACACGAAATATATTAAATGTCTTCAGTATAATTCACTTATTTTAAAAAGATAATCTAATTCTTGTGTCACTTCTGGTATTGCAACTTGCCATTAATATAGAAATCAGGATAACTAATTCCTTGGAACTAAAATATCCTTTATGATATAAATGACAAGTATGGCCTGAAGAATTGATTTCTTTCTAGTGGAAGGACGTAAATCTATTTTATGTAGCTTATTAAATAGAGTGCCTAAATTAGGCTATTAAAAATAGCATACAGTGTAATGATTATCAGAGAACAAAATTTAGAGAATTATAAACTTCTGGCCTTTTAATTCAGTGGATGTTATTTGTAATTTACCATTTTATGGACATGTCTGGTTTCTAGAAATTCAATGTGTCCACTTGGTTTGCAGTAGAAATCTGAGTCCTGCAGGCACAGTACATCCTAATTGCTCTCCCTAAACTGTTACTCCAGTGTAATTAGTACTATGCTAATTACTGCAGAGTAAATTCTACAGATAGTTAAACTCCAAGAGTAATTTTAGGTATAGGGTCACATTCTGCTCTGTTACTCATGCAGCCTGGTAGTGCAACAAACTGACTTTTTTATCAGAACAGGCAAATTGGTGGAATAATAACAAAGATACTAAAATGTGCAACAGCCTAAACTGTTTCATAGAAAAGGGACATTTACCCTGTCTAGCTCTTGTAGTACACAGGTATGAAACCCAACTGTACATATTAAAACCCAGTATTTTCATCAGGTTCTGGTGACATTTATTACTCTGTATACAAAGTCATTTGAGCTTCACTTATGTTCTCTGTTGTGATTGGAAGTCTTTACTGACAATTCAGCCTTATGTTACACCATCAGATATAGATAATTTACTTATGAAACAGCTTTCTAACTCTGGACACAATCAGTTCTATCAAGAATACACAGTCAATGCACAGGTCTGTTTTCATTGATTTCAGTGTATAATTTCCATTTCATAGGAGCAATAAGACCTTTCAGTGCACATAAAGGAAATTATTGTGCTTTTGGTTGGTTATCAAAGTCACTTGGCCTTTAGCCTTCTGCCTTATCATACCTTCCAAGATGTGCTCTAATTACCATATAATGCTTTGCATGACGCACCTGATTATTCGCGATGTAACTCCAGCCGTACTTATTCCACGCGAACTGTAGAGTCAGAGTTCTTGTGGGGAATTGTCATATACTATGCAGTGGCTGACTGTGATTTTGTTGCTGAGATGAGCTCTGACATCAGTAGCATGTATCAATTCAGTAAATAGAAATGTCAAAATGGTAAAAAAATTTACAGTGATGATCTGAAGTACTAATGGCAGTATTAAAATGTGAAGAGCAGAAACAGGTTTCACCTTTGGAGAAATAATTGTTTGTCATAAGCCAGTCAGATTTTGTGCAGGCAGCTGGTTGTACAGAAGACATAATTCCAACAAAATGTGATAGTACATACCTATAAACTGTATAGTATGTTATTTCCTAAAGTTCCCAGAGACCAGCAGACAACATAAATGTCATATTAATGTTGACATGGCATTGTACCAATATTAATGTGACTCTTGGAATATGGAATGTAAACAGAAGTTTCAAATAGAAACGTTCTAATCTTGATTTATTTTTTTTCCTTTTAAAATCAGCAATGGAAAATAAGAAAATTCCATCTTGAGGTTCTGGTAACAAAACCACGAGAGTGGAGCTTGAGTGCTTTATGTCACCCTAATCCTTTGATGAAATCATAGCCTTGTATTATGTGGTTGCTTATCTATCATTCTAATGTATCAATTTAAAGGTTTACAGAGTTAGATTAGGTTGAATCTGTGTTGTGTTCAACTGTAAAGGGTCAACACAAATCTGTCGGCATTTTGCACACTTAATATGTATTATTATAATACAACATGTTACTTTTATGGTAATTTTTTTTACACATATAACTACCTCCATGAATTTGATGAAATGCAGCAACATGAAAAGTGTATTGTACAAAGCAAGGTTAGAAACTTTGAAGCATTAGGTCATGGCGTTCTCTTGTGTGTCAAAGCTTGCTTATGAAGTCATCATGTTTCCATTGCCACAATTTCCTTCTACAGTGTTAAAAAGATGGCTTTCAGATGAGTCACTTAAAGACTTTGACATGGCTGCATAATTGGGATAAAAGTGAAAGGGAGGCTGAAACCTTCCATCCTCTCCCCAGTTACTGCTAAAATTTCTGCCTGGTAGAACTTGAAAATGTATTTGTAATTTAGCAAATTAGAAACATCTACCGTCTGTGAAATATGATTGACAGTTTGGGGTTTAACAGAAGACACTCTGGGTATTTTCTTGGCAGCCTTCAGATACTTAGGGCCCTATTCTGCCTCCATCTTTGTCAACATTAGTACGTCATGGTTTCTCTGAACTGGCAAGGGTGTTAAAACAGCTCTTCCTTTAATGATGCACACTCTGGTCTCTAGATTGGGTGCATCTAAAACATTTGCTCCTATAGAAATTACCAACAGCCTTTCGCTGGCGTTGCTGGGAGCAGTATTAGGGTCCCTGCTCGAGGTATGTGCCTATTGTTCAAAGAACATGGGCAAGTTTCCAAGAGAAATTAAGCTGGCTTTTGAAAAGAAGCCAGCTGCAACAAGCCACCTTTCAAGAGGGAAGAAAGAAAGATTTTTCCAAAAACCAAAGGAAGAAAGTGGCAGTTGAACCTTACCAGATCACACTATATACAAATCCCGATTTATGAACACCTTTCAGCAAACCTAGTACCATTATCCTGATGCAAATTGATATACAATCATCAGTTGAGCTAATTTTGCCATTTTAAGTATTTCAGTTAAAATTTAGAAGAAATCATTAGCCATTTGACTCCCAGCACCACTGTAAAATGACTGTTATATGCGAAACAACATTCATTCAACTTTAAAAATAAAAATGTATTGGAAAACAAATATTTTAATGAAAACCATGGCTGAAGTGCTTGCCAGCAGTAGTCATTGTTAGGAAAGAGAACAAACAAACCGGTATTCAGAGGCCATCATGAACACAGATACTTTGCACTTAAATCACACCTTTTTGCCTAAGGGTCTTGAAGCACTTGCCTGTGAGGTAGGCAGAGTTCACTGACCCTACTTTTTGTCAGGGCCCATTGGAAAAAGCAAAGGCTAAGAGTCTGCCGACTAACTTATTAACTAGTTGCTTTTTTAAAGTTACTGAAGCAAGTTTAACAGTTAACCAAAGTGTTTAATGTTTATATTCTGAAATTATTCTTTTGACACATTCCGTTTGTTTAAGCAAGAAACTACTTTACAGCCCTGTAGACACTCTTGGATTAGCAGTTCCAAAAAGAATTTTGCAGTCATACAAGTACTGGCAGCAGTGGTTTTAGAAACAGTCATGTTAATTTAAGATTTGTTTTTCAAATACATTTTGTAGTGCTTTTCCCAACGCAATTGTCCAAATTGTTGTGCTGAGAAAGCAAGTGGCACTCCTAATCTGGTGACATACCCACAGTTTACAATTCTCTTTGCTCTTCTGAAGAAAGCTGTACAGTATTAGAGAGAAAAGTTCTATTTTTTACAAAATTCTTTAAAAGAAAGGCTATATATCTAAAATGTTCCCCCCAGCATAGGTAAAGTGCATCATTACTGCATGAGACACATGCAGTGGACTCACCAAAAGCCAAGCTGGTGCTAGAAGAAAACGGGACTATCACACGTCTTTTATAGTTGCGCTCTAAACATTGGTTCCAGTTATGCCAGTGTAAATCTGGCATAACTCCCCTGATCTCTGAGGATCTGAGAGAGATGGGAATGGGTCGTTAACTCCATTGAAGCTCAGTTCTGAGCTGAGGGTTTCCGTGTTCCTCCCCCCGCCCCGAGACACTCAACGCAGAGAAGGAGCAGAAGGCCACGCACCTGGCTTTGGAAGGGCAGCCTGGGCTGAATCCCTGCTGGAATGCACAGCCACCCGGCCGGGATCCGCCCCTGGCCTTGGAAGGGCAGCCTGGGCTGAATCCCTGCTGGAATGCACAGCCACCCAGCCGGGATCCGAGCAGCCGCCAGCGTGCCCCGCCTCGCAAGGGTGATTTTCCGCGTGGTGCACTGCCCTCGGGTTGTATATCGGTTAGAGCCTCCCAAAGGATACCCACCCAGATGTATGAAAGGGCCCTTGGAGTAATTGGCACAGATGTTACTTTTATGTGTGGAGGAGATTTTAAGTTTAAAGGGATCATAATTCTGCAGGTAATTTTCCGTGAGTGACTGAATGTGGCTGTTGCATTAGGTTTAAATGAGTAAATAAATGCAAGTGGGACTTACTGTATGTTAGAAGGGAGTTTTGCAGCCAAGACTGCCTTGTATAAATGTGTTTGCACTGAAAAAAAAAATTAAAAAATTACTTGGTCTCTGGTTGCTGTAAAGGTCATCCAAGATGGATGTTCTGTTTATATTGTATAGTATTTCATATGAAATAATTGCAGTTCATGAAATGTCTTCCCTAACGTTACTGATTTATAACAGCACATTTGTAACATGGTTTTTATTGTGTCAGTGTACCATATTGTAAATGATGATTACTTGTCATGCTTAGTATAATAATTTAAAGGAAAAAAAAGGACAGGGATTTTTGTAAGTCTATATTTGAAAGTCCCTCCATATGGTAATATTGTGTTCATGTTGTTTATGTAGTGTTGTGTGAAATATCCATTTTGGATTGTGTTACTTTTTAAGATATTAAATAACATTTGGTTATATGTTCTAAGTGGATTCTTTGCCCTCATCGGTGATTTTTAGAGAGTATACTTATATTTCCATTTAACATGCTGTTTCTCTCCCTCACTTAAAACCTTGCTCAGCAAACCAGAAATCGCAGATAAACAAACACTGTAACAACTCGCTGTGTTCCCCTATGCTTTATAAAAGCTCTTTGGGCCATTAAGAGTGCAAGGGAGAAAATACATCTGTTTTTCTGGCTTGGACTTGACATGAAGTTGACAGCTGCAGGGGGAGTGTGATCTCCACTGAATGTGAGTGTCCAGCTGACATGCACCCAAGCTCCAAGAAATGAGAAGTCCATTAGGACCTCCTGATGCCAAGGGCAACAGGTGTCAGGTCCCTCTTTTCCTCTCCTCTCCATCCTCATGAGCTAGAGAGGGCCTGGTGCACCCAAGAGAAAGGGTTGTAGCAAGGAGTTTTTTTAACATTCTTCAAGAAAACTGATGGCTGCTAATTGGAAAGGCCCAAGTGGACAATGTAACATGCAAGTGCCATTTTCCAACCTTCTACAACCACCTGGAAGAAGGTTTGGGGAAAGTTTAGGGTCCAGGAGATTTGCTAGAGCTGTGCCATGAGAACTGTTGTTTGCCCAGGTCAGCTGTGAGAATTTACAAGATTTATAAGACAAAAAACAGAGCAGCATCTCTTGAAAATAGGTGCTGTCTTAAGCACCTTGGCTTGTCACCTGCTAGTGACACACTGTTCCTAGTCTTAGCTCATTCCCCTTCATCCATCTGCTTCTACTGTAATCCATACTCATGAAATTGTGCATTTTGAATTACAGGGGGAAAAAATCCCAAAACCAGACAAGGTTTGGTTATGGCTTTATGCCAGCACTAGTGCTTTGCACAGCCAAAGTCACTTTCGGGTTTTGGTAGCCTCAGACTTTCAAGGCCTTTTCAGTATTACTGAAGAAGTTTGCAAGCACTGTTTCCCCCCCACAGAGCACTTTGTTTTTGTTTCTCTCCTTATGGTGTGCTCCTTGTGGTATTTTAGGTGCTAAATTAGCCTAATCATTAATTAGAAAGAAACTACTGTTGTCCAAATTTACCACACCGTGCACTTCAAAACTTGCTTGCAAGCCTGGCTTGAATTCTCTGTATACTTACTCTGCTGACAGGTGAACTGAAGATCAAGTGACATCTTTTTGGTCAAACATAGCCTGTAACATACTGAAAATGTCTTGGGCCACTGCTTGGCTGAAGAAGTACTCTTGCCATTAGGTCACGTGTTTCTGCTGAGAGCACTGAGTAGATTTACATCCCTCATAGATATTAAGATATCTGTGGATATCTCACATCTGTAAGATAACTTTTTAAAGATCTCTCCAGATTTTTTCTCCATCAGCCTCTCAGCTGTTTCTTTAGTCCGTTGTTTTCTTCATAACTTACTTTCTATAATATCTTCCTTCTAATGAATCCCCTTATCTTCTGCTTCTTTTTGACATTTACTTTCCTTCAGGTTGGGGGTTTTTTTCCCTACATGTTACTTGACATGAGAGTTCTTCTGGCCCATTTCTCATCCTACCCTCTCAAAATGTCATTCTAATCTTAGAGTGTCTTCCACTTTTCTATTACTTTCCCTTTTTCATTTTCCCTGCTCATCAGAAAGAACTTAGAGAAGAAATGGTGGTCAGTTGCTTCAGGATAGGTGCAGTGCTCCTGTCAGCGCTTCCCTTCAAGCCATGCTGTTGCAGTTTTTAATTTTAAAAATGTTTAGGAATGTAAATATTACCTCATATTTTAGTCCTTTCTGTTCTCTTCCTTCTTTTGTCTGCTGCTCCTGGTTTTTTTAAAGACTATGTGCTAGTCTGTCCAGCATCTCTGATTTGAGGGCTCAGAGAGATGACACAAACCCCCTAACTGTACTGGAACACCAGGTCACATCTGTCTTCCTCAGGGCATCAAGCAAGACCTCAGGTAAATGCTTAAAAAAGCAATTCATTCAGCTGTGCTTTGCAGAATGGATATGAAGAAAATGGCCTCTACTTACTAGACTATCCTAAACTGCAGGGAAGGAGCCTGTGGCTCTGACACTCCTGTTCACTGTAGCTGGTACTTAAAGAGAGAAGGATTTTGAGCATTCAATGATGCTGGGGCTTTGATAATTGCCTGTGGTTTTGTGTGGAGATGGCTGAGCTTGCATTTATAAGCAACTTCCTTCTATACCCATAGGTCCTGATGTTTAGCAAAATATTTTTAGCCCAGCTGTCACAGAAGTGATGAATGAGGACAAGGAACAGGAAATCCCAAGTACTTTTATTTAACATCTTTTTTCTTCTCTCTCATCCTAATAAGCGCATAAAACCTAACCCTGTTCTGCCAGCTATGTGAAAGTAAGCAAAGACAGTAAATAAATTTACCAACATGGCTGTGCATACACTGAAATAGTTATATACTTTGGTTGCTTGCTTGCTTAGGGAAACCTGAAGCCTTTTCTTTTGAGTTCTTTCAATCTCTTTCTTCTTGTCCTTGTGCTTGTTGCTGGTAAAATTAGGCCAGTTGCCTTTTAAGTACCAAAGAGGGTTACTGTGGCAGGAAGCTGCAAAGCAGCAGCTCCCAGTGTGTTCAGTAGTGTACCAGCAGTGAGAGGACAAGCAAGAGCCAGGGGCCTCTCCTGTGGATATAGGCTTTCCACATGCAGAGGTCAAAAGGTACACCGGCACTGGCACTTCAGATGCAGGCAGGGCTGTGCTCCAGCAGGGGCTGTCCTGGGTGCCGCACACACCGAGCTGTGGTTCCAGCTGCAGTCTCAGCACAGATGGGCGGCACCACTTGCTGATGAAACTTCGGTACCAGAGGATGAACATCAGGAGCAGAGCCACGGCACTACAGCCTTTTTGGGTCCTATTAGCTGGGTTTTGGAAAATGAGGACCTAAGTAATTAACTTTACAGGGCAGCTTGTGCACTGGAAGGGTTTGAATGCAAACCCCACCCGTGACCCATGTACCCCACCCGTGACCTGTGTACCACCATGTACACACTGAGCATGTGCTACTGGGAGTGACTGCCAGTGGCCATCAAGACTGCAAACTTAAGGCCTTGGAAATGCAAACCTTTGGACTAGGTGTCTTAGGATTGTGGGCAGTGACAGGGACAAGGACAGCAGAGGGACATTTGACTTTCTGGTTATGGCAGATGGTAGGTGCCCCTGCCTCCACAGTGAGGTCTCCCCTTCCCTCTGCACTGCTCTTCCTTGCTCAGTAGCCTTGAAGCAAATCCCCATTCTCAGCTTCCTCTCTGAAGAGCTGCGGGGCCCCAGCCCCTTGCTGCCACTCATCCCCATCATGGGGAGGCTGTGCTGAGGGAGAGGCTCTTCTCTGTCCAGTTTAGTGCAAGCCTTTGGCTTGGGCCCAAGGTGAAGCTTTCAGAGTAGCCCTATTGTGCATCCAGCTGCTGCAGTTTAATGTGCTTCTTTGTGACACAAGCACATTATGATGATGATTTTAAGATATTGGTAACTGGTCCAGCTGTAAAACTCACCTAAGGCGTGACCCTGGCACAGCTCAGTAAAACAGTAACCATCTAATTTTTTTCCTTTTATTTTTTAACCTGGACAAAGCAGTACGTTTTCTTCTTTTCTTCTAAAGGAGTGCTGAAAATTCCCAGGGCACTCTGTGTTGAGGCAGAAGTCAGATGAAGTCTGTGGCACAGGCACCAGGGCAGGCAGGAGGAGAGGGGCAGGAACTATTTTGTCCATCATGATGCAAGTGCACAAGGCCACCCTGGTGACCAGCCTGAGGAACAGAGGTGCCAAGTCCTCAGCTGGAGCCCTCTCCACTTGTCATGCCCTGTGCAGGAGGAGGACACCTCCAGGCCGTGAAGTAGAAGAGGAAACCTAAAAAGCTCCTCAGCTCTGTTGCTCTGCTGTCCCATGGCTCCTGTGCCTGGCAGGCTGGCAGCTCCCCAGAGCCCTCCCGGCATCAAGGGCTGTGTCCCATCTTCTCCTCCCCACTTACTTCTTACTTACGGAGAAAGTCATTCTATCTTGTAACCACAGTGCTTTATTTGCAAGTAGGTGCCAGTGGACCCTGGAGATTTATTATTGATTCATTATGAAGCAACTCAGGAGTCCTCAGACCTAAGGCAGGCAATATATTTGTTGCTCCTCCTTAAAGCTAGATCTCTTTGCCTTTATGGTTTTATTGTTGTCTGTAAGCCAATATCAAGAGACAATTACCTATCATGCTTTGCTGTTAGGCAGCAAACAAGTTTCACCAAATCACAGGAAAAAAACCAAAGTGAGAAACCCACTAATTTTTGCACACAGAAGTAAGGAAAAAAAATCCTAGAAAGATAAAGCTTTACAGAATGACAAATAGCTTTGAAAAGCTCTTTCACTGCATTTAAAACACTTGCCAGGAGATGGGTGGATCTTTTTTGATCCAGAAACTAATGAAAGACTATTGCCTTAAAATATTTAGACCACTGCAGATTTCAGAACCGTTTGTCTTTCTAAAAATTAGTTGCTTGGGATGCTGTGGAAGAGGAAGCTGCCTTTTTTGACACTGGATTAGTAGCAGGTCGTCGGGTCCAGCCAGTTGAGACCACCAGGTTAAGTCTCAAGACAGAGAAGAGCAGGTCAGTCTCACCTGCAGGCTTGCTTTCTTTCTTTCTTTCTTTCTTTCTTTCTTTCTTTCTTTCTTTCTTTCTTTCTTTCTTTCTTTCTTTCTTTCTTTCTTTCTGTCTTTCTTTCTTGAAAAAGAATAGTATAATCTCTAGACTATAGTGGCATGTATTATGTGAATTCTGTGTCTCCTGACTGCTGCCTTGTGCCACGGATAATGCAGTCAGGGGTGCAACTCTGGCACGGGTCTCCATGAACAGACGGGTCAGCAGGCAGAAGGAACCAACTTCTGCCCAGATTTCTTCCAATTGGGATCTCTGCAACTCAAGGGGAAGAGAAAGAGGGTGGATACTGTTCTCCATAAGGAAGATGAGGGAATTGGAATATCAGGTTTTAAAATCCTGAGAGAGTTCACCAAAATAAAGAGGAAAACTTGAGGATGGAGGAATGTGAGGATATACTTCAGTAGCAGGGGATTCAAAGTTAGGACCAGCAGCTGGAGAAGGAATATCAGTTCAAGACAGAATAAAAAACATTTTCCATTATTGGGAGGCTGGAGGATCCTGAACTCCCAAAAGCCAGCTGAGGTTGGGAACTACATGTGCCTGCCTTCCTAGTTCACACAGATTTAAAATAAATAGCGACTGACACTGGAATGTTCTGGCGTGTCTGTGGTTGTACTGTAAGCATGTGGTGCCCCTGAGCGATGCCCAGCTGGGGCCAGGAGATGGTGCAGCCCCTGAGGCCAGCAGAGGTTGGCTTTCCTGGAGGTGCCCTGTTTGTAGGCGGAGTGGGGTCCTGGAAAAAGCCCTGTGGGAAGGGATGGAGAGAGATCCTAGCAGGGCCCATCTGCCTTGCCATGCGGACTCCTCCTCCCTGCTGCCCAAATTCAGTGGCCCTCCTTACTACTGGTTAACTCCTGGCCTGAAGAACAACTTGCCACCCTTCACCCAGTAGGTAGGAACAAGGCACATCTTGCAAACCTGGTGAGGTATCCCCTCGGCTCAGGCACGTCCCTAAAACACAAGTCAGAATTGCTTGTCTGAACCTATGAGCCTTCTCCTCTTGATGTGTGCAGGAGGTTTCTGCTCCTGAAAGTTTTGGTTACCCTCAAGGTGCCCACATTTGTCTTAGAATGAAATCTTCTCCTTTTTTTTCCCCCATTCCTATCATACATGCAATAGCTTGCTGTTCATTCCCTTGCAAGGCCTGCAAACTTATTTTCTGTCCAAAAAAACATCTCCTCTCTCCAGCAGAAGGTCTGTGATGCATCCCAGATGTTTGCACATGGCTGCAGTCACCAGACACAGCAGATTACAGAAGGGAGATGGATGAGCACCAAACAATTTCTTCTCCTCCTGTCCCTTGGAGGCAGGGAAGTTTTGCTGTTGGCTCTGTTTGCCATGCTGGTACATGAAACCTTTTAAAGATCACTTGAAAGCTTCTCCATTTCTAGCTGTGATTGTCAGGGGAACTGGAAGGGGGATGCAGAACAGGTTTACATCATTCTATAAGATTCATCTTGTATCTTCTCTTTGTTTACGTTTTTCCAGTTCCAAATTAGCCCATTACTATCCCTTCAAAGAGAGGAAAAGTGCTGGCAGAGATCGTCTCCACCCTGTGGCTGCTGGTGGTGTTCTCAGTACAGCCTCAGGCTGTATTCGTGGCTCTCTCTGGTTGCATCCTTTCTGCTACCCTTGGAGGATTTTTGGCAAAAAATTCCTGCTTTTTGAGGCTGGGTTTGTGCCTGGCCAGCTGGGGCCCTTGTCCCTGGCTGAGACCCTGGATGCTGAGCTTGTTATAAAATAATTTATTCTGTTTTAGGGCGTGTTTATCATATGAAAGCTACTAGGCCAGAGAGGGTCTCTGTGCTGCAATGACTGCCTGTGCCCAGGTACTGTGGATGGTACTTTCTCACAGTGAAGCTGCCCACCTCCCTTATTGTCTGGCATTCTGGCTAGGATGGCACTGTCAGGACTGTCCTGACCCACACTGGTGACAACCAGCAAGTGTTGAAGGGGAACACAGAAAGAGAGCTTCTTTTACACAGAAAATTTCCTATGCTTCAACACTGTGCTGGAAATAGGTCCAACAAAACAAGATTTATTTTTTTTTTCAAGAGAGAAGAGAATACTCAGCTTCACAGAGCGAAGCAAGTGGCTGAGCAGCTCTTCACTAGAGAGATCTTTTTATTTAGAGGTTGAAACTGGTAAGAACCTGTCCACTCTGCCCTTTTTTCAGCAGTCTCAAATGAAATGCTGTTTGCTCAGCTTCCTGGAAGGATGTCAAAGCTTAACATTAACAGGAATACACCTTTCCTATGGACAAGGAGTGAAAAAAACCAACCAAAAAAGTAATGTATAATGATCTGTGCTGACAGCTTTTTCTAATAAATAGTCCATATAATTCACAACAGGAAAGATATTTTTATCAACAAACTACTTTAGAAGAACAGACCGATGGGAACAGTCCCCCCAGCCTGCACTTTGGTAGAAGGTAAATTCTGTCCCAGTGATGCCTCACACACACTGGCTGTGTGGAGAAAGGCAGAGTAGGAGTAGATATGTGAGGAACAGCACTGAGAAATTGTGATGAAAATCATGGGAACATCATTTTCCAAATGGGATGAGGAGCTCTGCCTTGTACTGATACATAGGTTGTTTGCATGGCACTGTTTATAATTTTGCTCACACTTCCTAAATGGTACCCCTAATGAAAAATTATGATTTCCTTATAATCTGTCATGTATCTGAATTGTTTGCTATATTTTCAGTGGGACAAACTACCATTTTCTTGATTGATTCAGAAAAGTGAACACTGGAGACAATGAACTGACTAGGAACAATGAAGCTCTGTATGTGAAATCTGGCTGGATATTACCTGTTGGATTGGAGCTCATTGAAGCTGATTTGGGAAAATCCACGCTTGACCTCATCCCTTGCCTTTTCCATCACAGGGTACCACAGACAATTTCAGATGGGCCCAGGCCATCTGCTTCAGACGTCCTTAAATGCTGCCGTCCCCTGGGCACCAGGGGAAACTGTGTGACACACAGAGCAGCAGCCTCTCTGGTTTTTGGGGTCCCTCAGTGAGAGATTCATTTGAAGCCTGTCTCTGGCAGCTCTCCAGGGCAACGGGGATATGTGGCTGTCACCACTTTGCACATCCCACATGATGAGGCACTTCACCTGCCATGGAACAACCCGCTGTGGAAAGCAGGTCCTGGTTCTATTGCCTCAGCTCCTACCACATTTATTCCTCCATCCTCCTCCTTTGTATTAATTTCCTGAGCTGCCCTGGCTGTCACATCTGCACAGCTACCAGCTGGTTTCCCATTTTTAATTGACCTCAGAGGGCTTCTTCAAGAGCAACACCTGCTTTTGTGAGGGCCTTAATTTGTCACTGTCCAAACTGGAGCAGCAAGCATTTAAAATGCAGCCCCTATGAGCGTGTTGTATTTCTTCAAGTGCGTGATTAATTGCTAGGCCTTTACAGGCTGCACTCAGCTATTTCTGCATAAAAGAGTTTCTTCTGCTGGAAAGCCCCCCATATTATGGATATTAAATATCTTCTTCTTCGTACGACCTGGTTTGTTCATCCCATTTGTTCTTGATGAAAGAAGTTGTATGAAATGCAAAGAAAGCTCAGTGCCTTCACAATTTTATTCTGTTTAGAGGAGAAAAAATAGTTATTTTTCTTTGTCAGAAGTGTTCTTGTAAGGAACCACTTGAGGTTAAGGCAGGAGAGGATGTTTCAGGATTTTCACCCAGCCTCTGCAGCAGTGTAAGCAAGCAGTTTGTATAATCCAGCTCATAAACTGCTTGAATTCTACCTTATAAAACATTCAGCTCTTTTTTTTGTCTTCTTTCACAGCTGCTATTTGAAGACTACTACAAAATCATAGTTTTTAAGCCAAAAATTATTTCCTTGTTATAGCTGTACTTGGAGAATCCCTCCATGGATGGGCAAGGGCTGCTTTCCCTCTCTTACAGAATCTACTCAGTTGGGATGTGGTCAGCAGGGTTACCCCTCTCTCAGCCCTCACTTCTCATGGACAATGAATGAGTTGTAAGATGAGAACCAGATTGCTGCCTACTCTGGAAAGTAAGGACACGAAGTCTTGCACTCCAAAGCTCCACCAGTATGGAATACATGGAAGAAATATCAAGGGAGAGTGCAATTTACAGATGGATGGATGGATGGATGGATACATTGGGAGGCAAATAAGCTCTTTAAAAAAATTAATTTTTAATTTGTCAGAGCCTCCCTCTGCCCAGAGATCATGTAGAAGGTGTGAGCCACATCTTGGAAATCAGAAGCAGGCTCCTGCTGAGTCACTTGGTATGGTCATGTCCTTGCAGGGCTAAAACTAACCTGCATAGGGGGTACAGTGAATGCCAGTGCACTGGTTGTTTTAGGGATGTAGGATGAGCAGCACGTGGGACTGCTGAATAAAGGTTAAAACTGCCTCTAATGGACACATGGCCCATTATATACAGTATAGTTATATACATTTATGTGGAGCCTTTGCATAGAGGCAGCCCAGTGAGAGCAGCAGGCTGAGTGAGCGTTCAGTAGGGATTGTGGATGATACCCAGCAAGCCTGACCTGTGTTCTAAAGACTTTGCAACAGCTGGTGTCACCTCAGCCTCCCTTTTTCTATCTGGCAAGGAAGCAATGACAGTCTCCAGCCAATTTTGAGGCTTAATTAATATTCATTGAACAATGTATCTAAGTGATGAGTAATGTTTTAGTGTATTATTAATTTATTGGGAAAAACAGAAGGCTGCTCAAGAGCTGTCAATGCCCACTCTGGCAGCCACAGAAAATTGGTTGGTCATGATGCCAGCAGAGAATGCTGACATTTTGGGGCTGGCTCCCTGCAGCCCCTTGGTGAGGAACAGAGGAACATCCTCTATGCATGCATTGGTGTCCCTTGCTCCTGAACACAGATACAATCCTGGTACTAAAATGCCTCATTTGCTGCAGCCAAGGGAGGATCAAAATCAGCTCCCAGGAGCTCAGCTAAGCCCTGATCTGTGCTGGTGTGGAAAGCGGGCACTGAATTTCCCCTTCCTCAGCCCACTCTTCATATCCCTCCTCACCATTTCTTTGCTACCTGTGACTATTCGTGTCGGAGTTCCCCTGTGACCCAAGGATTCTGCATTCAGCCTCGAGCCAAGCTTCAAGCGGACACAAGAGCCACAGGTGAGTCACAGCCCTGCTCCCCTCCTCTCCCTGCTTTTATGTGTTTTGTTCCCCACCCGTGGGATCAGGCTATAATGACAACAAAGGCAGCCTGAGATGCAGCCCAAGTCCTGAGAGGGGGGATTACATCCAGCTGGTTCCCCTCGGATCATTTAGGGCCACGTACCCCGGAAGGTGCTGCTCTGCCCACTCATCCTCCTGTGGAAACAGGAGCAGGTGGAAGCTTGCTCGGAGTGTTACATGGAGGCTGCAGGTTTGGGGTGAGCAGTAATCGGCCCTAGCGCAAAGGGTACGGGGAGAGTTAAAGGGGAGAAAGCGGCGAAGCTGCGATGAGAGCCGCAGAAGGAAGGAGCAATCCCGATCCCGCCGCTCCTCACAAAAGGCCGGGAGCGCGTCGGGCCCGAGGCGCGCTTTGCGGGCCGGCCGGCAGGGGGCGCGCCCGGGCCCGCTCCGGGGCTCCTCAGGGCCGCGGCCTCGCCCCCGCCTGCGGGCGGAAAATGGGGAGCGAGGGGTCTGTGTCCCGTTCTGGGCTCCTCGGTACGTGAGAGACGTGGAGCTCCGGGAGCGGGTCCAGCGGAGGGCAACAGACCGGCAGCAGCCCTGGGGCGGTGCTGCGGCTGTACGAGGCGTTGCGCATCTCGCACAAACACCTGGCTGGGCTGGGGACAGAGCAGGGCAGGCCGCTGGCAGCTCACAGCGGTTTCCTGATCAAACTGGGCTGGCAGAGCTGAACTGCTGTAATTGATACGGATTTGGGACAATGTCATGCTGGTTTTTAAGTCTATAGCAATTTTCATGTATTTCAAATATCGGAATTATCCATACAGTCCATATAATCCATGTAGTCCATCTCTGTGAAGCTTGAGAATTACTGTGTCCAGTCAACTGTAATTCTGAAATGTGCTTATTTTTGAACCTTGTCTTAACACAAAAAAAAATGTTTTTCTGTGTATGTGAAAGTTGTCTTTTAAAACATCTGTTAAATACTTCTTGTGCTAAAATGTAGGGTTTCAAACCTTCCTCTTTAACTAGGCCATGTTTTCTTAAAAAATTCCAGTTGGATTTGGTGCAACCTGCCCTCTCTGCTAGGGCCCTACAGGGAAGAGAAGGTGAGGAAGTGTTACAAGGAGCTTTTCCAATGCCCTGTGCCCAGAGCTCATTTGGTCTGCACCTCCCCTGAGGTGTGTGGGTTAACATCTGACAGATGCCCCAGCAGCAAGCCTGACAGAATTCAAGAAGCATTTGGACAATACTCTCGGGCACATGGTGTGATTCTTGAGGATGGTCCTGTGAAGGGCCAGGAATTGGACTTGATGATCTTTTCAGGTTCCTTCCAACTCAGAATACTCTGTGATTTTGTGATGTATTAGTTAGGAGACAAGGAAGATGACCAGCACTGCAAAACCCTCTCATTCACCCCTTATTTGCAAAGTCTCTGTACTTGTGAAGGGTGCAGGCTGGTGTCTGGGCCAATGAAAAAGTGTTTCCACAGGGCTGCAGTCTGTGCAGGCAATGCAGGCTGCATCCAGGGGCATGCTGGAAGGCTCACCCGCTGAGCCTTAGCCAGCCATGCCACTTGCATGGCCACCAAGGTCATTGGTAAAAAGGGCTCTTCTTCTTTAGCTGTGAAATTGCCATTTTTGGCACTATTATGGGGAGCTGACTGAGACTTATTCCTGTGCAGGTAGCCCTCAGCACCTCCCTTTTCTGAGGACCCATGTTCGTGGAACATGAGGGGAGCATCTCTGGCAGACCTTGGCAGTGCTGCTGGGTCAGAGGGAGTCCTGCTGGGAATTAAAGGACTCGTTGGCACACCTGCACCTTCATCATCAGCTCCCTGCTCTGTGGTCAGTTAATATTAGAAAAAGGAGATAAATTCTACTGAGTAGGCTTGGAGACTTGTTTCTGTTAAATTAGTCTCTTCCACGGACATTGTTGGTTTGTGGAGCTTAGAGTGGAGTAAGGACCCTTTGTCCTTGAGGCCTGTAGCATTGGATTTTGAGGTCTTGTTGACATTTGTACCATCTCCCACTGGGAAAGGGGGGCTCTGGACAGCCTGAGCCTAATGCACCCTCATAGCAGAGACAATGCTCTTAATTTCTGGGCAAGCAGCTGATGTGATGGTGACACAGTAGGCTTAGAGAAGTGGGTCTGGAGAGGGCATCCAAGGCTCACCTCTCTTCTTAGAAGTGCAAAATGTTTTGTCATGTCCGTTGCCTAGTGGGAATGACGTGTTCCTGAATGGATGTTCAAAAGGTTAAATAATGAAACACATCTGGAAAAAAGGACTGTATATACGAGCTACAGCATCTCATGTGATGCATTTAATGTCCTTAATTTACATGCTGACAACTTTGCCATTTCTAAACAATGTTATCATTCGTCTTTCTGATAATTAATCAGCACAAGCTTCAAACACTGTTTATCACACTTTGATGCAGCAATTAGTCAAGAAAGGCAAAGTGTTGAAGGGAAAGTTTTGGGCTATTTTTTTCTTCAAAAATCTTACAGTATTTACAAAGAAGTGCTTTTTCTAACACCATTTTAGAATTATTCACTCATTCACAATCAGTCATTGTATAAAAACATCATTCAGAAATATGTTTTAAAATACACCCACCTCCATTGCATAGTATACAGAAAAATAGGTGAGAGTTAAGACACTTGATTTTTGAATGAGAATGTGAATTGATTCAGAGGTATGACATTTCTGAGGAAGAAAGATGCACTTTTCAAAAGATAATGAGCTGTAGTTCTCCTGAAGCTAGTAAGCTTCTTAAAAGTCTGCCATCAAATTTTGCTTTTACAGATCAAGATCTTTTACCAAACACACAATGCTTGCATTAAGGTCAAACAAATCATATTGCAATTGGATTTACCCTCCAGTATTTGCACGTGGACACTGACAAATATGAGTTACACAAAGTACTCACGAGGATTGGTGTTGGTTTCATGTGTCATGGCCCATCTGTGGAACTACTCAAGAGACCCAATTTGTTATTTTCAATTTCTGTTTGTATAACTGAGGAGCCAAATATACCCTTATACCTTTAGAAACATTTCTTCTGTAAGAAGATCTTGGCTTCTGCTCTCTGGTAAGACCTAAAATAGTATGTTGTGGAGGGGTTAGCAGGCACTGATGGTGTCTTATCCTGATGATTTTCAGACAAAACTTGGTCATTTGGTTATCTTGTATGCTGAGTTTTTTTTCTTCTTCTTCTTTTTTTTTTTTTTTTTCCTTTAAAAATGTGCTCCAGTGATTTCATTAAGCCTGGTCCGTTAAAGAGCAACAGGGAACTCTGAACAATAGGTGCTTGTTTTACAGCTACTGCAAATGCTTCGAAAGCACTAAATTGCCTTTTATACTCAACAGTCTAATAACAAAGCCTGATTTTTTCAATTTTTCTCCCAATTGATTTGATGGTTCACTTGAGCTTTAATAACACATTACATAAATCTTTACAGCTAGTACAGAAGTCTTTTGTCAAGTTTAATTTGGTGTTTTGTTTTTTTTCCCCACAGAGTAATCATTCAGCCTTAAATGCACTGTAGCACACATACCAGGATCGTGCTTGTCTCTGGATCCAGAAAAGTAGTAAGTGCTAGAGGTTTGTTTTACATGGGGAGGGACCTCAGTCCTTCCAAAGGCAGTTGTTGCTGAAAGCTCCTGGTTCAGAGGTATATCAGATAAAGTGCTGTGCACTCCCGAAGGCACCTCTGGCAATAGCTCTGTCCTGTCCTGCTGTTTCATTTAACTTTGTTGTTACAGCTTTGCTTGTGCTTGATAGCCCATGGTGGAAAAAATCCCCAGGATTAGCTGGGAGGACGGGAGATGTATCAGTGTAGACCTCTCTCCCTGCTGCAGAATAAAGGGAAATGTGCTGATCGCTAGGTGGAGGTATAGAGAGCAAAAGCTGATAGAAGAGCAGTAAATGTTGAAAAAACTTCAGAAATGCAGTTGGGTATAAAATATCAAAATGTGATCAGATTATATTATCTTCACCAGGCAAAGCAGAGAGGCTGTTAAATGCCAGACTTCCTCATCCTATGTTCTCCTGACCCTTGTGTGTCCAGATGTCTATTCATTTTCCCACTGGCTTTGAAGTGGAGGATTTCTGTCACTTTCTTCTTCCCCTCTGCTGTGGCCTGTGAGGAAAGCCTGCCCCTGGAAATGGGCATAGCCAGTACTCATGTTGTGAAAATAAGGAAAGGCTGAGAGAAGTAGGATGCTCTCACTGCTTTCCTGCTGACCCACCTCTCTCAGCATTATGGTCCCTCAGCAAAGCTCTTGGCTCTCTAAAGACTGTGTCTGTATAGACAGGGCTCGGCTGGCGCTGTAAGGAGATGATGGGGCTCTGCCGCTGCTGGGGCTGGAGATGAAAGGGTGAATCAGGATGAACCCAGCTACACGCAGGGAGGTTGGTCTCCACTCCTGAGCGTCTCAGTGTGGCCAACCAGAGTGAGCTCCTCAGTGAAAGATGCTGGGGTGAGGTGTGTTTGATGCTCAGAGATCCCCATGTGCACCCACCAGAAAATTTTGTGGATACCCAGCCAGGATTCTGCCCTCACTGGCAGTGCTGTAAATCTAGGTGAGTGACACCATTGTCCCTAGCTGTGTTTGGAGCAGCACAAAACCTGGCTTCATATTAAAACCGTTGTAAATGCAGGATTGGTCAGATTCATGCCTGGTGGAGCACCATGGAAGAGTGGGGGACAGCACTCTATTAATGAAGCTATTATTCAAATGAAAAACTTTAAAAAAACAAACAGAGAAGGATGGAGTTGCTGGTGACACTGACTGACATTGTTCAGGGATCACAGGAAGGAGATCTGCCTGGAGAACAGGGAGAGCAGAGCTAGTGCCAGGACACAGCTGCTGTGCGGGGGGAGTGGTGCCAAGGGGGCTGTGTTTCGGAGCATGCACTCCACCCTGGACCAGGAGCCATTGTTGGGCAGTGGCTGTACTCCTGCCAGGCTGCACATGATGTTGTAAACATCCACAGATCTGATGGGAGGCGCTCGGTAGTTGGATCGGAAATCTGCAGGCAAAAGAGAGGAGATGGCATCATGCAGCTTGGGCCCCAGCCCCTGGAATGTGGGGTGCTGTGGGGCAAGGGCTCCTTCGCCTTTCTTGGGACTTACCCACCAGCCTGGGATGTGGCATGCTGTACAATTTAGAGCGTAGCTCAGCAAAAACATTCATTTAAACAATTTTATTCATTATTTTTATTCTAGACCAATTTTATTCTAAAAGCTAAAAAAACCCTGAATCTTTAAGTACAGGAGCTACTTTACTGCATGTGCTTGATAGACTTAATAGCCTCACACAACTGTATTGCACATTCTGCTTTCACTGGTGCAATACAATTAGCCTGGGACTCTGCCTGGTGCTCTGCCCTGTTTAAAGGGCCTGATGAAGTGGAAACCAGGAGTTATGTGTCTGCCCATCAGACAGGTGGGTGAGTTATGCTGCAGCCTTCCCAAAGAAAGTGCCCTGCTGTAGCAAGTCTGAATTCCCCCAACAAAAGCAGGATTCATGTGTTTTAAATAGAATTGAAAGTTTAGGCCAAAATTTAGGAAAACAGGGCAAAGAGTTAGTAACTGCACTGGGATATCAGAGAGAGGCTGACCAAATCCCTTCACATCTCTCTGCCCTGTCTCTTCAGCTATAAAATAGATGCAGTGCAACAAACTCTCCATAGTGAGGAAATCCTGCCATCTATTTGTAATTTTTATAATACGTGTCTCAGAGTGCTGCATCGGGGTCCTGATGTGCCAGGGGCTGCAGGAATGCAGGGGTGAGGACCATGGGGCTGCAGGGGAAGTGGAACACCAGGGATAGTGTCACTGTACCTGGGCCATATGCGAGGAAGAATCCTCTCATGTCCATGAGCTCGTTGTCGTAGCCATGCCAGCCATTCTGCCAGGCCTCCTTCCTCCCCGTCCCGTTCTCCCAGTAGGGCAGCTTGTCCCTGCTCTAGGTGACAACAGCAGAACATGGTTAGTGCCTGCCTGCTGGGCTGTGCTGGGGCACTGTGGGGTGCCATGTTGTGTCTCCACGTGCTGTACCAACCCTTCAGCACCAACCTGTGACCTGCACAGGCGCTCATGCCCAGGAGGGGTGACTCCTCGTGACAGGCTTTGCTGTCTCAGAGTAACCATTTCCCCCTCCACAGGGAGGGGAGGACAGCTCGTGCAGATTTCTGCCACAAGCACAAAGTACCACAGTGGTATGTGGTATGTGTAAGAAAGGTGCTGGCCGTCTCCCCATGCCTGCAGCACTGCTCTCCCACCCAGCACCATGCACTTCTGTGGGTTTACTGGGGTGTTGTTCTGCCCCACATGCCATTGACACCTTAAAAAAATAAGTAATTTTTTGTTCCATTTGACTAGTCAGCCTAATAATACAAATTTCACCCCTACTAGATATTTTCTAATTATTATTTCTTCTTCCTACCTGTTTTTGTATTAAAGCAATGAGATTTGTTCCAGGGAACACTGGCTCTAACCTGAGACAGTCCCACTCTCTGTGGCCTGTGCTCTGTTTTATTTCTTTGCTCAGTGGATCCATGCTTTATTAATTTGTCATGATAAATCTTGTTCTTCCTAGCCCATATTGCACTTAAGATGTACTTTCGAATTCCTTCCTTACTTTCTCCTGCTTTGTATTAACAGCTCTTACCTACAACAGTGCCATATCTGTCAGAGCAGCAGGCCCTAGGGGCTGATCAAAATGCTGGACCAACCTGTCCATGAGTTTCTCCTGTCCCATGCTCCTTAGGGATAGCAGCAGACAGATTGGCACTCCACATTACCCCAAAACTGTGACAGGAATTTCACTTAAACAAAGAACATCAACTGACAGTTTATCAGACCCATGACATTAATTTCTCTGATAATTACAGAGAAGGAGCTGCACAGCCCTCTAGAGTGTCCAGGTCTAGCCTTCTCACTTGGGCACAGAAGGACAGAAGATGCCCCAAAAGAGTTTCCCACACTGCCACTTCGGGCAAGTTCTGCAGCTCCTGCAGATGGTGATGCAGATTAAATGAGGATCCCTTTCCTTTTATAAACATTTATTTTGTCTGATTTTTATCTTCTTCCTTAAGAAATAAAATTGACTGTGCACTGAGGACAGCAGTAGTGATGACTGAGAGGTATAGCTCTTCCAACTATTTTCCAGGGGACCCCCCTTTTTCTTCATATGTAATACTTGGCAGATGTACCAGATAATTGCAGAATACTACAGAATGGGTCAGGTTAGAAGAGATCACAGTAGATAATCTGGTCCAACCTCCCTGCTCAAGCAGGGTTGTTCTAGATCACATTGCACAGGACTGCATCCAGACAGTTCTTGAACAACTCCAGTGAGAGATGTTCACAGCTTCTCTGGGTAATCTGTTCCAGATTAAATGAAACTGTTTTAGCTAACAAATTTCTTTTCCTGCCCCCATGTATTTCCCTGCTCTGAGGAAGCCAAGAAAACCAGCTCCTTCTCCTCTTCCTGCCATAGCACCTCCTTATGCTGTAGCTTCCTGGGGATTCCTGGGGATTTAGTGTGTTGCTCGCCATCAGGCGACCTGCACAGCATTTGCCAGCATCAGCTTCAGACAAGTGAAGTCACTTTAAATTTCTGGTGGTTCTTTGGCAGCATCATGACATTGCCATACCTACACCCCTCCATGGTCCTAGCAGATGTCCTGGACACCGCTGCTTCCCCAGAAATATCAAATGCAGGAGGAGATAGTGTGCTTTCCATAACCCACCCAGACATCAGGAGGCACCTACTTGCAACAGAATGTGCAGTCAAAGGCACAGTAGTTACCATTATTTTTGGTGCCAGTTGAGTCAGAAAACATACTACTAACTTTCATAACTGCAGCTGAAGTGAGAGCTCATGAAATGGAACCACTAATGGCAGTAGCTTGAGGGACAGGACTGTGCAAGCATCCCAGCACTGCCCTTCTGGAGCATCAGGCTCTGCCTTACAGCAAACCCCAAAAACTCCTGGGGCTTCTTTGGGGCCAGGACACTGGCAGCACACTAGTGTGCCTGCCTGGCAAGGCCAAGTGGGATGGAGAACTCATCCGAGATGTAATTTTTCATCCTCAGACTAAGCCTGGCTGGCAATCCTTGTCAAAGATGAAACAGACATATCTGAGACTGCAAACGATGGAGTTTTCCCTGCATGTGCATGTTTAGAAAATGTGCTGCAACTGATCTCTGAATGTTGGGAAAGTACACTGGGATGGGTACAGAGTGAGCATGCAGCCCTGAGGGCTAACACCATTGTTGCACACTGGAGAGCAGCAGGGGGATCTTAGGCCCAAAGGATGGGGATTGCTCACTTGTGTGAAGGGAACAAGGTCATATGAGCAGATCAGCTTTGATACAGCACAAAATCCCTCCTCATCCTGCTTTAACCAAAACGTAGATGGGCTTCAGTTCCTATGCTCCATGATGAGGAAAACAACTTTCCAGATACATCCCCTTTGTCTCTTTCAAAAACCACACCACCAACAAAATCCCCTTTTTTCAAACAGCTTTTAGCTATCCACTAGCTAACAGAGAATTAAAAAAACCTGGGAGCATGACAGGGAAGGGCTGTACATCCTCTCTTCAGTGGTTTGGGCAGGAAGTATAATAGAAGGCTCAATAATTTCTTTAAAAATGTGACAGGAAACTTTCATTTTCATTTCCCATTCACAGATAATGAAAATGTACCAAAGAGAAGGAAAATCTGACAGCATTAATGAGAGGACATTCTTGAAAATCAGAAACAATGGGAAGGAATGGGCAGAGAGACAGAAATAATTATCATAGCAGCAGTGTTTGCTGCACTGTTATTAAGGTTTGTCAGACTTTCAATGATTTTTGAAGTGCTTTTTTATTTTCTACATAATATGTAAAAACGTTCTATTTTGAACTTTTGTGCAAGAGAGTTTAGTTGTATTTTTTAAAAATAATTTTGGAGAAAATGTTTCAGATTCCTACTTTACCTGTCTAAATCTTAACTCTGGCTTTTTATATGCTTTTTTTTTTGTTTTTTTAAATTTTTTTTTTTTTTTAGATCAGAAATGTGGTACTCACCCACCTGTATTCAAAAGCCATCAGGTTTTTTTAGAGGTGTATTTTTATTCAGCTGTAGAAACTACTATGCTAAATTCATGTTGGCTAGTGAGAAATGTTGTGGTGTGGACTGAGCAAAAGCTTGGTGAGCAGTAGCTCTGAAGGCCATGAAAGAAGATGCTCAGCTGAGTTACAATAACCTGAAAGGCAATGAAGTGCACTGACTATGCTGGGACACAAAAGAAACTCAGGACTCCAAGGTTCTGTTGCCAACTTACTGGCTTCATGTATGGCCTTGGGCAAATCACTTCATACCACTGCTCAGTTTACCT
The DNA here is from genome assembly GCF_017590055.1 of Onychostruthus taczanowskii. NCBI lineage: Eukaryota > Metazoa > Chordata > Aves > Passeriformes > Passeridae > Onychostruthus > Onychostruthus taczanowskii. The sequence continues at coordinate 15,487,939 of NW_024498351.1, forward strand.
CCTTAGAAGATACACGGTTGTCTCACCCTCTGAGCTGTGCTGAGCTGCAATTAATGTCTGTAATGTGGAGGTGCCCGGTAGTGACACAAGGACAAAGTAACAACAATTCATAGTGCGAAAATAAGTTAGTATAAAAAAAAATCTCTTCATGTCTGGCTTCTCTGCTTAACAAGTTCCCAGGTTTTCAGTCTGTGCACCGGGAATCTCTGAGGAGTAAATCTCCAGTCTGACCCTTTTGAGACTGGTGGGCTTGGGAGAAATGGGGCATTTTTAGGACAGTCTGATGGGAGGAAAGCCAGGCAAAAGGAAAAATTGCCACAAGGTACTGCTGAATGGAGGGATAATAAGGGCTTGAAATGGAAACACTCTTTTTGTGCCTGAAATGAAGGTAGATGGCAAGGGGGGGAAGAGGAGTAAGGCAACAAAACTGGAATGTTTTCACAAGAAACAAGAATGTTTTCTACAAGAACTACTGCTTTATGACAGTAAAAAAGAGGCATCTTGACCATTTAAATGTCTGCCTTTAGGATAGCTGCAATACCTTTAAGTTCTTTTAAGCACACAGCAGAATTTAACATTAGTTTTGCAGTCAGCCCTTTGACTTTAACTCAATGATCAGCAATATATTGCACCTTTTCACGCTCCTGTCTAAGTATTTTGCTTCTATACTTTACCTCTACTATGAACCATCCTTCTTCAGCCACGAGAGTTAGTGGAGACACAAATTTTCCTTTTTTGTAGAAAAACCTGTTTGGAATATCCTGTATGTTATAAACATCCATGTGTTCCACAGCTTTCAGCTTTTGATATATCTGCAAAAGAAATGAATGTTAGTACACCATATGGCTGTAAAGATCATAAATACACTAATGGATACATGGAAACACCTGGATTTGCAGAGTGGCTAATCCCCTGTAATGGCTAATCATCAGCACATTCACACCAGGACTTTGCCTGTCCAGAGATCATGGCTGGACAAAACCTGCCTGTGTGGTTTAGGGGATTCTAAAAACTCGGATCATAAACACATAGGAATGTGTGAATTCATGTATTATGTATATTTATAATACACATGCTCAAAAATGTATACATGTGAGTGTACTAGTCTACAGAAACAGACCAGGAGAAACCACACCTCCACAGGAGGCAGTGAGTGAAGTGGTGAGACACTCAAAGGCACCATGTGGACTGTGGAGAGGTGTGAAAAAGAGATATCGTCTTTAGCATCTGCCACTCATTCCCTCTTTGTGCTCTTGAGTGGAGAATTAATGGCACCTCACCTGTGTTTCTTGCCCTTACCCAGTCAATCACTATCAAGAGATTGATAGTGCTGTTATCTGCTTTGTTAGTTCTCTGATGTGAGATTAATTAGCCAAAGCCTGTAGCTTTGAATCTGCACAATGCCATGCAACTGGTTTATTAATATTAATTATACTGTCTGGAATATAATCACACAAATGTCATTACACCACAGATTATTCAGAAAACAGATTTTAAATGCCTGGAAAATATGTTAATATGCCACAGAGAAGGCAGCTATTGGAGCCCCCAGACTCTATATTGTTCTTGAACAAGTTAAATATAAATAATTTCAGGAATAAATAGCTCAATTCTTCAAAGAATGAAAGGTTCTTCACTAGCCTTTCAGTTAAGTCACCCTTATGTGTATACATGTGCCAAATATGTGCAGTGATGTGCAGTGACCATAAAGACAGCACCAGGGTGTGATGGCACAATCCCTTCCACCATGACTAGGGCTAGAGAGTGGTCACCAGTACTTCTGGTGCTTTGAAATGGGGTAATTCTTAGAGATAATAACCACTATGTTATAATACACTCCAACTCATAAACATAGCTCTTTAAAATTCATTAGAAATAGAGAATCTAGTTATTGGGAAACTGAAAATCAACTTCATTTTGCTTAGAAAGCAGCCCTCCAGTAAGAAATCCTAAAAAGAAATGAAGGAAGGAAACAAAACCATAGTATAAGGCATTGTACTTTATTCTCCTTGGAATATTAGGCTGTTTAACAAGAGAGAAGCATGTGCTGAAGAGCTTTGTCAGATGAAACCCCATGGCTGTGTGAAGTTGCAACTTGCCCTTGTTTGAAGGTCTGGCCTACAAAAATAGGGAGCTCTAGGGTTAAGCATATCAATGCTGCGATCCCCTGTGATGCACTTGCCAGTGAATTGCTCATGCATACCCCTAAGACAACTTTCAGTTCTGGCACTAATTTGAAATGCTCACAATATCACAGACACAATTCCTGCAGAGACCGTTTGGGTGCAAAGATCAGCAAATATTCCCTTTAAAAAAAATTGCACAGGCTAAAATATACTGTAACTGGATAAAATATAATGTAGAAACCAAAACTATTTGCCTGGGCAACAGCTTGCCCATTTTGTACATCCACTCATCTGTATTCTGAGGACAGCAGTAATGACTTCTCATGCATTAGTTTCGGGTTAAAATATAATGTACTTTTCTATTAGTCAGAGAAATTACATTTTCATTCTTCTCAAGTGATTTTCAAATCTTTTCTCTATTGTTTTAATTTATCCCTCAAAACCCTGAAGTTCTAGCATTGAGCTTTTATGGTTGATTCAATCCAACATGCTTCATCAAAAATTCCTCCAAGGATGATATTGTAAAAAAAAATTTTTTTGCAATTCTTGTCTAATGGAGTTTGTTCCTCAGTGGGAGTTTACTGGAATATGAATGCCTGAACCTGCTTCAGATGATTTGGACATCCTAGAGTAGAGTGCCAATAAATTGATTAATATATATAAAATCCCAAAAGTGCATTTTGAACTAACATCTTTTAGCTATTTATCAGAAGCTAAGAGAGGTGGGGTTTAAAAGCACGTCCCTGCCATGTATCAGTGAAAGTTCATGCTTCTTAGTTTGCCTGCTGTGACTTTCCTTTGGAAACCAGCATCACAAGGATGTCATAGGATCCAAGTGTGACTCCTGATAAGAGCTGATTTTTGCACACATCTCTGAGAGCAGTATTTGGATGTTAAGAGAAAACAGAAGACACAATTGGCATAAAAACGGAGAAAACACAAAACTGAGGGGTACAACTAGGCTGTACTCACCTCTGCATGCTTCTCTGGAACTGGCCAGAGGCTCACAACAGGACCTCGGTCTTTCATTTGTATGGTATCACTCATATTGATATAGTTTTTCAGCTCAATCACTTTATTTGCCCAAGAGATGTCTGTCATCCCATGATCAGAGAAGAGGAGGACGTTGATATCATTCTGAAGGCCTTTGCTCTGTGAAGAAATTGCATGACAACTTTTAAGGCCATGTAAGAGCTTTGCACTGTCTGTGCCTGCTGGAAAATGTAAATCACCTTTTGACCTCCACTGTTTCTTTGGAAGTTAACCAGAAGGATCATGTCCATGAATGTCCTGCAATGTGCTTTGCCACCCACCCATAATGGTGGACATCCACTTTTACCTGCTGCTCTGGAAGAGTCTGAGAGGTTAGCAACAGAGTTTTTCCAAAACAAGCCCATGCAGCAATTTTGCCATGATACCACTTGTGGAAGGGGTGTTTCTCTCTTTCCCTCCCAAACATGAGTACTTAGCATTAGAGCTTTTAATATGTAGTGATATTGAAGATGCATGTTCCTCTCTTCACTGAAACACATAAAAACTCCAACATGCATTTGTCATTGTTAGAAATATTCATAATTGAGTTGCCATTTACCCAAAAGATTTTCTTGCTGCAAAATCATTTTAATAATGCTTTTTTAAAACCAAGTTTAACGTACAGAGGTCTAAATGCCGTCTAAAACCACTATAAAAGTGAATTGTCTGATTCCACAAACCTTAGGAAACACGGTTTTGCTTCCTTTTCCTACAATGAAGTTCAGCTGGCAACACAAGTCGTAAACAGAGCAACATGTATATTGGTTTGTGGCTTCCTGAGGCTACTGGTATGAATCCACCAGGAGGGTTATAATGCCATCAATGAAAATAATAATGAGGGTAATGGTGCCTTGACTTTCACATGAACTCAGTAGCCTGTTTCTCAGGAAATAAAAATTTACAGCCACTGCATTCAGTTACAGGTCACATAGGCCACAAAGACCAGTTTTAAAAGCCTTTTCCAAAGGCACCCAGGAGCTGGGTTTATGGATGCCACTCACCTTGATGAGTGAGATCATGTTGCTCAAGGCTTTGTCCACTTCCTTCAAAGCGTTCTTGCGCTGCTGGGACGAAGGGCCGTAGTGGTGGCCCTCCACATCGATGCGCTCGTAGTACACTGCGGCCATCTCGGCGCTGTTGTTGCTGGGTGCGGGAGAGAGGGCAAGGAGTGAAAGGCTGACACACGTGGAGACCTCATGGCTGCTGGCATTGTTTTCTTCACAAGCATGTAGAGCCACAAAACCCCGTTTTCTGCTTCCAGCCTGTGCTGTCCTACCACTTATTGCACTGCTGGGCTCATTATTCACACCCAGAGTCTCCTGAGTTTGCCTGAGACTCCCATCAGAGACAGCAGGTGGAAACTGCCATGTGCAGGCTGGTCTGGCAGTCCTCTACTAACCTCTTTGAATTAGGAAGGCAGTTTTTCCTTTAACAACAAAGAAATTCTGATTTCTTTGCTGAATGCCCCTATTAAAAGGATTATGGGAATTACCAGCCAAATGTGCTTTAATTAAAGTTTGGCACTTCTGGCTTTCTCCTGTGTGAGGTCTTCCAAACCACAGACGTCAATTCAGGATGTGCTCTGCCTTACAAAACACCAAGCAGTATGAACTGGGATGAGATTTTAGAACGGGATTTTATTCAGGAACATGAGCAAGGGAAACTAAGGTAATCTCAGAATTGCACAAGTTTAGCTGATCACACTTCTCTGTATTGACTGCTCTCAGCCTCATTAGTGGGAATAGCACACACATCAGTGCTTAATTTAATTTTCATGACCACTTTACTATTCACTGTAAATCTCCCTGAGAGAAGTTGTGTGGATAAAATCACAAACCTATACTCCTGAACCCAAACCCAGTCTTTTTGTGCTGTACTTAATATATGGCAGAGTATGCCATCCATATTACACGCTCTCATCCATATGAAGATCCCTACAGAAAGACTTGTTAGTCCAGCACCTCTGATTAAAGACACCTGGGTAGTCTGGTGTAATGAGTGGGACAGAAGAAGCAAATCAGAGATGAGGGACTGTGTGAATGAATTAGGGTCTGTCATTTGCATTTCTCAGTTTGTAGAAGGCCTCAGAGGAGCAGTCCTGTGAGAAGCTGAAGATGTCTGCTGGGGTGGGAATTTCTCCACTGCTGGCCCTGCAGAACAGTGTTGTTCCTCACTCTTCAAGATTTTAAAATAATTTAAATGACATGGCACTCCCCTCTCCCCAGTTTCATTTTAAGCATTACTTTCCATCTGTATTAGGCATAAATTATTTTCTAAAATTTAACCCTGTAATTTCTCTATTGCATACACAGTCATTGAACCTACTGAAATAGTTCTCTTCTGTTGCAGTACCTGTATTATAAGCTACTTAAACTAATTTATGTCTTCTCACCTGTAAGTAAATTATCATTTTGATCAAGATAGAAGCTAAGACAGAGATTTATTGCATAAAACAAGTTATCTCATTTAGGTTGTGGTGAGATTTCTCCATGAGGGCTCAGTGCTGTAAGGAAGAATATTTAATTACTTCAATGGGACAAGCTCCAGTAATGCAGCATGCTTACAAGTTTGCAGGATTTGGTACAGCATGTCTGGGGTTTGACTTTGTTTCCATTTTTGCCAGTTTTTCTATGGAAAAAAAGGGTTTTCTAAGTTTTCTAAGAAAACCCTTTTCATGGGTTACATGAGACAAGTATTCTGTCTTTAGACAGAGGTATTCTGTTAGTCCTGTCTCCTTCCATCACCAGTAACTTTCCAAATAAAAAAAAAGAATGCTGAAGAAAGTTGGACAGCATTAATAGCAACACCAAAAAGTATTTTATATTCGACCAGCATACTTTGCAAGTACAATGCAGACCTCATGACACCTCTCCAGGAAGGTAGGTAGATTACAACAGCCCATAAGTTACGGCTGTTGAAAAGATTCAAGGGAGGTTTTAGTTTCACTTGCCAAAAACAGATGCTTGAATTTGTTTTGAATATTCTTGGTCCAAATAGTGGTCTTGAAGCACCTGTTTGAAAAGACTGGAGAATATTCCTGAAGGATGATTTCCTTTGGTTGCAAGAAAAGCTCAGTGGCTCCCTGATGAGTTAGGTACTTCTCTACCCTGGAGTCCCTGCAAGGTTTGCTAATGGTGAGAGTCCAAGTGCAGTTCTTTAACTACTATTACCTGCCATTAGGGCTACTGAGCAAGGCGCTGCTCCAGACAGCAGACTGCCCTTGCCACAGGCTGTTTTCTCACATACAGCTAAAGACAGCCTCAGCCTAATGAGCTTTTCCAATTACCTAGGGTGTGGAAAGGAAACACACTGCATTTGCCAACCTTTGAACAGCTTCAAAAGTCAAAAGCACTTGTGAAAGATATAGATGACAAGCTGAAGATTCTTCTACTCAGAGATGCTAAATCCTGCTAAATGAATATGACTGTAATACAAGCATTTCAGAGGCTTTACTTCTTATGGGCTGGCACAGCAGCATGGAACTTCTTCTTCTAAATCTTAAAAAAATAAACAAAGAGGAAGGATGAGAGAAAGAATAAGGAAAACCTACCAGATTTTTAATCTGTTCATTCTCTACCCTTCCTTCTTTCTTTAAGTCCCTGCAGTATTTACTCCCAAACTGATTATTAATTTATCTAAGATCATTCATTTTTCCTCTTTCCCACCTTGTTGGAGACAGAGCACTTCATTTAAAGGAAAAGAACTCAGGAAGAAATTCACCAGGGATAGTGCGTAAACAGACACCAGCGACAGGACCTCCTGATGCACTGGGATGATCTGTAGGATTTGGGCACTTCAGAAGACTGTAGCTGTTATTTGTGACATCTTGGTGGCAGGGATTTACACTTCTCTTGAAATCATCAGCTTTCACCTCTTGCAAGTTGTTCCACCAACATTGTTGTGTCCCTTTCCTTTTCCACCGCAGACAACAACAGGCAGCCCTGTGGCTTGGACAGAATTAGCTATTGAAACTCTCCAGCTACCCAAAATAACAGCTTGAAGGTCTGGTACTTTTAACTGTTTGTGCCTCATTTTAACCATGTTTACAATTATAGAGCTGAAAAAAAAACCACTGAGCACGATTATACACTGTGCTTCACAGAAATCAGGCAAGAAGCTTCAAGTATATCTTGACCCATCCAAATATCCCTTTCTACAGTAATTCTGGGTTTCCACCAAAAGTCAGAGTCCATGTCTGTATTACATCTTCCATTCCCTTTTTTATTCACTGAATTAAAAGCATTGCAAAAGCTCCAGAAAGTCTCCTATGACACATATGTCTTCCTCATGTCCCATGCAGGTAACTTTCTTTAAATCTAAGCTAAATAACTTCAGGATAAAACCTCTCACATGGTCTCAGAAACCTGATGTCTAAGCCCATGCTGCAAACAACACTTCCTTGTGAGCATCTGTGCAGCAGGACCCAGTGTGCAATGGGGAGCAACTTCCCCAACAGCACTCTCATAATCTTGGAGCCTTTATTTCAAGAGCAATCAACACTCAGCACCTGAATACAAAACTTTCTGGATTCAAATTGCTATGGCAGTTGCAAATATTGAAGTAGAAGGGTTTCCTAGGATTGGATTAATTATGGAACCAACAAGGCTTTAAAAGGAGGAGCTTAGTTATAGCCAAAGTAAGGCATTGGTGCTGCATGTGATGGTGCAGTCTTCCCTGATTTTACACCCTGTGTGGAATTGTCTCTTGTAAATGTTTGAATGAGAGAGGGTGGAACTTGAAAGCTGGATCTGGAGCATACATTTTTCCTAGGAGTTGTCTGAGATATATATTCCCATCAGTTGGACTATATGGCTGTTGTAGGTCCCTTCCAATGGAACTATTCTATTCTATTCTATTCTATTCTATTCCCATATTTACACAAAATTAATGCCCTCTCAAAAATATTTGGCCTGAGATGTTCTAAAATGAAGAAAAAGCCAAAGCATCAGTCTCATAAACAAGTGACTGGAGCTGAATTTCAGAATTTCCAAATTCTCTCTCTAATACAAGCATTTCCAAGCCTTTTCTTGAAGGAATAGACATGCACAGGCTCATCCTGAAGTTGTTTGAAAGAGCAAATTACAAGCAGTTAAGTCAGGATGTCTCCTCCTGCTGCAGCCTACACAGAAACAGAGGAGCACATCTTTCCCTCCACTCTTAATGCCTATTTCTCTTACAGTGTTGTTTCTATGATGATACTATAAAGCACTCTTGGCCCTCATTTTCATACCTGGAAGCTCATTCCTGAAAATTTCCCTGATAGTAAATCCAAAGATTTGTCCTAGAGAGAAGAAACCCCACACTGCAAAAATCTAGTGACATACCACAGAGACTGGAGGGCATCGCTGATGGCATCTGCAAAGTTTTTGTCTGTTGGGACACTGAAGTACTCGCGGCAGTAACTTGGTCTGACTCCAAGGATTTCCACCTCGCAACCTACGAGCAAAAAATGTGGTAAGCTCTGCTATTTCACCTTGATCACAGACCTCACACTCTGGTGTGCAAGTTTAGGTCTGTAAATTCCCTGTGACATTACTTACCTTATGCCTTCCCTGCAGGAAACCATGTGGTTGGCAAGGGAAAAGGGGAGAGAGGTTGGTTTGACAAGTGCTTGTAGCAAACTGTACATTGGACCCTTTTATTTCCCTCTCTAAAAGGAAGGTCTCTGTGTGACCTGCCCACAATAAAATGCTTGATTCCCTTGTGGCAGATCATTTCCACCTAAATCACCAGCTTGTTTATATTTTAACTTCTGCAGCCATATAGCCTCATTTCCAGGCTTCCAACATAATAGATTTAGATATTGTTCTCTGAAACTTCAGCAAATACTTTCCAGTTAGGCACATTGTATCATATTGCAATATCCTCTATAAACTGTATTTTATTATGTTATACTGGCTCTCCAGTATTACATCTGTTTCCCAGGAGGTCTTATTAAAACAGTGTAAACCAATTAACTCTCTTGGTAACTTGCAGCCTTTCTTGCAAAATAAAGTCTGTTTTGTGGCCTAAAAATTTATGGCAACAAATCCTACAGGGGAACATGGCCCTGAACATAGAAAAACATGTTTTTTGTGAGGTTTCTTTGCCCTTTTGCTCTCCAGTTACTATGCTGCTGAATAATATTAATATTTAAAAGAAGTATGCTTCCAGACACACTGGATCAATGCAAATTATCATTCCAGAACCCCAGAGTCCTCCCATCACAGTTAGATGTTTTCTGGTGTATTCAGAAATACATCAGAAAACAAGGGGCACAAGGAGGAATCAAAACAAAACAAAACAAAACAAAAACAAAACAGCTTTTGCAAAATGGTCTCTGTATACAGCAACACAGTCTGGTCAAAAAGGCAACTCTAAGCCAAAGCCTGAATCTGTACATCTGGGTCCCTCTGCTTCTCCTTTGGGAGGAAAGTGAAATGCATTAAGGATTGTCATATGTTGACTTTTTGCTTGGAGTGTGAGAAGAAGGTGTAAGTACAGAGAGGGCCCTAGAGCAAGCAGAGCTACTATCAGAGGTGATTTACAGTGGTTTGCTTACTGGGACACTCAATAAAGTGAGTCTGTCAGTCTTGCATCTCAGCTCCCATGAGCTCACATCACTCAGGTGCAGTACTGGGATGCAGGGGAAAAGCACACTGCTCACAGGCCAAGCTGGCTAGGAGTCTTCTGACATGATTGTTCAGGAGTGAAAAATTAGAAAAACTTACATGTTTAAGCTTAGGAAATTTTTAAAACCTTAAAAAATGATTTGCAGAAAGCTAGATAAATCAGATGGAAATTATCCTTTATAAAAGTTAAAGGGCCACAGCACACATGACAGATTCAGTCTCTTCGCCTGTGGTAGCATCTTCCAGGTCTCCACATGCTTTGTGTGTTTCAAGGAACCCCATCTGTTACGATTAATTAATTATTTGCAATAATAAACATCAAATGTAGTCAATGGATTTATTTTCCTGTAAAAACACATTTGCCTACTCTTGAAGCTATATCTAATTTTTATTTCTATTAAAATTGTGGGATGGTGCTTACTTTTCATTCTTCCCCTGTTGCCCCAAACATATGATTTAATCTTCCACTTTTTGCATGAAAATACCTCAGTGTTCATCTCTCCACCATGATCCACCATGACAGTTGTTTGCAGCCTGGATAAACAGCCAGCAGATTATGTGACAAGAACTGACTGTCTAGATCACCCCACAATAAAACTCCTATACATCTGCACACAGCATCCCCAAGAAATTACACTGTGCAGCAGAGATGGGTCCATGCTGATACTGAACCAAATCATCAGAAAAATGTATTCCATGAATGGCCTAAAGTCCCCTACCCTGAGGGCACAGAGATCCAGTCTTTTGTAGGATGTCCTCAGCGCTACCAGCAGCAAAACAAGGGCTTTCAGCTACCTCAGATGCTAGAGGGGATGCAGTTGTCCTCTGTGGGCTTTGCTAGCATTTCAGGACTGAACTGAAGCTTTGGAGCCAATTTCTCTTTTCATACTTGAGTCTGGTTCAATATTGTCTCCAAAACCAGGCAAGAAGTTAAGAATGCATTTGCAAAGTTGTTAGAATACCTTGTGTTTAACTTCAGCTGGATAACTGCTCATAGCCAGTGACTAATATGATCATTTTGCCTATTTTTTCTTCAGATACTGACATCAGATTGTAATTTTCTCAAATAACTTTCCTCAGAATTACTCATGAGATAATTTTAACTGGGAGCATTAACCTCTTGGGAATCTGGATATTTTAGTTTCTGAGCTATCTTTGCTATTTCTAGATTGTCAAATGATGAGCATGACGTAAAAGACTACAGGGTAGCAACAATTAGAAATAATTTAATAATTTTAGCCATGAAATAGTAGTCTTCAAGTGTGCAATTCACTGACAGTACCATTTGAAATCTAAGACATTTAGACACCAAGAGCTTCCTTTTCCTTTTTTTTTTTTTTTTTTTTTTCTTTTTTTTTTTTTTAGCTTCTATGATGAATAGAACTTAAATTAGGGTTTTCAATGTTAAGGCTTATTACAAGTCCAAAATACTGGCTATGATGACCCTTTAATATTTAAATTTCATTTTGGAAGAGGCCAGGATAGATGGTAAATGTTCTCTTTTAGATATTATGGGAAAGAAAATTTTAACAGATTTGGAGGCAGCCAAAGGGAATGCTAAGTTTTTCTCGGTTAAACTACAAATAGTTAAGCTGTATTTACTAAGATGTAATGCTAGATACCTTTGCATAGTTTTGTATGATGCTAAACCTTTATTTAAAAACCTGAACTACTGGAGCAGGAATAAGGACTTCTTTCAGAGTGATAAACCCCTCTTTATCTAGCTGACATGGAGACCTGAATCTCTGCCAGCTTTAAACTACATTTCTAAACATTTATTTAACAGTTGGACACTTCATGTCATAAAAGAAGATTTTGAAAACTTTCCAGACTAGCTGCATGGTCTGATAAATATTATGTTTAAATGGAAAAAGGTGAGTTTAGAGTCTTTTTTCTTCCCCCCTATGTCCCTCATTTCAGTATTTAGAGAAGTTCTCACTGCACTTCAGCTGAAGTAGTTGCAGGGGCTGCTGGAAAATGAAGGAGCTTGAGCATCTGGGATGATGCCACTTATTGGGCTGAGGGTGAGGACAGTGGTCCTGGTCAGGTTTTGACCAGGATGCTCTTGCACTCCTCTGGGCATTCTCCACCTGCAGTGCTTTGGACAGGTAACCTGGGTGTGAGGCTGTGCCTTTCACCCCACACAGAGCATGAATAAGGAGAAAAACATTCCTACAAGGCAAGGCCTTATGTTTTGGCAGAAGTGGTGTTTGGGACTCCCAGCATGGCGATAGTTTGGCTCCTCTGCTTCTAGAATCATGAAATCTCAGATGCATTCTGTTCATAAATTGTCTTTGCTGGGTTTATGTTAGGCTCACAGATAAAGCTGTGTGATTGTTTGCATCCGAGAGCTCTCCTGTTCTGTGTTCCTGTGTGCTGGGGTCTGGATTTTATTTCTTTAGGCAGTGACTACACATGAGAGAGGAACATAGGGAAGAAAATGAAGCAGCAGATTTTGGGTTCAGACTTTGCAAATCTTGGAACTGGCTCTGAGGAGGAAATGACACTGGTAAAAGTTAATCCTGGCGATCAGCACTCTGGCATTTCCAATGCATTCATGCTATGGTTCATTGATCTTGTTTGTCTTTACTGATAGCTAAAGAGAAAATAGCATCTTCCAGAACAAAGTGTGATGAATTTGGCTATATATTGCAGTTCCTATTAAGAGTTTCCCAAACTTTTCCAGTTTGGGTCTTTATCATAATTGCATGATTAATTACTAAGCAGCAGTGTATCTATCTTTAGGCTGGAAAGCTAATCACTAATAGCAGATCATATGCAGTGGAAATGCCTGTGGGACCTCTGCTCACCTTTGTTATTAAATCTTGGGTTTTATTTTCATTTTGTTTGGTATTGCTCCCCATTCAAATGGCTTGTTAAGAATTTAAGCTTTAAAATTATAGAATTTTTAGAAAGGATTTTGTCCTTGCTATGGAACAAGAAAATGCTTGGGAAAAAAATCATATGGGGAAAATGCAAGAAATGCTGTTGCATTTGAAGTGACTTCTGTTCACCCCATTTGTACCTGGAGTCCTACTGCAGCCCAACAGCCTAGTATTTTAGTTCAGTAGTTCCACATTTCACTCTGCTTCCTGTGTCCAACCCTGTAAGGCCAATGTGTCCTTTGAGACCACGAGTACCCTTAAAATAAACATGTGCTTCAAGCTTTTGCTGAACTGGAGAACTGGTGGCTTTGCCAAAGGTCAGCCATCACAGATAAATAATTAAGGACAGACAGAGTTACATGTCAGGGTCCACAGCTAAAATGCCAGATCCATGCAAAATTCCTCCTCTGTGACATAAGAGAGTTCAGTGCATACACTTGGGAGTGAAAGCACTGGGGAAAGGGGTTCTCTTTTGTTCCTTGCAATTTTCTGCTAGAAATTGCAGGCAGAGTGAAGAGTATACATATGTGTATAGGGATACATATGTATCCACCCCATATGTTTTGTCCCTGGGAAACACTGCTCAAAGAGCAACATGAAGAATCTAGGCTAAGTCCAAAGGCACTTCATAGAAAGTGATACTGGTTTTTTGGATTTCAGCAGCTCTCTGTAGGCTGTTACATCTATTCAGTACATAATTATACCTATTAAGAGCAATTACAATAGTAGTTAAAAATGAATAATCTACAGAAAGAGATATTTTTGTAAATTTTTAGAAGAATTCCTACATTCTTGTATAATTTCTATATCCTACTATTTGCCTTGTTCTTAGATCACTTGAGGCATCTTCAGTAGGAAGCAGCCTTTTTTCAGGGCTGATGTAAACTCTTTGACTGCCTCTGAGTCCATAAGGCAATATTGTCACCCTCAGACCTTTTTGCCTTTCAGTACTATAGAAACACTCTGGATGGCTTTTCAATGTTTTTCATCTTGGTTCACTCTTTCTTCCCATTCCTTAGAATCGTGGGCTTTTTGCCAGGACGCCCTTAGCCACATTGCATGGAAAGACTGTGGCCAGGCACACGTGCATTGGGATGCAGAGATGAGCTGGCCAGGAGCCCATGGCGTGAGTCAGCTGCCACTGCCCTGCTGGCACTGGCTGTGCTCAGTACAGCTCTTCTAACAGCTCTCTGGTCCTCCAGCCTGCGCTTGCACATTGAGGATATCTGCAGACTGCTTAGGGCAGGCAGCAGTTAGAAAGTAAAAAAGTTGAGAATCTGGGTGCTTTGCAAGGGATTTGGTCTGGTTGCTCAGCTGGAACATCTATTTCCATGTGAGTCCCCAAACGTATAGCCTAAAGGGGTTACAATACTTCTGTTTGTTAAAAAGGACTCATTATTACACATCCCTAGTCATTCCAGTGGTCCAGTATCTAACAAATGAGGAACAGAAAGGCCAAGTCCCTCCAAATGAATGTCTCAGACTCAGACCAACTGGGACCACAGATGAATTAACAATGAAGGAGGACCAGAGGACAAGGATGCTTTGCTTTCAGCTGGAGTTTTTTGTCCTCACAGAGAAGATCATCTTCAGCAATCAGCTACTAATTTCCAGATTAAAACTAAAGAAGCATTGGGAGAGGGTGGTTATTATTTAACTTTGATTGGTCCGTGAATCATCCACAGAGCAACCACTCAGCACAGCAGAAGTTACAGGTGGGCGGGAAGAAAAAGCAGTTGATGGAGGAGGGAATGCTTTTCAAGAAAGCACCCTCCTGAAGTTAGCATTTAGTGGAAAGCTGACTCTAGTGACACTTCAGTCTTCTCCTTTCTCAGCATATGCAAATTATCATGACCAAAGAAAAGCTAATTCATTTCTATGTCTGGTTAGTAAAACACATAAAATTCCTATCTGTATTTCAGAACTGTATTAGAGAGCCATTCCTACAGCATATGGAGCGCTCAGATGTCAAGGTGCATTGTAGTAATTCTTCACATACTAACCTGGCCAGTAGTACATGGAAACGTTCTTTTTAGCTTTCATCATTGTGACCCACAAAGGCTCTGATCCGTTCCACCAGAGAGGCAGCAGGCTTTCTTTATTCACACCAATATCAAATGATACATTTGCCTTCTGGTCCCACATGTAGTTTCCAGTCATCTGATGGACCTCGCAGTGGCGACCTTTGAGAGGGGAGAAAAAAGCAGCACAATCAGACTGGTGCTCCTCAGGAGAAGGATGCTGGCAGCACCACCACTGCTACTATTGGATCATCCAGCAAATCAGCTGAAAAGCTCTGTCTTGAATTCCAGGATCTCTCACCTTGCAACCATTCATAAAATCTCCCTGATTCTTACCTTTCACTGAAGTGCTCCAGTTTCATTACTAAATCCCCCAGATCAGACAACCAAAAGTCAGTTGCTGAGGTTTGTCAGCCCCTGTGTTCCCTTCACAATCAGATAAGAAGAGTCATGTCTAGAAAGCAATTCATGCCACCCTGAGATAGGCATCTCAGGTGTCTGGAGGTGCATACGCTCTCAATTATTGGTAGCCTTTTCTCAGCTTCAGGAAGCCAAATTTTAGACAGCTGAGGCCAGAAGAAACAAACCTTGTACCCCATGTCCTATTCAACATTTCAAACCCAGCCCCACACACAGACTCTGTCAGCAGCAGCCCACGGGTCCCACATGTTTGGCTGACACCTGGCTCCTTCTACACACCCAACACCTTCCAAGTCTGAGGCCATTTTAAGGTACCTATCAGCACTCACAACCAGAGGGCTGTGGGAAGCTGTGAACAGAAAGTGATAAGAGCACAACCTAGAAACATAGAACAAAGATTGAGAAACTTGCATTTCTTCTTCCTTTATCCATAGGGCACACTGGTTTTCTGCAAACAGGCAAAAACTAGGCAAATGCATTTATATGTTACTTTTACTTTCCATTTTTGTTCATTTTTCTTTGTTTTTCTTGTAATCATCATGCTTTGTTCTTGCTTGTGGGCACAGAAATAATTTCATTAGACATGTTCAGGCCTCTTACTGTACTGAGGGACTCTTGGGCAACTTCATATTACAAGAAACTAGTATATAATAACTGAGAGATATCGTCTACTTGTAATTGTCAGAAGAGAAGATGCTATATTTTAATAATTATTCTGAAGATGAATTAACAGAAATGAGAAAAGAAATGTTGAAGAATAAGTTGTACTTGAAGTTCCTTATTTACATATCTTAAAAAGCAATGACTGAAGCATATGATAGACACAGTCCTCATTACCTGATGAGTCCTGTTATTGCAGGGATCCAGATAACAGGCTTTGATTATTTTGAGCCTGAGGGTGGTGATCAGACCTGAAATAACCTTGGTATTCTTGTTCTGAAAAGATGTCATTTCAAGCAGAGGACTCTGTATACTTTGGGGTCATGTGATCTTGAAATGGATTTTGAACTCTCCTTCCCTACTAAAAAGTATTTCAATTACACAGAACATTTCCTCCTTCCCAGAGGAAAAAAGTGGTCCCAGTTTGTGGTAGTCAATACTTACCACACTAACCCAAACAGGTTTAATAGAGGAGAACTGGTGCATTGGATGGGCAGTAATCTGTTCCCTTCAGGCTGCCACGTGCTCTCTTTTCTGTAAGTCTCAAAAGAGATAGAAGGGAGGTCTCTACAGTGCATCAAAAGCACAGCAGTGCAATTTACAGGACAACCTCAGCTTCTTGAAGTCCACGTATTCCTAAGCAGCTATCAACCTGATAAACTGCAGCAGGCAATTTGTGCCAACCTGGGAAACTTACAGGTCAGTGCTGAAGCTCTATCAGTGTGAAACCTACATATTAGGGATCTGTATGATGTATAGTGTAGACTTCATATAGAATTAATGAGCTCTAGCTGCAACTGAGCCTATGAGCCTATAGGACTTAAGGTCTGCTGTTTGTCCACTTTTTTAAGGAAGAGACTGGAGATTGTTCTTTGTAGTATTGCTGGGAAATTTAATTAACTGTTTGAACGAATACAGAGGACAGTGTTCTGTTCTCCATGTTAGATTAGTTCAATTTTCTATGGACTCCAAACCCTTTTCTTACTGTAGAAAAAGAGGCCTAGAAGACTATAAGGCATCAGTTTTCATTGCAGACATCCCTGGTTCACAGGGTCAGAAAAGAAGATCAGGTGAGCAACACATCAAAAGACATGACCAGTTAATGCCATTCCTGTCTGCTTACCTGAGGCCTGTGTCTCAGAAAGACCCTAGACCTCCTTGGAAGACATCAATAATCAAGCAATTAACCTCTTCCTTCGGTTGCTCCTTCCAATATTTGTCATCAGTTAACAATGTTCAAAAGTATGCCTGATGTCTAATTTTATTTTTGACCTTTGTTAATCTTCAGCCATGGCTATTCCAAGCCTTGCTCACTAGATTGAAAAGCCCTGGAATAACTGGAATTTCTGCCCCTGCCCCCTCCCCCCAGGATACTTGTACACAGAATTAAGGCCAATTCTCAAGTTTCTTTTGGGTCACCCATCCAACACTTTTTCTTTATATCCCATTTTCACTTGTTTTCTCCAGCCTAAGAGAATTACCTTGGTGTACTTCTTTTGAATCATTATCAAAATAGCAACATGGTGTTAACACTCAGAATGTATTACTTCGTCCATTACTGCAGCTTTCCTCTATAATCAAACGTTATCTTAAGAGTTTCAAAAATAGAAACAGGGCAGAAAGCAATTTCAGCATACAGATATCACTATTTAAACTCACTGTAATTGTAGTAAAAATAACTCCTTCCTCAAGCAACAGAGAAAAACAAAGAGGGTATAGTTCCCAAGAATATGATAACTGCTGTATCCTTCTGGAGGAGAGCCAGCAAAAGCATTTGCAAGTCTGCATGCTACAGCTTACTTGGACACTACACTTCATACAGCATTTGTCTGAAGCACATTCCCATGTCTCCAGGCACTTTTGTCAGCATTCAAATGAATCTCTGCAAAAGAAAGATGAAATTTAAAAAGCCAGCAGAACACTCAGCCACTGGGCCACCCACAGCAGCAGCACAGTAACACTGAGTGCTGTGCACCCTGCCCTGGCTGCGTGTGAGATCTGGAAACCAGTGTGTGTGCTCCTGGGACATTTGCCATCTCTGCACTGAGCCAATGGGATTTATCAGAGAACCCACAGTGTGTGTATTAGCCAGTGCAGCAAAGGCACCACAATCTGATGGTTGAACATCAGTACATGCATTTAGCTAAATGTACTATGCAATATTATAAATATGACTTGCCGCTATGGTGAGACCTTTCCGCTCATGTCCCACCATGATGTCCCCACTCTCTGGAAAGGGACAAGGGTCAGGGGGGCAGATGCAAGCACAGGCTGCCGCAGGGCTATACAGTCTGGGGAAGAGTTAAGTTCCTCCATGCAAACAGCTGGATGACTTGCTTTGGGAAATGTGCTGCTCTGCTCATGTTGCCTCCCATAAGGATGAAGAAAGCAGGACTTAAAAGTCACCAGCACCATATTCCTGTTCTGGAGCAGATATAGCAGTTGCTGTCCCCAGGAAGCTTTGATGTATGCACTGCTCTGCTGCTCCCCTGATGGGTCTCACTTGGTCTGCTTTGACAAGAAAGACAACAGGGTAAAAACTATACCCATGTGCTAAACCTAAGTAGTCTGGAGAAGGCCAGAGCTCATGAGAAGTCTCAGGGGAATGCTGCCCTGGGTAAAGTGGCCCTGCCATCTGCAGACCCCCAAGTAAAAACAGTACTTGCATAGACAATTCATGTTCCAAAGGAGTTTGCTGATGAAGTCTTTCCAAATTTTTATGACCTCTAACATCAGACAAAGCCAAAGCATGAATACCTTAGCCTGTGTCAGGCAAAACTTTGCAATTTTTTTTCAATCACATCAAAAATCACAGGAAAAAAAAAAAAAAAAAAAAAAACTCTGCTATACACAGCACGATTTTTTCCCCTAAAGGGGATTCATTTAGTAACAGCTTGAAACTCTTAATTCAATGCTTTCTTCATGGGGCCAGGGCTGGGGTGCACAAAAATTGCTAATAAATCATCCAGCTGAGGATTTGCAGATGCTTTCTTGTGTGGGAAGTCAGGTCTTGTGTCCCTGGAGAGCCAGGACTCCAAGCTGTTGATTATTCTTCTGAATTGTGGTAGGCTCAGGGACCACTCTGAGACCCCCTGAACCCCCAGAGCTGGGTGTGGCTGGAGGGCACTGAGGCTCCAAGCACTAGGCAGAACAATGGACAAAGCTGCTGCCTGCATTATTAGACAGAGGATGAGCCTCTGGCAGTGACTTCAGCTTTGGGCTAAGAAATATCTTGATATGTTAATGTCTACTTAGCTAACAGCTGGCAGTAGGTACACTAGTTGTGAGCTGTGAGATTGTAGCTAATAAGGAGGAAATAACTCAGTATTTTAATTTGTAGCATTGTGAACTTGGGTTAGAAAAAAACTTTCAATTCTACATTTTAGAAGTGTTTCCATTTTTTAACTGGTAGAAAGCAAACACCAAATTTTGCAATATTTTGTGTGAGAAAGAGAAAAATCTTGACACTTGGCATAGCAGCGTTTCTGCAGGTGGTGAGTAAACAAAGTGAGGAAGAATGTGAAAAAGAAAATCCTCCTGATTCCTACTATCTTTTCCAGCCTGTTCTTGCTGGGATAGTACTCTTTCTCTGTCAGTTAACAGAATTACCACAGCTCATGCTCTTTTGCTTCCCAACACAGAAATTTAGAAATGTAAAGCTAATGAATCCAAGAACAGGAAGAGACTTGATTTCAGAGCTTTATGTCACAAACAGAATTGTTTAAATCTCTGCTGCTGCTGGCATCTGTAGCTGTTTGAGAGGACCAAGAAGAAAAAGTCATTTTCCCTTGTCACTCATTGTGCACTTTGTGTCCTTCTGGACTTTTTCTAAGTTTGGACAGTGAAGTAAAGATAGTTTTAGTTCATGTGTATGTAATAAACTTCCCTGTTGTACTCCTATCCTTCCATTTTTTATGCCTCAGAAAACATGCAGGTATCGCTTACATAATTAAGAACTTGCTTAACTGCTGAACAGAAATTGTCAGCATCCTTTTCTGGACCAGGCTGGAGTGAAGATGCCATTAACTGTGCAGCAGAAAAGAGGCATCCACTAGAACCATCACCAGGCTGGGCTTCCTTCAGGTGCTGGGTGGAAGGAGCCTGGAGCTGCTGTACTTTTAATCAGGAAACCTCTCACAGTAAACAGTGAATATACGACTATGTGTGCACATCAGCCAGACTGCAAGGGATTCCAGGGCTGGGAGCCCAAAGGGTATTTTCTCCCAGAAAACATGGAGTAAATGGGGTGCAGTATATGTTGATTTGCTGTGCTCAGGGGAGAATAGATGTAGATTGTTTATTAGACTTTGGCATCACCCACCAAAGCCCCTCAGCACTTAAGTATGCCAACATCAAGACTGAGGAGTGAAGGGAAGATTGCTGAAACATGGAAGATGGGTGAAATCTTCAGTCTGGCAGAGTCCTTGATGTCACCTCTCCGTGGGAGCTCTGCCATGTCACCCCATTCCCTACTGCTATGCAGAGGAAGAGGTCATGGCAAATGTAGGGGTGAACTGCAGTGGCTGAGAAAACACCACACACCACCCCTGTATTTTAGACAACGCCCAAATGTGTCATCACTGTGTTAGAGCGAGTCTGGGCACACCTGCAAAAGCCACAGCCCTCACTCTGGGTGTGGGAGACTGAAATGTCCTCTAGTCTACCTTTTCCTCCACCCATCAAGCTTCAGGGGACATCACAGTCCCTCTGCCACTTTATTTAAGATCAGGTCCTGTCCAAAGAGGCACATGGAGGCTCCTTGCTGGCTCCTCTCCAAGCAGTTTCCCACCCATCTCTGCAATCAGGGGCTCCCTTTGCTTTCCATGGAGGCCAAGTGAAATATGACTCTTGGATGTGGGGCTGCACAGCTGACCAGGCAGCTGGCACATCCACATGGAAGACCTGCCAGAAAGACTTCATTTCTAGTTATGATCTTGGAAAAGAAATCCTTTCTGGATTTCTATCTCAGATATGATACTCTCTGTTCATGTTTATACTGGCTGGAAGCGTGAGGTACCACTGAGTGCTCTCAGCTGGAGACTTCAGGAGAGCTGGGCTGCAGGGAGTCCTTCATCACCCCTCCAACACCTGCAGGTTGTCAGGTAAGGGAGACCCAACCAGAGCATGAGCAGCTTTTCTTGACAGATGTGGCATGAAGTGCTCTGAAGCAGTAACTCCTGCTTTCAGTGCTTACAGGGGAGACCTCAGACTTTCCACTGAACTTGGCATGAGAGCTCCCTGCAGAGCCAGGCCACAGCAGGGAAAGGGAAAAATTAAAAACTCCCCACAGGATAACAACCCAAGATGGTTTGTGGTCTTAATTCCTTCCTTTCCAAAACAAAGAGCGCATGGTATGATTGAGGGAGCCTTTTAGAACAGACGTATTTGGACTCCTTCTTACCTCCCTTGCCAAGCCCACAAAGAGTCCTGCAAAAGCTCTGTCACAGCTGCAACATCTCCTTTTACCTAATTTTCCATTTCATGTTTTTCAGGTCAACAATTGCAATATTATAACTGCACCATGGAGAGCCAGCACACCAGGTAGGATTCAGTCTAGCAGCTCAGAGAGCAACTCAACCACCTAAAAACGAGTCTTTCTGCCACAGTAGAAGCCAATACTAAGAAACATGGCATACTGGAAGTTGCTAGAGAAGACTGCTTTTCAAAGAGTTGGGTTTTAAGCTAGTACATCCTTGAGCTACCTTGCACAGCACCAGGTTTTTGCAACAAAACAGCTTCTCTGGTTGCTTGTCAGTGAGATCCCTTTGCAGCAGCCCTGATTTGGATCTTGTTTGATGCTTCTTCAAGCAAATAGCAGTTCTGATGCTGTGCCCTGGGTGCAGGAAGACTGGAGCTTCATCTCAAACTCTGACTTTGTGATTTTACATTTTTCTATGCTCTGGTTTTCTTTCTCATAGTTGGGGTAGGAAAGGAAAAGACGTCTAAGCAGGCTCTGGGCTTTGGGCTGAGGCTTTCTGTGTGCCTTGGGGAAGCTCCAGCAAGTGTCTTCTCACAGGTTAACAGCAGCAGGAGGGGGACCCATGAAGAGCTCTGCCATAGCCCTGCAGCACTGCATGACCACAAGCAAGTCACCTCCTTCCCATGCTTTCCTTCCAAAATTTCACCAGGCTGGACCCTGTTTGTCCTGCTGTGTCAGTGCTTCACCCAACACCTCGTCTCAGCAGAAAGGGGTGAGGTTCTCATTAGCATAGGTGAGTTAGTTGCTTTCAGATATGTGGTTTTTGGTCAACAGTTACGATTGCATCTGCTCGGCATCTGCACTGAGAAGCCCTGGGGCCAATGCTGCTGATCTCCACAACCTCTGCCTGCGGGTCTGGGCAGGAGGAGGAGGTGAGCTCATGTCTGAGGAGACTGACCTGTCCCAATGGTGATGGTATCTGAGGGGCAGAGTCCTGTCCTCCTCCAAAGCCACAGGAACGAGGGAGAACTTCTCTCATTTGGTAACAACTCAACTGCTCTGGAGTCATGAAGCTTGCATGGATGTGGGGTGAAGGGGAAGGCCTTGCTCACAAGAATGAACAGAGGCAAGTCGGATACACACAAACTACAATATTTCCATGCACATGTTGTCCAAGACCTGGCAGCCATGAATGCTCCTGAATGGATATGGAGCCATAATGCCTTGTGAATGAGTAGAGAAAGAAGGAACATAAGTCTTTATCAAAACAAAACAAAAAAACCAAAGTGGGATATCATGAACAAGCCAGGGGTGGGAATGTGCAATTTCTTAAACTGATTTGAAAGACTCCAATATACTACAAAGACAATGTTTTGGAAGTTAAAATGTGATTTTCTTAGCATCTCCTGAAACAGTAGTGTAGGACAAGACACGAATAATAATTTGTTTCAGATTTCTCAGAAGAAATGGCAGCATTTAACTCCCAGACATCCCAGTCACAAACAGAAATAAAAGCAGTTACAGTTGTGTCTGCCTGCAGCAGAGGGGCTGCATGGCTGGTGAGATGTGATGAAAGCTTCCCCATACTCCTATAGCAGTACCAGGGAAACAGTAGCTTGCCACTCCCTAAGCAGGTCACTGTGGCACGATGCTTGTGTCACCCTGCCATGCTGAATTTTCTCCAAAACATGTCCCAGCTTTGCAAATTTAATGGATGCAGACTGAACACAGTTTAACACTACATCTGCCACATGCTCTGCACTCCTAACCCCACTATCCCATAAAATCTCAGTGGAAATGGCACCATGGCCCCAAAGGGTAAGAACAGTGCAGCTATGGGATTTACCCTGCTGTCATGCCAAGACACAGTCATGGGGTTAACTCACACCCCAGGGGCTCAAGGGCAGACTTAGATCTTTCTCTGGGCAATGATCATCACCTAAATGTAGTCCTCAGTTGGCTCCTGACCTACTTAATACCACTGTGACTCATGTGTTAGGGAGGTGAATTGCTATTTGCAATAAAATTGTATTTGCATTGATATTCCTATCATAAAGTCTGGGAGACTTGCAAGTATATTGAGTTTCGTCTCACAGACTCCCTTATTGCTTCAGAGTGAGGTGCAGGACTCTTCTAAAATATGAAAAGTCCAGTAGTGGTGTTTCATGTCTTACAACAAAACTTTGTGAGTACAAAGTAGGAGGTTTTCAAAACTCTTCAAAAGGCTGATAATAGACTTCACTTTATGTATACACACTTAATAGGAATGATGACTAAATGTGGTTAGGAGTGAAATGTCACTCACTTTTCTTCTCTCTTCAACAGCTTCATCCAATTTTTTTTGCACCTATGAAATGTTAGGTCAGTTTGCCTATGTACACCTGAAGAACATGGCCTGGAGTGGAGCACCTCTGTTTTCTGTCACGACATTTATACTGCATTCATATATTTGCAGCAAATAATGAAAAAGAATCAAAACCAACCCTGTGGTAGTTTTATACTCTTCTCTGATCAGAGATGAGCAAGAGAAAAGTGTTTCTCTTGAGAGAGAGAGGGAAGAAGGGGTTAAGCAGTTAAAAAACAAACTGGGCACAACTGATGTCAGATTTTTGTCTTACAATGGCAGCTATTTGCTTTCCCAGCAAGCAATATATGAATCACTGGACACTGCATTGTTCCAAGAATAGCAGAAGATGCCACATATCTTAGGAGAGGATAGATTTTCTTACACCTCCTCATTGGTTGAAAACTCCTGCTTATTTATTAACTCCAGAGAAAAATCCAAGTAGAAACTCCAGGAAAAAAAAAAAAAAAAAAAACCAAACCCAAACCAACAACAACAACAAAAAACAAACAAACAAAACAAAACCAAACCTGTTTTGTTGGGATCTGGGTTTTTTTTTTAATTTAACTTTTGCTTCCTTGGTGTCTGACTCTGAAGGAATTGGCCCAGCTCTACTCTCTGCACCTTCCTAGTGTCACTGTAATCATGTGTCCTCCACATATGATTAAAAGCAAATCAGCATCATGAAAACTATGACTGTCCTCTCAATTTTCTGAAAGCCTCCCCTGGGACATTCTGAAAAACTGCAGGGGATGAAAAGCAAAAATCCTGTTTTTCCATTTGGCTATTTTGAATTATTACAGATATGAGGACTTGTAGCAAAGTTAAGAAAACAAAAAAAATCTACTAAGTTTAAAAAGAAATTTAATGCTGAACTTTCCAAAACAGACCTGCTGACTGAAAGTAAGTTCTTAGTGTAGCCACACTCGGTTCACGTGCATTTTTATTAAAGCCCCTGAGCAGTCTCTGTATTCATTTCCCATGTAGTCACAGTTGTTCCTCTATTCTATATACATGCAGTAGCCTCCTTGGTGCTTGCACTAGGCAAGCTGGCCATGATGCTGAGGTGGCAGCAGGTAGGGACCCAGCTACACCTTGGATGAGCAAAAGGGAACTTAAACAATTAGTTCCAGGTGGCATATCCAAATTTGGAACACATTTCAGAGAAACAATTCTGGGCTGTAATGCCACAGTGCTTTTAAACTCCCAGCTAAAAGCACGACTTGGGTTATTTTTATATCTTCTGTGGAAGAAAAAAGTCACAGGGAGCTGCCTTCCACCTTGGCACGGGGAGCTGGCAGCTCTGAGGAGCATCACAGCATAGAAATACAAGTACTCACCCGTCATCAGCGTGTAGTAATTTGGGTAAGAGAGGCTGGGGAAGTCTGGGGTCATGTAATCCACCTTCACCCCCATGTTCACAATGTCCCGAAAGCCCGGCAGACCCTCCAGCTCGCTGTCATCAATGTAGTCGAAGCGAAAGCCGTCGAGCAGAAACACCAGGAGCTTGCGGTGGGCCGAGGAGGCGGCGGGAAGCGGCAGGAGGGCGGTGAGGGCAGCGGCCAGGAGGGCGGCCAGGAGGCTGCGGCTCCCCATGGCAGGCGGCGGCTCGGGATCGGCGGCGGCGGCTCGGGATCGGCGGCGGCGGCGGGGCCGGAGCGGGCGCTGCTGTCCCCCTGCCGCTCCCAGCGCCCGCGTTAAAGCTGCAGCGCTGCCCCGGCCGCGGGCGGGGGAGGTCACAGGTTAATTGCAAGCAGATGATTAACCTCGAGCCGAGGGAAGAGCTTGGTCCTTCCTAGCTGCAGGAAAAAATGCTTCGCGCCGATGGGGAACACCCAGCATAAAAGTAACTGGAGCCTCTGAGGACGCTCCGCAGCCGCTCCCGAGGCAGAGCGGGCATGCTGCCCGCGGGCCCCGGCCAGGAGGGGCCGCCGCTCCCGGCGAGACCCCACCGCCGGCGGCACGGAGCGGAGCCCGCTCACCGCCCAGCCCAGCCCAGCTCCGCGCCGGGGCTGCGGCTCGCAGAGAGGGGCGGCAGCCTTTGAAACACTGCCTCACATCTCCAGCAGCGCGAACGCCGGCTTTATTCGCATCTCTCCGGCAGTGGCTTCTGATAGAACTCAGAGATAAAAAAGCATCTCCCCAGCTGGGAAGTGCAGTACGTGTGAGTTGGCGTCCAGCGTTTCGGTGGCATGGCGGTACCGCTGAGCTCCAGCGGAGCAGGTTCTCCTGTCTCTACCTGGATGCGAGTCCCTGCAAAGCTCCCTGTCCTCTCGGTTTCCTCTGTGCTGCCCTGGGACTAATCCAGCTCCTGACGCACCAGCAGAAAAATCTAACTTCAGCTAGATAACAATTTATACATTTATTTTCTGGCTGTTGATATTATTTAGCTATTCAGTGCTGGATAGTGCTTAATTTCATATTAAAAATGAAAAAGTGTTCACTTTTTAGTCACAAGTCACTACCAGGCTCTTCTCCTTCACAGAAACTTGACTATACCTCCTCTAAAGCAATGCCAGCACCTGTTGTACACCACAACTGCACTTTACTTTCTTTACTTTCTTTCTTTTTCACAAATAAAAGAATTTCATAGCACTGACAACATTGTCTAACTGTGGGAAATGCCCTTTGCAGATGTTTCCACCTGTGGAAGGCTGCAATAGCTGGCCACCATCCCAGTGTGGGCATCTGTTCTTCTCCTTGCTCCTTTCAAAGCTCCCCATTGCACATCCAGTTACCTCTTACTAAATACTGGGCTGGTGCAAACTCAGCAAGATGGCTTCAGCCCCATTTGCCCCAAGCACTTATTTAGCCCCTTGTAAACCCCCTTCATGTCCTGGCTTGCCTTTTGCACAATGTTGTACTGGGTGCTGGTGCCCATGAGCCAAAGCTGCTGCCTGCAGGTCACTGTCCCAGGACATGGCTGGAGATGTTCTGTCCATGCCCTCCTCCCACAGGGCTTCCAGCTCAAAAAAATGCCCTGTCAGGGAAGGGGTGCTGGACTTTCTGTAGGAGGTAGTCATTCCAGGAAGGTGGAAGAGGATGGAGTAGGAATGCAGCCAAGCAGAACTGCACAGGCCCTTCAGCTGCCTGTGCTTTTGTTCACCTTCTCAGTAAAATTCCTCACGCTTCCTCCCTATCAGAGGACTAAATGCACTCTTCATGGGCATCTCCCTCTCTGTCATGTGCCCATCCACTTTTTTTCCTTTTTTTTTTTTTTTTTTTTTTTTATTGTGCCCCTTTTCCCATTCTCATATTGGAGTCCAGCACTTGGGAGATACCCTCACATCAGTTAAACCTGAGGCAAAAACTTGGAACATTTCTAAGCTCCAGCTCAGGGGTCTTTAAAGTAACATAGGGACCTAGCCATTCAGAGCTTTATCCCTGTTCACATAACATTTACTTTGGAAGCCTTGCATTGCTAGCTATCATCATCTTGACAACTTTAATTCTATGTTTTTACTTTTCTTATCTTGCTTGGCTGTAGTTAATTTATTTTCTCACAGTGCAGCAGCAATTTTCTCAGCAAAAACCAACCTGGGGTCACACAGCTGTGCCACACCTTGTGTCAGAGACAGCTGAGCCCTGGGGCCATCCGTAAAGCTTCCTGCCCATGAGAGGGAAACCTGGACTGTGGTCCCCTGGGATGATAAAATGTCCTGGTCCCCTGAGCAGACATTGGTACTGGCATGCTCTGGACGTTGAAGGAGAACACACAAATCCTGCCGTGCCGGGAAAGCCGCGAGGCTGCGTGACCCGGGCAGTTGGTCCCTGCTCTGAGAGCGTCCCAGCCTGTGCAAGGCTGCCCCTGCCCTGCCCGCGGGGACAGGGACGAGCTGCAGCTGCACGCCAGGCTGTGCACGACGACGACGTGACAGCCTGGGCAGCACTGGGGGCAGCTGCTGGCCTCAGGATGGCACGTGCTGCGTGTCACACCTACGGAGAGTCACCGCTCTTCTCAGCCATCTCCACACTCCACGGCGTCTCAGCCAAGGGTCTGCCGCGTCATCCACCTCCTGAGGGGAATGTGCACATCCTTCTTCTGCTGCAGAACTTGTGTTCAGAGACAGCACTTCTACTAGTGCTCACTGTGGATTTTCACTCTGGCAAAAACTTTATGTTGTGGGCTTGGAGCTTGTAGTGTCATGTCTTGGCCAAGCCACTGTGGTAATTTATTATGTCCATACTTATGTTGAATGAACTCAGAAACATGTTCAGAAATGAGAGGGAAATATTATTATGCACCTCTTGGCAGACCCACAAGGTCATTCACATTGATGTCTTGGCTTGTCCTCTAATGTGTGGCCTCTGGGCTTACTAGCAGGGCTCAGCAGCAACAGCAGCTGCTGCCCATGAAGGAATGGGATAATAGAGGAGAGCCAGTAAAGTGTCTGAGATGGACTCTCACCTTGAAAGTATGACCAGGTTTTTTAGGTGGTTAGGCCAAGAAGCCAGGCTTCGACCATGAGATGGTACAAAATATATGTCTTCTTAACATGTTAAGGCATTAAGAAATAGCACCTTCCTTTCAAAAGGGTTGTTTTTATTTAACAAATAAAATTGATTTAAATTTATTTAACAAATCGTTTACTTAACAGCCCCTTAAGAGAAAGCTCTATCTGAGCTGACAGTGGCATGAGCGACAATTGGTGCAAGGTACCAGAGCTCGAAGTCTGCCTTAAGAATTGGGATTTACAGGTTTCCACTCAACAAATAAGAGTAAGGCCTGAGAGGGGTTAAAGGACTAGTGAGCCATGTAACCATGATGCTGTATAATACCAACTTGTGTTTTGACAGACAATCCCCCTGAAGAGTGGGACTGGAGCCAAACAGTCTCTAGCTTGGCAGAGACAGATCCTAGCAATACATTTCATTCATGCCAAGCAATGTTGACTTGCTTTGGTTCACATTCATTTGTAAGCACTCTGTCTGCACAAAGCCCCAGATGGCCGTGGAGACTCCAGCACAACAATGTTTTGATACAAATACTCTTACAAAAGCTAACAGAGCCTGAGCTGGTGTCTAGGGACAACAGTCCTCACTAGTTAGCTGCTAGACAGGGTTTAGGTAGAAGCATACATAAAGGAAAGAAAATCCTTCAACTCAAATTGAACATAAGGAGATACCCCATGATCCAAAATTATTAGAGAAATAATCCTCAGCCACTTAGATTGTTCAAGAAATCCTCTTGGCAAAAACTGTCTCCACTGTCCTTGAATCTATCCTTTTTTTTCTCCCCCCAGTCCTACAGAAATCACAAACATAACAATAGAAATGAAAGAAAATTCTCTGGGCTCACACCAATAGCTCAATCTGCCTTGTCAGATATACCAGCCTTCCTTCCTGGCAGTGCAACTTTACCTGTACTCTTAGGTCCAGGAGCACATGCAAGAACAGCTGCTAAAATAAAACATCATTTCCCTTTTCTCCAATGAACTAGAAAACCTAAGAGGAAAACTTGTCCTTCTTTCTCTTCTGAAAGAAAGAAGAGAAATCATAACATGATTCGTTGACAGGTTGTAGTTTCTTTTCAGTTCCTGTTCTCCTTCACACACAATAGTAGTTGAACACTTTGGCCAATACAACCTGACTGGTTTGGTTGTTTCTTTTCTATCATTAGAGAAGAATGCAGGCCACATCCAGACATAAAAGCCTTGAGCTGCTTCCATTTTTTTGAAGAAGAGAGTTTGTGCCAGTCTGAAGTTTTAATTCTGCTGGTCTAATGTTCTTCTTCCTCTTAACCCCACCAAATCCAAGAAAACCCAAAAAAGTCACAGGTGGTACTAGGCCCACTGCTGACTTCCACAGAAAACCTCTGGCAATATGTGTATCAGCTTCTGAACTGACAGAAGGTCTTACCTTGGTAGAAGTCATTGGCTGCAGGAGTTAATATCACTTTCTTTGCTCCTGCCATGTGCATTCTCACAAATGCTTCTGCACGGAGGTGTGCATCAGGCAAGGCATCTCTGCCCCCTCAGATCTTCCTGGATGATACTTTACGTCAAGTCAGTTGTTTCTGTGATCTTGTGTATGCAGTAGTTCATCCACAAGGAATTGAAGACATGAGAAGCGGGTTGCTTTTGCTGTCAGTCATGTACAGATGTGTATTATAAAGTCACACACTTGTTAGCTACAGAGCATTTCAAAGCCAGAAACTCCAGCTTTCCTGGAGAAAAGTGGGGATCTTTCACTGTTTCTTGAGGCAAAGTTTTCCTCTAACCTAACTATCTGGTATGAGACTTGCCTTACTGAAAACATTCACATGCTGAATAAGGAGTACATCAAAGTAGGACAGTGACCACCCTGATTGACAGCCAGGGGCTGTTTAATGTTCTTTGAAGTGCCTCAATTCAGGCAATTGTAATGTTTAGAGAGCACCTCTCCAAATCTCTTACTCTGTCGTCCACTACAACAGTCACAGGTCATATCAATAACTTTTCTAGTTGAAGAATATCTCTTGGAGATGAAGAAATTTAATGAATTAGTGCAGACGCCTCAATGGCTCCCAGTTTCCTTGCAAGGAGCTGCATGGGCTTGGTACATCATTGTCAGCACTGCTCTGTGAATGCTCCCTGACAATGGTGTCCTTGGGGAACAGGCTGTGCTTTCATTAAGTGTAAGTAGAATGAACAAAGAGGGTGGCTCTTGGCACCATAGCACTGTCCAGGTGTGCAGGCCCTTTTGCCTGGAGATCCTGACTGCTAAAAGGATAGGTGGGACAAATTCACAGGAAGAAAATGCACCCAGGTAAACACAATCAGCACACACTCCAGCCATCCTAGAGCTTTATGTTCTTACAGAGGGTGAACAGGAGTATTTAATCACTGGGAGAACCTTTCAAGTGTTTTGCTGTCTTAACCCAGTGTTAAGTGATCGCTCCCTACACCTCCAATTGCACCTTCTCTTAATGGTTTCTCTTGGGCAGTAATTGCAGCTCACTCTTGCCCACTTTACACAGATATCTGAACTGCTGCAGTGGACATTCATAGCTGAGAAGAGAAGAAAAGAAAAGGGCTGGGGGGCCAGCAACACGGAGGGTGTTTTTCCAACAGGACTGAACCCAGTCAGTGCTGCCTGATCTCAGCCCCCTATAGCAGCCAATGCTGCCCAGCAGGAGAGGCTGCGCCTCTGCACACCTGAAGTGGGAAGGAGAGGATGCAAATATCACTTCAAATAAGCTCCTGAAAGAGGCCCCTGAGGAAAAGCATGTTTCATATAGCTAGTGTGGGCTGGAAGAACAATTTTGACCTGAACCCTGCAGAGCTATGGAGGGTTATGAATTACTTCCTAGTGGTCGTGAAGGAAATTAAGAAAAATAAACAACTCACCAGTGGGCTTAAACTCACTACACAGGGAACCTCTGTCACTGAAAGATATGTAGGAGCTCAGGTCAAAAATCACTGGGAAGCCTGCACCAGCCAATGGCTGCATGTGACACAAGACCACCTCCTCCCCCTGCCCATGATGTGGCAGCCTGAGCACAGGACTGTCCAGCTCAAGAGGAGGGTGTCATTTTCTTGGCCTGAAACTAGTCTTCCACCCTTCCAAAGAATTTGAATTTTGCTTGGATATCAACCCATCTCCACCACCACTATTTCTCCAACATTTATAACTCACATCTCTGCAACATTACTACTTAATTAGCCCAAGACTGTGCTTGTCTGAACATCGGTGTTCTGTAACACAGGAGTTTTTATCTCATTGAGGAAACCTTGTGCAATGCATTTCTCTGTTGAAATCAGAGAAGTTAAGTTTGCTAGACAGCAAAACCAGACAGTCACTCCTAAGCACCTGGATACTTTATATTCTACTTCATCTATGCTCTGTGGTCATTTCTCTTATGGTGGGGGACTGTGGTGAAGGTTACTGCTGTTTTAGAAATTGGTGTCAACATGTAATGGTGTGAGTGGGGATGAAAATTTGGCAAGCTAAGCAGGTTGATCAAGATTATTTAGTTTATTTAGTATAAAAATACAAAACTATAATCAGCCAAATAAAGTAGGTGTTATTAATCCTGCTGTGCTGTGACACTAACATGTTCCTCAGCACTTGAGCTCATCACATCCATTCATATGCCAGTGGCTCCTCCAAGAAAACAACAGGGTATTCTGCATGCCCACCAGAGCCTTGCACAGCCATTCCTGCCAGTTTATGCTCTTGTTGGAGCATCAGCCTTAAAAGATGAAAGTATGAGATTAAAGTCTAGCAGTCTTGCACAATCTTACAGCCATCTAGTGCTAGTCAAATGTAGACCTATTTAGCAAAGTATTTGGGTTTCAGATTTTCCCTTTAAATGAGGGTTAATTTGAGAGGTTAAAATATCTGGCAAGTAAGTATTCCAGTGCCTACTTTCCAAGAACAAAAAAATATTCTATGTTTGATTTTTCTGCTAGATTTCTACATGGAGCACAAAGAGACTTAAAACATTGGCTTGAACTTAGTATACCTACAAAGTAAACTATCCAGGTCTAGCATAAAATGTCATTTTAAAGCTCAAAAATATTTGGCATTTGGCATCTTTGTAGCCCAGAGGTTACAGGGAGTTCAGCTTTAACTTTTGACATTAGTGCTTAAGAACTGAGGGAGTTGGGCTTGCATCATGATCTAACAAAGAAAGAGGCCTTTATTCTGACAGTAGTTATTTAAGCTAACCTGAGAATATTTACAATTAGGTGCCAAAGGCTGGCCTCTGACCGGCTGCCTGCAGCAAGCATGCTCTGTGCTGCAGAGAGTTTGCTGCCTACAGTTGCCCTTGCTTTTTTGGTGTGCCACTGCAAATTGTCCATTTTGGCTTTCCTATTTTTTATCTCATCAGTCCTGGCTTTTCATTGCTGTATCTTATCCATTAGTAAGGCTATGTTGGAGGTTGAAATCTTCACCTGGAGGACACAAATTAAAGTCTCAATTTTGCCAATTGTTCAGGAACTACGAGTGTCTGGTTCTCATCTTGCTGACTGCTGAGTCACCCCTGGGGAGTTTGCTCCCACAGAGAAGAGACAGCTGTTTTTACAACCCAGTCACTGCTCTGTGTAGAGAAATATCCATATGATATCTGTTTCCCAGATATCATATGAATATTTGGGTGTTTCTCCATCAACAAGCTACAACTTCTCAAGCAAAGCCTTATCTGCATCAGATTTTCTTACAGGTGAAGTCCCATCCCTGTCTAAGCACCGTGGATGACGTCCTTCCCTATAGGAAAGCACGGTCATATCTGGACATCAGGATCAGCATTACTTTCTCTCACCAGCTGTGTGCTCAGGTTGGGAAATCCTAACATATCAATTTTATCTGAGGACAGGAGCTAGAACAGCCCTCAGTCCTGGGGTATGTGATCTGATTTTTCCATCTGAGTACTCAGAGGTCTGAGACAAATTCCCTTGATTTCTGTTCTAATTATGTCTTACTGCAAGTCAAAGCAGACTTCAGCAGGATTTCAGTGTGATCTGGATGTTGCAGATGGGATGTTTAGTCTGCTCTGGATTCACGATGCCACACCTGCATCCTATTTCTGTTACCTTGACTTTGTGGCCTTGTATTGCTGCTCTTCTCCACAATACTGAGATTTATAATCACATCTTTCAATTCCAGTATTGAAGACAGTCTGTCATTGACATTCTTCTGCTCTCTGTCAAGGCCCTTATCATAGACTTGAGTGAAATCATACCTTTCTTTTCCCTGAAATATTCCCCCAGTGTGGAGGCTCCTATTTAGTGCTATGTAAAAATGCTTTTATCTTTGTATGGACGTCCTGAAGTCAGTATGTTTTCAATCAATATCACCATTTCTAGAAAGCAACAGTTCATGCTGCCAGGAGAAGCTGAAAACCTGAAGAGATTCCCCCCCCCTTTCCTTTTCTTCTTCTTTTATCAATGACTCTGGACTCCAGCGGCCATCTCCTGCCTGTGGAGAGACCTCCCTGCCCCCAGCCAAGGGGATCCTGCTTGTCCTGCTGTTTTATACATCCTCTGGCACAGCTTTTCCTCTAGATAAGCTCATCTGGACACCAGCAAACAAGCAAAGGGGGATCCCGTGTGAAGCACATCTGTACAGTGCACACTGTTGTCCCTTTTGCCCCTTTTGTGACTGGCCACTGCACTGGGCTGCTCTTGAGTGCTCCCTTCAGCTGGAATGACCCAGAGAAGTTAAAACTTCTTTTAGTTTTATTGTTTTTGTTATTAAAAGTTTCATTGTTTTCTGAAGCTAAACAAAGCTCTGATTACCTGGAGTGAAGATAAATAAACAGCAGGAAGGCTTACTTCTTCTTGGGCAACCATCATCCCAGGGGATCCCAGAAGTCACAGTGCTTTGCGTTCTTTCTGAGAGGTGATTTTCTTCTGGTGGCCCTCCAGCATCAGCTGCCTGATCCATCACCTGTTCAGGGGGCAAGGAAGGTTGTCATGAAGCCAAACCATTTCAGGCTCTTGTTTCCCCATACTGTTCCCTGTAGCTGTAACCAGGGCTGACGCAGGGCAGGGAGGAGTGGGATGGGCTGGAAAGAACCACACTGACCACCGACAGAGAAGCAGGTGAAAATGTGCCCTTTCCCCAGCTCAGGATAACCAGTAAAAATGATTCTTTTCATCCTTCCTTTTTTATCACCAGAACAAAAAGCACACAAAACGGCGCACGCATCTTGACAAAATTACGTGTTCTCACTGCCACGTTAAGTAGGCACCGCAGAAAGCCATGGCAAAGTAGTTCATGTTCCCAAAGTTCATTTTCACCTTGCTTCCAGGGAACCCTGTGCTGTGCCTGCGAGTGCTGGAGGCCACAACTGTTTCCTCTGATATATTGTGTCAGAAGTAGTCAGCCCCCCTGCCCCACCATGCTTTTTGAGTGAAAAATATCTTCTCGTTAGCCACAGGTCAGGTCTGCCCAGCCTTGTGGCACTGGGTTCTGGGCTGCACCCTGCTGGGAATGTCCCTGGCCACCCCCCGTGCAGAGGAGTGGAAAAGCATGGCTAAGGCCACACAGGCAGAGCAGAGGCAGCTGGGGCCCGAGGTGGAAAACATGGGCAGTTCCTCCAGCACCAGCCCCCTGGAGCAGCCTGATGCCAACCAGGCTCTTTGCTCAGCCTGTTTTAATAGCACGTGGCTCATATTTTCTGTGTTTTTCCTCCTGACATTATGCTGATGTGTTAATCCACAGCATGGCAGCAAAAAACGTCTGAGATTTCCTGCAGTGATGTCAGCTCCTGGAACTCGACACCCCATAACAACCTCCAGGGCCAGTGGCCCTCTGCCTCCAATTCCCAATAAGGACTTATTTTCCTTGGCATGGCCAACACGTGCAAAACCTCATTCTGAGGTTTATTTTGAAAGAGAAAATAGGTGGCCAAGTGCTTAGTTCTTTCAAGGAAGTTTGGAAACGATGGAGAGCAACCATGTGAGCACTGAGTGTGGCTGTCCATCTTCCAGCACAGAGTTGTAAATCATCTCCTGAATGGCTGTCACAAGCACACCAGATCACAACAAAGAAGCTATTTTTCTTTCATCAGGACTGCTCGTTCAGGATACAACACCACTGCTAATGCATTTAGGAGGTGCAAGAAACATTTGAAATGGATATTTTTTTTTCTAAGAAATAAAGTTAAGAGCTTGTTTGCTCTGCTTGTTTGGAGTTTGACTTGTTTTGTTATACTTCCCCACAGCTGCACTTTCCTCCACAAGCTGGAAATGGTTGCACCAGAGGCAGCAGAGTCTTGGGAAAAACAGGAATATTTCCAGTACTGCAGGCAGGGATTTACAACAGGCTTTAAGGGAGCATCTCAAACTGTGTCCACCCTGGCTGGACTGGAAGAAGTATTGAGGTCCCCATGGCTGGGTGTGAAGCCCAAATCCAGGAGACAGTCCTTTGCTGTGGGAGCACAGCCTGTGCATGCTGTAAAGCATGCTGTCCATGCTTTGTGCACAGTGCTGGAGTTATCCACTCCCTTTCCTGGGGAAAGAAGCAGTGTCACTGTGGCTGACACCAGCTTGAGTCTCTCTGATGTGGTTTCCTCTCATCTGGGTGCTGGCAGCTCGCTCTGCCACGTGCCAGTCACTGTGCCATTCCCCGGCACGTCCTTGTGCCCAGCTTCTCCAGCATCCCTCGTGGCTCTGGGAGCCTGGGAAGGTGATTTCCAATTTCTGTTCTCCTTTGGGAATTAGTATTGCACAGGGGTCAGGCACATCCTTGGGAGTGCTGTGGGGTACCATCCCCTGCTCATTCAGTCCTCATCAGCATAGCGCTGCTGCCATGGTGGAATACGCCACAGGAATCACCCACAAGTGGTAGATTGGACATTCTAAACATGAGTTACAAGCATGTTATTTTAAAATGTGTGACATGAGCATCTATCAGCAAGACACTGGATGAATAGTAATGAAAGATATGTTGCATGAGCCATTAAATGTTTTCCTACTGATGACACTTGAAGCACATCTGAAACCAAAGAAACTGAAAGGTAAATGCTGCTCATACTCCCGTGTGAGATATTTGCCTTAGAAAACTCTGTGGGTGGCACAGCATTGTTGCCACCAGTCAAAAGGCAAGACTCAAAAGTGTCCTGGAAGCAGGTCAGCACTTCCAAGCAGCCAAAACACTGGACTGAGCAACTTCATCTGTGGGATACTGATCAGAGGAGCTTGGAAAAGCTCTTCTGAAGAAAACAGAAGCATCAGTCTCTGAACCAAGTTTCATGCTGGATAGCCCATAGGCAGAAACTCATGATTACTCATCCAAAGTCATTGTTTTTTATGTGGCCCTTGTGCAGCTGCTAGTATGTCTTTCCTCAAAACAAGAGCATTACATGGCTTTATGAAATGTGAAACCATCATTGTTTTTTATGTGGCCCTTGTGCAGCTGCTAGTATGCCTTTCCTCAAAACAAGAGCAAAAAAACATGGCTTTATGAAATGTGAAACCACTAATGCTTTACAGCACTCACTCTAAAAGACTACATTGTAAAAGAGAAGTGAGTTTTGTCTTCTTTTGAGCCAACACATCAGATTTAATAATTGAGGTGTGGTCTCAAAACAGCCCCTTCTGCTGCAGTTTGCCAAGGGAGAAGCAGTGTTTGCCCAAGTGGGTACCTCCTGCAGCAGCTGGCTCAGGAATAAGGCTTCTGGAAAAAAAAATCTTATTCTTCAAGTGCTATGATGGCCTTGGTATCATAGAAGAAGGTTATGAAACCCCAGCCTTTGCTACTACCCTTGATGTATCTTGTTTGTGCCATGTCAGACCATTTTGTTCCTAGAGGATGCACTATCCAAACCCCTTAGCAGTATGCTGAGCCAGGAGGAAACCTGCCACTAAAGGATGCTTTCAGTAACAGCAGGGGTTGGTAACAGGCTTGTTCCACTCCAGAGGTTTGTTTTCAGTGGCTGTTTCTGCATGCCAAGATCAACTCTCGGCTATTTTGGTGTTGTGCTGGGGAGGCAGATTGCATGTGGGGTGATGGCAGCAATGTGGCCATGAAGATAAAGAGAAAGTCTGTATGAAACACAAACAAAAGCCATAAATGCATATATGCATATATTTCACGAAGCAAAATATACTATAACTAAAACAATATGAGGGACTATTTTGTCCTTAAATGGGCCAGAGTTTAATATAAAATATCTCTGTGTACATTCTGAAGTTCAAATGTGTATACAGAGCAAACAGTTTATGGTTCCACAAGATTCCCTGCACCATCTGAACTTAAGTATGAATTCCCTGGTTGTCTGAAATGGGATTATCTGATGGGAAATCTGACAAGAAAGACCACATATTTAAAGGTTAAACAGCAACAGGAAACTTCCTGGGGAAACTTCAATGGCAGGATGCCTGCTCTGTCAGGATGATAAGATCTGCTCCCTGACTCCATCTGACCATTTTAGCAGAGCCAACTCCTGCACAAACACTATAGACTTTGACCAACAGCACCTAGGGACCCTCTTGCACAAGAATCCATCCCAGTTTTCCAGAGAAAGTAGAGCACAAACACGTTTTCCTCTCCCTTCACATATTTATAAGCCTGAAGTCTGTTTCTGAAGCTTCAGATAAAATGCCTGTTACAACTTTTTTTTTTTTTTTTCTTCCTGACTGTACCATGTGGAAAGGTCAGAACAGATCTAAGTCAAAAATAGAAAACACAGGTGAAAGGTGACAGAGGGTGATAACTGTCCAGCCAGTGAACAACTGGAAGACCACCGACCCCAAAATAACTACTGGAACAGACTGCAAGGGTATAAAAGCCCAGGGATTCCTTCGTTTGTGGTTCCTCCCTGCAGCCACCAGGCTGAGCTGCTCCTATTGCTGTACCAGGAAATCTGGGGTAGAGAAATTTCCTTAACAGTATTTATTTCCACTTCTGAGCATTCTGTGGTTATTGATTCTGTTATTATTATTTGGTCTTTAATGGAGCAAAGATACTCGCAGGTTTATGGGTCAGGTCTCTAACCAGATTAAAAGTACTAATCCAAATGTGAAAAACGCCAATCACTTGTTTTTAAAATTTTAAAAGTTTAATAGTAATAAAATGGTTATAAAAATAGTGATATAATTCGAGTAATAATAATTTGGACAGTTTGGATTAGGACAATATGAGACAATAGAAACAAAGAGTTATGGATGGTCCAGGTACCTTTTTCTGGGCAAAATAAGCCCAAAAAAGGACACACGGTAATAGAGGGTTAACCCTTAAAAACAACAGCCTGTTGCATAGTCATACACCTCATGCATGATGCATAAATTCCATTCAAACACAGGATTCTGTCTGGTCAGTGTCAACTTCTTTCTCTTAATCCTAATGGCGTCTTCAGGGCTGATTGAGGCGGGAAGAAGTTAGTTTCTTCTGATAAGAGAGCAATAAATTATTTTTCTCTGAAAGATTTAGGTGCCCTGTGGCTGCTATCTCGGTGCGAGTCCTCTTTTAAAAAAAAAAGTATCTTACATAGCATAGTTTCTATTTTAACATTACCTTATAATCTAAAACTATATTTAACACACTGCTTAAGAAAATTAATCCAGAATAACTTTCTAACACAACACATATAATATTCATTTTAATATTTGCGAAAAGCCAATCCTAGAATATGCATTTTTCACGAAAAGAAAACTACTCTTCATTCTTCCTTTCAGATCACGTTGGGAGGGAAGGCGCCGTCCGTGCCGACACTAGATGTCAGCCCACACACGCCAGAGCTTCTGCCCGGAGCCGCAAACGCCTTCTGCAGCCACGGAGGAACTCCCTAGAGCATCCTTCACCCTGCACGGAGGGGCTGCCCCAGGCATCCTTCACCCTTCACGGAGGAACTCCCTAGAGCATCCTTCACCCTGCACGGAGGGGCTGCCCCAGGCATCCTTCACCCTTCACGGAGGAACTCCCTAGAGCATCCTTCACCCTGCACGGAGGGGCTGCCCCAGGCATCCTTCACCCTTCACGGAGGAACTCCCTAGAGCATCCTTCACCCTGCACGGAGGGGCTGCCCCAGGCATCCTTCACCCTTCACGGAGGAACTCCCTAGAGCATCCTTCACCCTGCACGGAGGGGCTGCCCCAGGCATCCTTCCACCCTGCACGGAGGGGCTGCTGGGGCATCCTTCACCCTGCACGGAGGGGCTGCCCCAGGCATCCTTCACCCTTCACGGAGGAACTCCCTAGAGCATCCTTCACCCTGCACGGAGGGGCTGCCCCAGGCATCCTTCACCCTTCACGGAGGAACTCCCTAGAGCATCCTTCACCCGGCACGGAGGAGCTCCCTAGAGCATCCTTCACCCTGCACGGAGGGGTGCCCCAGCCATCCTTCACCCTGCACGGAGGGACTCCCTAGAGCATCCTTCACCCTGCACGGAGGAGCTGCAGCACTGCCTCGGCAATGAGGGGGAAAGGAAGGGTGCGCGCTCCCGCGTCCTTGCGCAAAGCCTCTTTTTAAATAAACATACATTTTAAGGGTGAAAACTTTCAGCCGAAGTCCGGCCCTTGTCCCAGGCGTGCCAGAAGGCGGCTAACACCTCCTGGCGACCATTGCCCGCGCCGTCCCTGCTCCCCGAGCCCGCAGGCCGAGGCCGTCCGGGAGGATCCGCCCGCCAGGGAAGGCTGACAGCCAGCAGCTTTCGTGGCCACGGAGAGGGAAAGCAGCTGCCACTGCTGCCTTGGAGAAACTCCGAGCTGTGGGCTCTCTCGGGCTCAGACTGAGATGGGGCACCTTGGGTTTTACAGTGGCCGGGAAACAGCACTCACCAGGGTACTTTTTGCAAGTAATTTAAAGCTTCATTTTTCTCCTCACAGCACTGCTGTCCCAGACTGTTTAGCTCACAGACACCAGTTACCAAGGTTAGCGTTGATTGAAAACCCTGAGAGAAAAACAGAAACTGCCCAGTGAAAACGTAGCATTTCCTCATATTTCCACTCCAGAGACAGAAGCAATTTCCCTTTCCCTTGTTTAGAAAACAGCCTTCCTTCCCCATTTCCATCTCATTCTCCCAAACTCACTCTCTGGCAGGCCAGCCTGGCAAGGGCTACAGGCTACAGAGGTGAGATGCCCTTGTGGAATCCAGGGATTAAAGGCTGGCTCCTTCACCTCTGTTCCTGCTTTTTCACCCTCTGTTTTGGGGTTTGTTTTTTTGTTTTTTTTTTTAATGTGTGAGAGTTTCCCTGCCCAGTGCCTGTCTTTCCTTCTGTCCTGTTATGCAATGAGAGGCATTCAGAAATCACCCAGGCAAAACCCAGCAGAGTTACAGCTCTGTAGGGTGCAGTGTACTTCTCACATGCTTGTTTGGGACATCCCTGACCTAGCAAGGGCTCACCACAGTAGGGATTGGGTTCCTGCATCTGAACTGGCTGGCACAGGAAGGGCTCAGCCATCCCTGCACCCAGGCCTCCTGCTTCCTTGG
Source organism: Onychostruthus taczanowskii (assembly GCF_017590055.1). Taxonomy (NCBI): domain Eukaryota; kingdom Metazoa; phylum Chordata; class Aves; order Passeriformes; family Passeridae; genus Onychostruthus; species Onychostruthus taczanowskii. The sequence goes on from NW_024498351.1 coordinate 15,528,318, forward strand.
TGAATTTGCCCCTCACGGAGACAAACGTAGAGAGACCTTCAAGCTCTTGCACTTCTAAAAACACCTCTTCTCTCAATGAAGGGATTTTCAGCAAAGCAAATGCAAACAACTCTGGGTCAAAAGAACAAGTATTTAAGCTGCTCCAGCCTGGTGTCCTGCAGTAGGTAGCCTGTTCTGTTGGCTCAGCTGCTCGGTAAGGTGTGTTTCATTGTCTGAACCACTTCCTTAAGGAACAACTAGATGAGTTGTGGATACAATTTGTTCTTGATTATTGCTGGGAGAAAGAAAGAACACAGTAGCACAAACAACCACATGCAGTGGTTTGAGCAGTGACTCTTCAGCTGCTGGGCCTTGGGTCAGCCGTGGCAAGGCTGAATTGCAGGCAGCCAGCGTGGAAAAGACGCCAGGCAGAGGGGGTGCTTGGATTTCATTGGCTTGACATCATGCCTTTCCATGGTTTGATTTTTTTTTTATTTTGCATTTCCTTTACAAAGCTCTGCTCCTGGCCTGGATCCTGGCAACACTTCATTACACAACAACAGTTGCCATGGCCACTGAGGTGGAGGCAGCAAACAGCGCTGCTGCAGTGCTGGCAGGAGCTGCTGCAGCTTCCCGGGCACGCGGATTCCTGGTGCATGGGAAGGTGGGTGCATGGTGTGCAGGTGCATGAATGCACTGGTGCATGAGTGCATGGGAGTGGGAGTGCATGGGTGCAAGGGCAGGCATCCCACTGGGGGCACAGCACTCCTCTGGTCACCTGCAGGCATGAGCATCCCACAAAGGGCCACCAGCTGGGAGCAAGCCATGCCTCACAGCAAAGGTCTGATGTGAATGGGCTGAAATATTTTGCATGGGCTCAGTATGGGCATCTGCAGCTTCATGCCTGCTTTAGAAATAGGGATGAGTGCTGGAAAGGGAGGGGATGGAGCTGCAAGGATGCTCGACACACTGCCAGCTCTCTGTGCATGTGCGAGTCATGAAGGTGATAAAACACAAGGAGGCACTCAGGAGTTCAAGAGGTGGGCTACTCTGAAGAGGCACCCCTCCTGTTGTTCCTCTCTCCTGCTGTGCACAGGGCTTGTGAAGGACTGGGAGAGATCATCTGAAACTGTTGGGGCTCACTGCTCTCTTGATGCACTGTAGGTAATGTGGCCAAAGAGGAAAGCAGTGCCCAGCAGCTGCCGGTCAGGAGCTGTAAGGAGCAGGTGAAGTTGTGTACAGTCCATACTGGAGCTGACAGCGCTCAAAAGAGGGGTTCTGCTGAGGGGCACCAGATCAAGGTGTTTGCTTTTATTACCTCACCTCCATACAGACTTATTGAAGACCCCCACAGAGAAGCTGCTGCTGGAGGTTACTCACACTAACAAGAAGCTCTTGCTGGGGTAGCTGTGGAAATTGCCAACCACTGTTTCCTCTTCATCTCTGCACTACTGGAGATACTGGGGCAGGAACAATGGCAGCAGACCTGCACTGGCCACCCAAGCTCACCCACGTTTCTTGGCATGCTTTTCTAGCCTGGAAGAAGTGAGGATTTAAATCCACCATGCAGGGGGCTGCCAGTGGAGGGGAGGCTGCACTGCCTGTCTTGCTGCTGCCCCTGTTGTGGCTGAGATGCAAGAAAAAGGACTGGTAACTTAAATCAGTGCAGTGAGACCAGCTAGAGTTAATTTTGCAGAGCTCTTTGTTACTCATGGCACATTCATTTTGTTTATATTGTGTTCTATAAAACTAAATAGTTCCTCTCTTAGTGGTTTTATCGTCTCTAAAGAGCTCTAGCACATTTCTCATCCCATTTTACATTTGTTTGCTTGTTTCTCAAGCCAGTTCTTCCAGTGTCTCCTAAATCATGTCTACTGTTGTTTGAATCCCTTCCAGTTTCTTGCCATCTGCTCAGTGCCAAAATGAACAAAATATTCATGGTTCATAGCAATATTCACTATGACACAGAAACAGGAGCCTTGTGCATCAGAATTTCTGTGCCTCCCCAGTCAAACAGCATAAATATTAGTGCCTTTGTGGCTGTAGTGACTGTACCTTTTTGTGCTTTTAACTTACAAGTGCATAGGGTTTGCTTCGGTTAGATTTTAAATCCTCCCCTCCCCTTCCCCTCCCCCTTCCCCTCCCCTTCCTTCCCACCCATTCTTTTTCCGGAATCCAGCAGTTGCACTTGTTTTGAGTTAAGAACCCACAAGGCAAAGCCTTAGGCCTTAGCTCATTGCCTGTTATGCCATTCCTGATCTCTGCAGCAGGATCCCTTACTTGGGCAGATATTGTTCTCTGCAGTCTCTTAAATGTAACACTTTTTCATGGCTGCAGCCATATAGTGCCCTGAAATCTGTCTCCGACCTCTGTGGTTCAAAATTCCACGTGGACCTTTCAGTTGTTCTGGAGTCAGATGGGGACCTGGTTTGTTACATTTCATATTTATTTTGCTGTCAAAGTCCCAAGAAAAGCTGTGCCACTTATAAAATCCTGAGCAAGCCACTCTTTTGACATGTCTTCAATCACATTTTGCTCTTCTCAGATGTCCTTAACATAATGTTCACGAAAATCAACCTAGCTGATCTTGCCATTCACCATTAATTCCTGGACATTGTGAAAATAAATTTTTATTTTAATCCATGAGTGAGAATTCTCCCCAGGCTTTCTGCCTAATCACATGTCCCATTGTGTTGTAAGAAACCTGCTTCAGAGCAAGACAGCCTGTTGGCAGGCTCCTGGTCACCACAGCACCTTTTCTGGGAGCATGAAACACAAGCCTTCAGACGTCGCTGCTCTTACTTCAGTCAGCTAGGTCATATTCTCAGCTGTGATGAAGCTCCTCAGCCACACCAGCCTCCACAATGCAGTGTCAGCTTTTGGCACACTTTGTGGCAGGGAAAGGCTGACCCATCAGGGACAGCAGCTTGGAGCAGTCCCTTCAAGACACACTGAGCAAAAGCTCCAGATTTTGCTTTTCTGGTAGTCTTGGGTTTCATAGCTGTTGCAGGACCAGACAGAATTCTCTGTAAATGCTACTGTTTGCTGTGTCTAATTTATTTCACAGGAAATAAAAGTGCACATGATAGTTATCCATTCCCTCAGAAAGTAATGTAGATTCTTAAGCCTTTCCTTCACTTAGCCAAGACTTTTCCCCTCTGCTGCTTTAAGTGTGACATTTTTCTCTGAGGTAGGTGACTTTACAGCTCTGTTGGCTAACCTTGGTAAAAACCTTTTCCCAGAAGTTTGATGATGATTCACTGGCATTATCCAGAGCAGAGATTCTCCTGTTTAAGCAACTCACAATTTCTGTCAGCAGCATGTCTGAACACCCAAAATTGCCAAGTGATGACAAGCCCGAGAAGGGCTGGTGTTGGCAGAGCAAAGTTTCCCCTGTCATGGTGAGGTTACAGATACTTTAGTGTGTCTGTTCTGGATGCACAGCTGTAGATCCCTTCAGAAAGCACCTTTTCTCTCCAGAAAGATCATATCAGAAAGAAATATCAATCAGAATACAGTGAAAAGATTAAAGCTGTATTGCAGAGTGGGGCGTTGAAAGAAGCCTCAAGTGAACGTCTGTGATTGCATTCAGGTCCTGCAGTCTTCTGCTCTTGTTTCCTCCTGTCTTCAGCTCTGCAAGTGAAAGCGAGGTTCAGTGCAAGCATTAGACACTTTGTTCCACATATAGCTTCACATGTAGGTGGGGAAAGGGCCAAGGCTGAATTTGTTCTCTTCTAGTCTTTATAAACAACCTGAACATCTTGCAGCTGCCAGACCACAGACTGTAACATCTCATAAACCATCTGCAAACCTTTATGTGATATGGAAGATAGAAAGAACAAGCAGTGTCTGTGAGTTGTTCTCATTAAAACATCAGATTCAAGTCAGTCTGATGCAAAGTTCAGTTTTTCCAAAATGTGTACTGGTTTTGGTGTATGCCAGTGGGTCATGGGGTAGTCTCACGCTCGCATGGCAAAACAAGTACTCTCTGATAACCTTCCCATGGGAACATGCATTGCAAGAATGATCTTAACACTCTCAGCCTGCTAGGGAGCAGTAAGACAACCTTGGGCTATGGGACAGTAATTTCGTTTCTGCAAAAGTCTGAGCAGCACAGCCTGAAAACAGAAATGCCAAAAATGCTTTTGGATGGAAATGCCCCCACCTCAGGGCAGCCATACCTGATTCTTCCTTACAGCTCATCTGAGGACTCCTGTAGAGGAGTGGCTGCTGCTGGGCCTGTCTCTGCTCATCAGTGTCACATTCATTTCTGTATACTCTGGTCCAGGCTGTGGCACACCTACTTTGCATCTAAATGTACTTTGTCAAAGAGCTTGCAGTGGTGCAGACCCCAGTGTTTCTTCTTCCCTCTACACTTTTGTTAGAGATTTCAGTTCAAGAATATAGGCAAAACAAAACCACAGCAGCAGCTTCACTGGCACCCTTCAAAGAACCTGCAGAAACTAGTTAGAAAAAGTTGCTCAGTTCCTGTTGTACTAAGCAAAGCTCTTGCCTCCATGACCGTCACAGCCAGACTCAGACACATGCCAGGGGGTGGGAAGTTTGGGCTGGCACCAAGAAACCTATTTTTAAACTGTCTCTGCTGTATAACGCAATATGAGATTAAACTGCATGATGGTTACTCCCTAATTGCTTAGAGTGATGCCACGGGAGGCCCCAGGGGTGGGACTGGGGTGTTCTGCCACCCCTGCATCCGCCCGCTGCCTCCCAAGGGCTGTGGGAGCTCCAGTGCCTCCGAGCTTTCCGAACACAGTGCTACACAGTCAGACTTTCAGGCCCTGCCCAAGAGCAGGTTTTTCACTTTCTCAGGCACTTTTCAGCAAGGTTTTCTGCATGGCTTGTACTTTCTAAGAAAGGAGCTGAAGCGAAGCCTAAGAGTCAAGCGGCAGCTCTGCTTACTTGCCCCGGACAGCAGGCGCTATGTACGTGCCCAGAAAAAATCTCTGCAGATCAGACAGAGATGTAAAACTCCATCAAACCACTTGAGAGAGGGAGTGAGAGGCTTTTTACATGAACCACTTGGATGAGATCTCTTTTAAACTTAGCTGAAATGAAAGGAGGGTGGGGAGTTTTTTTATTGCTACAAGAAGCACTTTTCAGTCTGCCCTAAAAATGACATGAAACTCCAACCTCAAAGTAGTTTATTTACAGGCTTGGGTTTAAAGAAATCTCTGTGTGAGGGGGAGAGGTTATTCCTCAGCCAGCAGGCAGAACTGGAGCTGGGGGATGGCTGATGGTTCTGGCTCCTTAGGTATAATTAGGTGGGATTGCTGTTGGTAACTAGAGCCAAGAGTAAATATTTGGGTGAGGGAGCTATAACTAGGCATGCCATCTAACCAATCATAAGCTGGCTCTGGACATCAGAAAATAAGAGATTTGGTGTCTTATCTTCCCATGGATGCCAGGGGGATATAACTGCTTTTTAAAATGAAGAGAGGATATAACTGCTTTAAAAATATATAAAAAGTCAATGTGGCAGCATGCTTGGAAAGCTACAGATGGGGGAAGGCAGGGTCTTATGGTGGTATGACCTTTCATAGAACTAATAATAAAACTGGGGTTTTGGACTGACATACTCTAATGTCTACACCAACTAAGGGGTAAGTGTTCCAGGATAATGTCTAGACCTGATGAAAACAAATAAGCAGCATTTTTCATGTATACTTTCATTTAAATGGAGGTAAAGCTGTGTAAAACAAGGCCCAGGACCCTCAGCTGAACACATCAGATGAAGCAGATTCTGCCCCAAAATTGTGGGGTTGGACTGACACCATGCTCACAGAGGCATCATCATCCCTGCCATGCTTGGCTGCCTATGTCTCTCTGTGTTCATGAGTTTACATTTCCATTTAAATTTACCTGCAGGTCTGATTTTTCTAGATTTTTAACATACTTTGTTTTGACAGATAATTGCTACAGTCCTGTAATATATTTTACTTTTGGAGTTTATTAATCTGCTCCCAGCTATAATTCCATCTTAGCCTAGTTTTGTCTAAGAAATATGAAATGTTTTCTTATTCCTAGAGCAACAGATGCAAATACCATCCTGAGGATGGGAAACTCACCAAGAGCCCAGTACAGTATTTTTCAATGATATTTCAAGAAACTCTTTATCCTGAGTCTCTCTGAATGGAGACACTGCTTTTTGATCCCTGGATCACAATGAAGTTTTACTTTATGGAAGCTATGGGGGAACATGCCATACTTTTCATTTATTTTCCCTTGGAAATTATAAATCTGTGCATCTTTCATGTATTAGTCTGTACACTACAGAACATGCTTGTAGTTACTCCATTTTTTTTCCCTTTTGTAATCTGAAAAAAAAAAAAAAAGGTTGCCTCTTTTGATCAAAATTGGTTTTGACCACATCTGGGACATGCAATGATGAAAAAAGAAATATCAGGGTCCTTTTCACACTGGAGTAGAGTTGGCAAGTGCCTGGTGATATCTGAGGTCACTGGTACCTGCTAACTTGTTGTCTTCCTAGAGTTTAATAGGATTACAAGCTAGATTTGCATTAGAGTTAATGCTAAAATCTTCCTGACTTGCCATTCAACCTCACCACCCACCCACTTTTGAAAGTCCTCCTGGGTGTGAGTTCCCACTATGCTGCTCTCAGCCTTCCCAACTGAAAATTGTATGGACCATTCATCTGAAGATCAGGCCCACACTTCTACTGTGCCAGAGTTTTTTGAGAGATGCAGGCGCCGAAGAATAGTCAAGGTGCTGTTTCTTTTTTGGGCTAGGATGTGCTATGTCATACTAACCACAGTGGGTGTAGAAAGCTGCTCTTACTTTCATCCAATGTTTCCCTACTAACTCAGAAACTGAGACTTTAATACTTTTTTGCTAAATTTCACTCTAGAGGTAGTCTGAGATTTCCCTCTGCATTAGAAAACACCAAGAGAATGTTTCATATAATGCAAGCTGGTAATAAGTACAAATTAGTGATGGGAAATATGGAGCTGAAACTTGCACTGAATCAAGCCTTGTCTCCACAGGCTGTAGCACGGGAACTGCTCACTGTGAGGGTAGGAAGTTCAACAGCCTTTGCTAAAAACAGTCCCTTAATTTAACTTTCGCTTCTTCTCTCAGTTTTGGGCTGATGTGATTCCAAAGAGAAGTTCCTGTTTCTCTTCTCTCCTCCCTTGCATTCAGCAGGCCCGTGCAAAGGGCTGCTGGAGGGGAAGGAGGGCGAGCATGCTGCGCCTGTCCGTGCCATGCCCAGGCAGCCCTGGCATTGAGCAATTCCAGACCTGGGGCGTTGAGAGGGAGCTGAGCCCTGCTCCTCAATCATGGCCTTACCCTCAGGGTCACTTGTCAGCAGACAGCCTGGGAATCAGCTGCTGTTCAGCGTGCTCCTTCTCACTGCCAGTCCCCAAGGGCACAGGGAGCATCTGTCTGGGCACAGACACCGCGGCCACCCTGGCTCAGCACACACACAAACCCTGCCACGGAAGGGGAGGGTGGGAAGTGGGAACTCTCCCCACATTTAAGAGTAATTCCCGTGTAATGAAGCAGCATTTCATCCATAACTGCTCTGAAATGATCAAAGTATTGGTGAGGCAGTGAGATGAAATAAATTTCTGGTTAAAACTGATGACCTTGGTTTATTTCTTGATAAGCCCATGAATAAGAAGAAAAAAAGTGGATTCTGTCAGGTTTGTGGAGAAGCAGGTGGCATAGCAGTTAGTAAATCCTGCTCAAAAGCTTCTCAGCCCAGTGGTCACTTTCACTGAAGTAGGAAAGAAAGGGTAGCCAAAGAGAAGGACAGAGAAACAAGTCAGTATTACCTTCCTCTCCTCCCTCTTCCCATCCCTGTCAAGTCTAAAGCTCATGAGACTCCCCAAGTACAGAGTGCCATGTACAGCCCGTGACTGACAGCGATGCTTGCTTCCAGGCCCGTTATGTCACCACAGAAATTTCTCTTTTATCTCTGCTTTCTGTCAAGCAGTGAAAGGCGAGGAGAGCCTGCTGCCCTTCACGCTGCAGGGCCAGCCTGTGTGCGGGCACCAGCCCGTGTGGCCCCGGTGCCAGGGGAAGGGGCTGCTGCCTGCTGCCACCCCGCAGGCTGGCAGGGATGCTCAGCACACACAGCTCTGCTGAGCATGGGGCTTTCTGAATCAGGCAAAGGGGGGCTGAGCTACGGCCAAGTGTCCTGCAGTTCCCTCTCACCGCAAAAACAAATCCTTTCTAAGCACCTGCTTCCTCTTTGAAAGGTCTGAAAGAAAAGCTTTTTAAAAAACCTCAAATACATGTTTGCTGATTGCACACAATGGGCTATTTTCTTTGCATGGTTGGAAATACAGATGTGCAAGACATTTGCATGCACTGTCTCTTTGCAGAGTGCCATAGCCCGTGGTCGGGCAGGGACCACCAGGGCAGGCAGCTCCAGAATGCTTCCAGAAGAAGCAGGGATGGAAGTTACACAGTGGCTCATGCTCAGCTACTCAAGTTTGAAAGCTGCACATGCCAGCTCATGCTCTCTGACCGCCCTTCTCCTGGGAGCACCGCTGAGAAAAACGCTTGTCTCTGTTTGGCAACCCAGTGACCCGGCAAGCCCAGTTTTTGGAAGTGTCACCTGGGCTCCTGCAGAAGTAGCTCCAGCACTGTGTGCCCAGAGAATGCCACTGAACGCTGTCACTTGCTAATGTGTTTGTCCAGGCAACTGAGATTTTACCTGTGCCCAAACCACGTGAATGCATGATTCTGGGAAATGTGAACATGTAGAGCATGTCATCATTTTCCTAGCCTGTGTATCTGACAAAATCAGAATGCTTGTTTTATGGTTATCAGGCAATTGCTCTGAAACAGCTGAAGATCAATACTTTTTTACACGACATATGTCTGGATGAAGAAACTCATTGCCAGGGAATATCAGAGTGCCCATTTATGCAAGGTGTGTCCATTGGGATTAAATAATCATTCGGATACAACCTCCAGCTCACAAACGCTTCAAAATGCTGATTAGCAAATGGCAGGGGGATTTGCTGAGGACAAATTCACTCTGGCAAGGCAAATTCACTTGCCCTGACTCCAATAATCTTGTCCAGATACTTATCCAAAATCTTGGAGACAGGATACCAGTCCATTCAGGCCAGCAATCTGACGCACATCCCTGTCCTCCTGTTGTAAAAACTACGGCATGGCTGTAATAATTAATCAGCTGGAAACTGCCCAAGCCCAAAGAACAATGCCATGGCACTGAGTACATATTTACTCAGTCAGGGAAAGCAATGAAAAAAGGAGTTTGATTCCAAGCAGAGCAGAAACACCTACCAGAGATACACAAAAGCAGAATGAGAGTGCAGTCTCAGTGGAAGATGTGGTTGGACTTTTGCGAAACTGCAGCCCAATTCTGACAAAAATTTAGTTGAGCTCAATGTTGTTGGGCAGTACTGCCCATCTGGCAGTAACTGCACCCATATTTGCAGGAGACAACCAGTTTGGCAGGATTTTAAATGGAAATGGGGTCAGAGCAGAATAATATTTAAATTTTTTAAGAGTTTCTGAAGTATTTATTATGGGTTTTTTGTGAGCATGAAGGTAGGCAGCTTGGGAACAAGGTGGTCAGGAGGCTCTTCCCTGGATCCTGGAAAGCAGAGGTGATAGACAGTGTGGGGTTCCCATTGGAGAAACAATCAAGTGTGAGTTTTCAGGGCAGCACTGAGGCAAAAGCAGCTACTGGAATGCATAAGAAGGTGTGCAGGTTGTCAGCTGAAGGACATTACTGCCTGAACAAAGGACTCTGAACTTTGTGAAAGGTGCTGCTGCTAGAATAAGGAGCATGTAACAGATCTTCAAATGAAGCTGAAGGTCATGGACACTACTAAGAGTAAGGTCTTCATCAATTTGGCCTCTGCCAAAAATCCAGAAGAACTGGCTTCAACCAATGCATATAAATTTTATTAGACAGATAAAATTCAGCATAAATTGGGCACAAATTTTTATTCAAGAGCATGATTTCCCCTTCCAAAAAAGAGGGTTTCCACTCTTTCCAAACTGACACAACATTCAGAAGGGTAACCTGAGCTTTGGCCAAACAGACCTGGTTTGCTGCAAGGAGAGGTGTCTACGAAAAATGCAACTTGTGAGTTACAGCAGTTCCCACAGCCTGAGCCCTCTGGACATCAGGATATGGCCATTCAGGCCCTGCAGCTCAGGTACCCCAGCATCTGAGCTGCTGCGGGGATATCCTGGGGATGTCGTTGCTGTCTCTGTCCTAACAAGAACTTGAGGGGTCACTTAGCACAAATTAAGTGATATACAATATGACAGATGTTGTAGCTCTAAGGGACAAACCATGTTCTTGTCTCTAGAACAACAAAAGCCATTGGAAAAATTGACAGAGGTGCTGGGCAGGATGTCCTTCCCCAGATCCCATGACATCAGTTCTCTGGAAACCCTCAAGCACACTTTTCCTCCATCCTTGGTCTCCAGCTGGGCACAGATCCATCTGGGGGCTTTGGAGTCGTACCTGATGACCTGACAGCCATACCTGATGCCTTCAACTCTTCCACTGGGGGCAGCTGGCTTGGGGCAGGCAGCTTGCTCTTCCTCACACTGCTCTTTGAAGATGAAGCCCATCTTTGTAACAACTTACTTCAAGTTAGCACAGGAAGAAGCATCCAAAGGAGGACCAAAAGAACCCAGGCAGCTTCATGCCTGCTGAAACCAGGCTTTCTTTTGTAAGGTGATTTAATGGCTTGGCATTCTGTGTCATTTAGCACAGGAGAAGAAAAAGCACCTCTTGTCTAGAGGGTGCCAGCCGCTGTAGGACAGCAGGCATCTGGCCACGGGCAGCAGCTCCCGGCGCTCTGCTGGGGATGTTTGTGCTGCTGCCAAGGGAAGGGAAGCCAGTGCACATCCTGCGGGCCTCACCTGAAGTGACCCAGCTGGGACATTGTTTCAGCTTGGCGGGACTGTGGTGATTATGTGCACAGAGAGTGAGAGGGGTAATAACTCTGATGAAGTGGCCTTGGATAGCGCTGTCCTGCACCCGAACGCTCTGAGTCCCGCAGAGCAGCGAGAAGCTTCCTTACACAAGAAGATGGTGTTTGGTTAATTAAAGCATCTAAATAAAAATCGCATCACCCTGAGTTACTGGGATGGATGGTCCTTTAGCTAATCCCCTTTTTTTCCTTCATCAAGGCTGTGTTACCTCAAATTAGCATTTGCTGCAGACAGTCAGAGTGGATCGGTGGGATGGGATAATTTGTCCCTTCAGCTAAGCCTGCAGTGAACTTGATTTATTATCCTCTGTCTGCTTTTAAGGACCTTATTCAGATGGAAACTTAAGAGATTTAAGTAAAACTATTTAGAACCCAGTTAACCAGATTTCCATGAATAAATGCAGACTTGCTGTAAATGTAATTCCGTACTATTTATTTACTATTTCCGTGCTGCTCTGGTTTTGCTTTTCTTCTATCCCATCTGGAACCTGAAAGTATAAAACCCTAAAATGAACAAGCTCAGGTGAGGATAACTTCAGCATTTGGCTGTGTGAAGGAAGCCCTGCTGACCCAGTGTTGTGAGCTCCCCAGCTCACATGTGCCAGCTGCTGTGCCAGTTGTGAGCACGTGATTCCAGCTGTGGCAGGAGCTGGCTGGGACATTTGGGTGCATTCCCCATGGGAGGGTGTATTCAGCCTGACACAGGGCATGTGGGTGCCCAGGCAGACTCCCCCAAACAGCTGAGGGGCCAGGCATGGCAGAGTGGGTTGTTGATCTCTAGATGACTGATTCTGAACTGATATTTCAAATTTTTTTCTTTCTGAAAGCTTGCGCTTATATTTTAGTCATAGAATAATTTACTCCTAGATCAAGTACAACCTTTAACCTAACACCACCAAGCCCACCACTAAACCATGTCTCTAAGTGCCACATCTACACACAATTCATTTTAGAACTATTCATTCTGTTAGAAAGGCCTTGAGGGGAAGCCGTGTGAGGAGTGGCTGAGGTCACCTGGTGTGTTCAGCTGGAGACTGAGGGGAGACCTTAGCAGGGTCTACAGCTTCCTTGTGAGGTGAAGCAGAGTCAGGCAGTGATGTTTTCTCTGTGGTGACCAGTGACAGGACTAACAGGAGAGGCGGGAAGCTGTGTCAGGCAAGGTTTACACTGTATATCAGGTTCTTCACCCAGAGGGTGGTGAGGCACTGGAACAGGCTCCCCAGGAAAGTGATCACAGCACCAACCTGACAGTTCAAAACGTGTTTGCACAATGCTCTCAGGCACATGGTGTGACTCTTGGGGTTGTGCAGGGACAGGAGTTGGATTTTGATGATCTTGGTGGGTCCCTTCAACCTCAGGAGGTTGTATTATTCTATAGAATTAATTTTATATAATTCATTTTAGAAGAACCCTTTGAAATGCTCATGAAGAGGTCTTGTATCAGCTTTGCTCATGCTTATCATTTACATTTTCCCTGTAAATGTTCCTCTACCAATAAACATCAAATGCTCACGAAGTGTCTCTGTGATACCAAGAAAATTGTGTCTCCAAATGGGAGTCACAATATTCTCCCAAAACGCACTGAGCCGTGGCACTGTAAGGCCTTCCAGCAAAACAGGAATTATCTCATTTTCTCCAGCAAAGTATGGCAAATGCCAAAGGAAGCTGCAAAAAGTTCAAACACAAGGATGAGTCACACCGCGTGTGCCGGGGCAGCGGAAGCCTTCAGGGAAACTGCTTTTAGGGAAAGCCACCTCGAATGGCGTCATCCGCAGGCTCCTCTGCCCTCTGCCAGCAGGGATGTGCCTGTGCAGAGAGGGTACCACAGCCCCCCCGGGAGCATGCAGCCCCCCAAAGGCACTCGGGCTGTGCGGGTGGGTGGGTGGGTGCACACCCCCAGCTCGTGCTCCGTGAGCCGCACTGCGAAGAGCAGGGCAGAGTTTGGGGCAGGGGAAAGCCCCACACTGGTGACCCAGGGCTGCTCCAGGCCATGCTTTATGTAATCCCTGTGGATTGGTTTATCCCCTTCCATCATGTGGCTGTCCACTGGAGGCAGAAAGGCTTAGGTGGCACAGTGGGCAATTCTGGTTCTAAATCCAAAAAATAGTCTCCTCCTAATACTGTGAAGAAAATCAACTCTACCCCAGCCGAAACCAGCACATTCTCCACTCCTTATCCCACACCATTTATGTCATGCTTAGGTCCCACAGTATCCAATAAGTCCTTATTAACCACCACCCCCTTCCCACCCTTTGAAAATATATACATATATGTATATATCATTCCCTTAGGACCACCCCTGCAAAATGTCCATAAAATGTCCATAAAGTGTCCACAGAATGTCCATTAAGTTCATTTAGTCCAAGACTTTGGCCCCGGTCAAAGCCAGCACACTGCCCCAAGGGTGGTACAGGATTGAAGTATTCCCCACAGGTGCCCAGAGCATTGCTGGAAGCTGCTTAGGAGAGGATGAAAGCACCAAGTCATACCGCTGGGGAAAATTGGAGGGTGGGGCTCGGGGGGCTGGCAGGGCCCTACAGACTGATGGGGAAGCGGGCAGCAAGGCAGCCAGGGAGGAGGGATAAAGGAGGACCACGCTGGAAAGGATATGAGGCAGACTCCAGCTGCAGGAGTCACACAGTGCACGTGTGAAATGGCTGAAACCCGGCTAAAGGAACCAAAAGATGTGAAGGGAAGCCAAATGGAAAACAAAAATGAAGGCAGGAGGAGCTGGGCTGGGCTGCAGCAGCCCTACCCAGGCGGCTGAATGTGCACACAAATGGCATGACCACCTGGAAGCCTGGCACAGCCTCTCGGGGCACTGAGACTGACCCCACCCCAGGCACTGAAACACATTTAACAGCCATCAGCCCTTGAGGGCTTGCACCAGAAACAAGCCCACACCCCTGTTTATATGTCTATATTTTCTTGCCCTCAAGAGAACTGTATTCAAAAATGTATCTCAGCTGCTGGATCTGACAGACCTGTGCCTTGTCATGTGCAACAGGAACAACAAGTGGCCTTTAAAATGTTGCAGTGACTTGAGTGGCAGTAATTTTTAAAGTTCTTAAAAAAAAAAAGAAAAAAAAAAAAGAAAAAAAAAGGGGGGGGGGGCAGAGGAAAAAAAAAAAAAATAAATTGCCTGAGAGTAAAAATACTACCGAAAACTGAAACTTAACAGCACTGACTGTGAGAGATAACATCTCGAAACGGGCACATTGCACCCGCCCAGCTTCCTGCTGCTCCCCCGCGTCTCAGGGCACAAACTGTCAGGGGTTAATAACGCAGCACCTTGGCAATCCCCATCCTGCTACCTGCTTTGGACACATTAAAAGGTCACCTTCTCCTAAGAAACAGTCTGGAGAAACATATACAAAGGCAGTAACTTTGAAGGGCAGGATGAGGTGTAAAAATCAGCTGAGAAACATTTCCTCAAAAGAGCAGAGGGAATGAAGGCAGTACCACAGCAGGCGCTGTCGAGTGTTCTCCAGAGAGCAGCTACAGCACAGAGGTCTGAGAGAGGCACTCCTTACAAAACTAAAATAAATTCAGTGATTCAGATTCCTTTGCACTGTCTCTACACCAGTATTAGCCCGAATAAAACGAGGAGCTATTTCCACTGACATTTCACCTTCTGACACCAGTCCAAAATTAGCTCTGAACACAAATTCACCAAGAAGGCTGGACAGTGCTTGGAGCTGCAGTGGTGAGAAGCTTGGCAACACACCTTTTAGCTGCTGCTGAATTATTTAGACCATGGGTGTGTAATTGAAAGCAGAACTAGCCCAAAGGAGCTACCTATCATCAGCTACTCATCAAAAAGTAATACACCAAACTTTGATAGGGTTTTCTGTGCCTTTGCTGAGTTATTTAAAAATGCCACACACAGAAGAAAAGCTCACTTGAAAAGCTGTAATGTACCATAGCTCAATTTCCTGCATCTCAAGCCTTTGTGCAACTGCCTCTGCCTTCTCAGAAAGTCTGGGGTCCTGGGCAAAGCACTATTTGTGGTCCCCATGGTTTCCTTCCTCCCCTCTACTATTTTCATTATTGTTGACAGAAACATTGTACACCTGCTGCTGTTGCTGCAGAGGTGGAAATCCCCCTCAAAGCACTCACCAGAAAGGTCACTGAGCTGTTTCTTCTGCTGTAGCACCAGCAGGGAGACAGTGCACCCTCTCTCTGGCTTAAGAAACACCCGCACACGTGCCAGCACTCCCCTCACTAGCCCCTTGCAATAAATCCAGTCTGCAAAAGTAATTAACAGACAGACTGCAAAAGGCAGCAGGGATGAAGCCAACCTGGCCTGCCACCTGCACTACCAAGTGGGATGATGCCAGAGGGGCACAGGGGCAGGGAGTGTTTCCCTGAGGCATTTCAGGAAGTGAGATGGGCATCCCGAGCATGGTCAGTGCCTTGGCCACTGTAGTAGCTGCACAGGGGGAGCCATGCCCTTACCAGCCTCCCATCAGAGATTCCTGCAGGCTCGTCAGCTGAGCACATCACAGAATTGCACAAGATTAACTTGGTATTGCTTGTGGTGCTAATGGACAGGCACCTGCTTCCCAGTGTTTCAGAGCTGAACCAGCAGTTAAAATAGCAGTTTAACTGCTATTAAAGGCTAGATGGCTTTTATCACTTTGTGCAAGCACAGGTAACAAATGCAACTGAACCCTGGCTTTCAGAATGAATGTCTGATGTCCCAGCCCAGAGAAATCCTCTGTTGCGTTACATCACCCCACAGTGCATTTGATCTGAGCACACTGCAGAGGTGTCTTTGCAAGGTGTATGCCCTCTTTGATGGATCAGTGTTATGGATACATACTGTAATCCCATGCTTGCCATCTGCATGCTGGTGTCAACCCCCACATGGAATGACCAGAGCAGAGATGTGACCTCATAACTTTCTTCAGCCATGTAAAACTTAACTCATGGGTTACGCTGAGGGTGCCTGCCTTTCCCTGCTGCCTACTCCTAAGATTCAGATAGGTGATACTAAGAGCAGCAAATCCTTCTCCTGGTAAGTAGTAGCTCTTACTTTGCAAACAAGCATTTGTATACCCCAGGGCAACCCTTGGGCAACCATCTTCTCACCCCAGTGACCGGCTGGGCTTACTGAAGGCAAGTCAGGCAGGACACACAGAGAAGACAGCTCAGCCCTCACTCTGCTCTGGCAGCCCTCTTGGGGGTCAGGCTCTACGTAGGCAGCTGAATTAGCCTTAGAAACAAAGAAACTGGAAAGGTAAATGCACAACCAAATGAAAGGGACAGAAACTAGGAAGTTTACGTACATAATTTTAACCCTTGCAATATTTTAGATTCATTCCAAATACTGCTTGGGCATTCCTCTTACTCCCAACTCTAACCAAAGCTCTAACCTTGTCTTCCCAGGACACCGGGCAGTGGGTGACAAAATTACAAGTTTCACACGGACCTGTGATGAAACTTGGAACTGTAGGATCAGGTTAAGAACACAGCAAAATTCTTCTGTTTACTTTCCCTTTTCAATAACCAGCTAGCAGGTCTCCCTGTGACACAGCCATTTTTGTGCATGTTATTGCTCATCAGCCCAATACGCTCTGCTCTCAGCTCACACACCTGTCAGGCTGGTAGAGAATGGTAATCACATCTGAAGGGCACTCTGTCCACACATTTTATATACCTGAACCAATCCGTGTCACACCCTACAGCTTAAAAAACTGCAAAAGGGTGAGTGCTCTCAGCTTCTGTCCATGCCAGCCCAAAGTGCCCAGTGCTTTGCAATGGACACAGCCTGCCCACTGCCAGAACCATGCAAGTCATCGTGCACCCTGACTGAGATACACTGCAGCTTTCCAGGAATCACAACTTGCCACCATGCAGTAATGTTGAAAGCCTGGACAATGCCAACTTGATTTCTCATTCATTCCATTAACTGGCTGAAACTGCAAAATGAGATTTTTCCAGACAAGGAAGCTGCAAGCAAGCCACATGGGGATCTCTCAGGAGCGGTGGAAGTACAGCTGAGCTTGCATTGGGTGGGGGATCCCTTCTGTGAAGTAACTTGTTCAAAGAAGAGCCATGGAGTAACAGCTGAAAAGGTGCCCCAGCTCCAACCTCTACTTCTGAGGCTCGAAGAAGTCACCTTTGAGCTCTAGTTGCTCTTTCCACCTTGAGCTGCCTCAAGCACAGCACTTTCCATCCTGTTGGATGGATGCTCCAGAAATGGCAAAGGCAGCTTACGCTAATTGCTCACTCTGAGAGGTCACATTCACCTATCAAACCCATGCCATCTGGGACTTCTGAAAGATTAAAAATGAGACAAACAAGAGGATTATTAAAAATTTAACTATATACCATATTTATTATCAATCCACAGGATAATCTGATTGCTACATGAGCTCATAAAAGCTATTTCACCTTTACAAAATTAAAAAAAAATGTGCCACAAGGATGTCATAACTGCTGATAACCAAGGACTGAATCTTAAAATTATAAATTTTGCTGTAGAAAAGATTAAAAAAAATTATATTCACTTTAGAATTTTACTTTGAATAAAATATTCCCCTGTATAAAAAATAAAAAAGCTTGCTCTGGTTAGAATTAGAGTATTTTTCTTCTTTTTTAAATCTGGGAATTTGCATAATATCTCTGTAATAAGTTTCTTTTCTTTTTTCTATTGTACCACGCGGCATTCAAGCATAGCAGATTAGAAACAAACATGATGAAAGCAGTCTCAGAACATATGAAATCCACATGGAAAGTTTTAGTTTCCTTTCCCTTCCTCTATTCTTTAAAGACACTTTAGCAAGAATAGCCTTGGAAAAGAATACAGGTGGAGAGGGACCTTCAATGTGCCATTAAGTAGAGCAAGGTAATAAAAGGCCTTTTGTAAGTGCTTTCTTAATAAGGTGCAGAAGCAGACTGCAACTTTGCTAGTACTGCACTATGTACAATATTCACAATAGATTTTTCTTTATTTAAAAATATTCCAGCTAGTTCACATTTTCTCTCCCATTCTGAGGCTTTCAGTTCCATCACAGCCTTGACAGCAAGAAGCGCAGCAGCACCACTTCCCTTGTGGTCGGTTGGTCCTCTTATGAAACACTGGAACCTGTGAGTGGGCCAAAGTTCTTGGGTTCTTTTCCTATGTAGCAACCTTGGAAATATGGGTTCAGGTATACACACTGACTGCTGGAGTCCTGAGTTAAAAACACTCCGGCACTGGAGTCAGACACTGCAAAGTTTTATATTGCCAAGGCTTTACCTTAGGGTTTGTCTCGTGTGCGTCAAGGGATGAACCTCTCTTAGAGAAACGTAAAATACAAAACCAAACAAAACAAAGCTAAAAAACCACACTGTCAAAGGCTTAGCAGCTCTTGACTCTTGACTGAGTGATGTCTGACGTTTTCTTGATGACGCTGGCCCGTGTCTCACGGTCTGGCTGGCTGCTGCTCGTGGAGGCTGTGGACACTACTTGTGGCAGAGGGATGTCTGGGAAAGGAGGCCAGGAGCTGTTGTAAGGCAGTGGGCAGCTTTCTTCTTTGACGGTGACTTGGAGGTCAGGCTTGTTGGCTACAAAAGTTGCCATGCTGGGAAGCATATGAGAAGTGTTCCTCATTCCTAGATTGCTGAGATACTGTTTGCCTTCAATGTTTTTTTTCTGCCAATGAAGCCGTCCCTAGAAATGGGGGAAGAAAGAAAGAAAGGAAGACCATATAAGTGAACACAACTTCGTGAAGTACTCCAAGTAACAAGATGAAGACAGAAATGTCCACATATTGCACAGGAATTATCCTGCCTCTAGGAGCCTGAGCCTCTAGCCACTGGCTTAGGATGTCTCTCAGCCATTTCTCCTTTTCTGAAGCCATGTGCTTAAATTTTTGTTGGCTCTCCAGCACTCAAGAGGCATTATCTGCTCTTCTGAATGGAAAATAAAGACCTTATTCCCAGGATGCCAGAGACAAAAATGGATACAGGCATTTAGAACTCCAAATGGTAGTGTCTCCTCTGTTACCAGAGAGAGCATCTTCCTGCCAAGAGGCAGGCACAGAGACCCAACAGTACCCAAGCCAGCAATATAGGTGAGGCTGCTGGGAAACCACCGTCACTTGACAGTGCCTCCCTCATCACAGGGAAGAAGTTCATCAAGGGAAGACGAGCATCCACTTGTTTGCCCACCACAGATGCTGCAATGGCACGTTCTGGTGAAGGAGTTCTGTGGAGTCACGACTGACAGTCTGCATATGGGCACCACCCCAGCCAAGGCACCAGAGACCAGGTGGGTTAGCTGTGTTGTTATACAACTGGTGGTCCTCCAAGGAGGATTCAGAGAGCCTTTGGTGGGGGACACAGCAGGAGAGAGCTTTGCAAAAGGCCTTATGCAAAAATACAGCTGGAGCACAGGGCATCCAAGAGCCCTCAATGAACTTCACTTGGCCTTTAAGTACGCATGGAGATCGGTACCTTGATGGCAGCCCCAAAACAAAAGGCAAGCGGTGTTTTTTATACGTGCAGCTTAGGTTATTTTCCCCAAGGATTCCTTTTCAGCCAGCAATACCCAAGTGACTGCTCAGGAAAGCTTTCTGCCCCACCTATCTCAAACATTCTAGCTTCATTTCAGTCATAAGTGTAAGCATTTCCTCCAGTTATATGAGTTCAGATGCCATTTAAGGAAAACGAAGTGAGCGAGCTTTCAACTAAGATAAAATACTCTACCCAGCAACGTCAATGCATCATTTTAACATACTAGCTGGCACTGGTGATGGCACTGCAGAACACCTTATTATGCAAACTAATCTTGTTGTTTGGACAGATGAGAAGAAGTTAACTTGTAGAGATATTAATTCTGTGACAATCATCCAAATGTCTGTATCCCCTGAACCTTCCTGGTCTGCTTTTCTCCCCTAGCTATTACCAAAATGAATATTCCACTGGTAGACAGAGTAGCAGTAGAGAAGGGGCAAAAATATCTCAGGGCATGGATCTTGAGACCTTGGTCCGAACTGCTAAAAATCCAGAAAGCACTTACCTCTGCATTTTCTTCATCGCTTGGAACGCTGTCAGTTGTTTCACTTTCTGTCAAACAAAATAGAAGCAAAAATGAAACTCATGCTGTTCTAGCTATAGTAACAAATTCCAGCTCAAGAGGCCTGATGTATGTCCAGCAAGTGGAAGCAAACAGAGTCAAGTCAAACAACCAGAAAACAATGGAGAAGCATGGAGACCCTGCCACATCAGGGCTAGACAGCACAGCTGCCTTGAACAACTGGGGTAAATTCACATGGTTATCACAGTTAACATGTCTATATTATGGAAAAGATAGCAATAGAGAAGGAAGAAGTAGATTTGTGCTTTCTGGGAAGAATCCCAGCAAGCAGGGGATGCCCCCACTCCCTTGCTCCTCTACAGCCACTTCAGGCCCTGCAACAAAGTTCTGTCAAAATCTTTATCTCCTGGCAAAATCAGTAACAACTCCATCCTAGAGGAGATAAATGTGGTTTTGTTTCATGAACTGTTATCTCAGCCTGCTACCTCAAGGGCTTGTTGTCACTTCTGGGGTTTTATTACTGTTGATATATTCTGGTACAGTTGTTATGGTTTTGCTTTTGCCACCGCTCCCTAGCCTGTTTCTCAGCCCTTCACCCCTCCCTTGACAAGTGGCAATACCACAGTCTCCTCCAGCCCCATCACCTCTCCCCACTGCACATGGCCTCCCTCACCCTCATCACTTGATCCAGAGCACAAATACAGGGGCACAGTTCCAGTGGAGCAGCCATCCCCCTGCAGCTGCAGCCCTCCCTAGCAGAAGAGCCTGAAATACAGGATTTTTTTACTGTATTTTCAAGCCTACATGTGCCTGAAGACATATCTCCTACTGTCTGAGGGTCAGGCTCCTGGCCCATGAGTGGTTGTGCCTGAGACAGGGCAAAAACCCCTCTTTTCAGTCTGCAGTGATGGCTACTGCCTTCAGCACAGCCACTGGGTCCCCAGACAGTGGATGCAGTGGAGGCCTGGACTGCAGGTTTCTTTCAGCTTTTGGGGTTTTGAATCACTGTGTCCTGTTTCCTGGGAGGATAATCCTAGGCATCTATCAGGATACCAACACTCCAACCCCCACAGCAGGGCTGCACAGACAGAGCTTATCCACAAGGAACACAGAAATCACACAATTCAGGGCATGATGTGATGAATTATCATAGCAGACAAGAGAGCTCTGAAGCCCCAATTTTCACTCTCAGCTCTGTGTTATGCATTTTAGTCCATGCAAACTGCTTTGCACAGCCCCTGCAACTCTGTCTTCCCAGAGACCAGTCTCATGCTCTGCACTGGACATAAGTGCATGGATCACGCCTTGTGGATCGTGCCCCTGCACATCTTCAGAGGGACTGGCAGTACCTTGCCATCCTCTCAAGGCTTCACTAGGCATTAGGTTTAGGCAGAAGACTGTAAACCAATGGGCTGAACCACTGTTTCAGCCTCCAGGATCTAAACTGTACCCAAAGTCCTTTTACTCCAGACTGCTGCTGCCAAAGCCAGCACCTCTCCTGTGCCAGAGTCTCCACCACAGTGTGCAGTAAGCAGAGGAACAGTCCAAAACATTAAATCTAACTGCAATGCCCTGTGAAGCTAATGCACTGCAGGCCTTCTCCTTCACTGACCCAGACAGAGAAAGATGTGCCAATGTGACTAAGCTGGCTAATTAAGCCATACTGGGGGGAGGAGAGGAAAAATTAATTCACACAAAGGAGAAACAGCCCTGAAGACAGAATCAATTGAAGGAATCCACACAGAGACAAGTAACAGATATTCTTTGACATGAAGAAGCATGTCACAACAAAAACAGAGTGATGCAGCTGAAAAGGAATCCATCCTTGGTGTTTATACATAACAAAATGCTGAGTAAGAGATAGCACTATAGTTAGCAAAGCCAGGGAGCCTGGCCACACAGGCATGGAAAGTTAGAGGTTATTTCTATCAAGAAGGGTATTTGAATCAGTGTCAAACACAACAGGCGATTGACAACAGCCTTGGTAATAAAAACCAAAAGGATTTCACAGACATCAGCGGATATATGAAAAAACTCACGTGGGCGACTCACGTCATTTGCCTGAGTAACCTCAGAAAGGAACCAGAGGTGTTTTGAAATAAACCAGATTTATGTAGGACAGCTGACATATCTGGCTACTTTTTTTGGTTGTTGTTTTAGAAGAGCTCAACTAACTGTTCCTGCACAGCTGTTATGGTCATCCTCTTTCCTGCCATTCAGCCAGTAGCACCTGACAGAGCAAACCCACAAGCACAGGGCCAAAGTTCCTGTGGTTCTATACAGGTCTGTGTGGAGCAAGGCAAAGCAGAAATAGTCATAAGAGTGTTCTAGAAATTTCAGGGTTCTAACAAACAGACTTCTGTCCTCACTCCAGCTTCAAGAGCAAATATATCCTTAAAAAAAACCAAAGTGGTTCATGGAACAATTCAGGTTGGAAGGGGCCTCAGGAAGTCTACAGCCCAAGCTCTTGCTCAAAGCAGGGCCAGCTACAGGACTAGATTAGGTTGCTTGGGGTCTCCTTCCCTGCATGTGAGGATGGAGGCAGCACAATCTTTCTGGGTATCCTGCTCCACTGTCTGACTGTCCTCGTAGTGAAACAGGTGATACTTTTTCTTATATCCAGCTGGACTGTATTTTTTGGCTTCAATTTAGCCTGCTGTTTCTCATCCTCCTACCATGCACTGCTGTGAAGAGCCTGGCTCTGCCTTCTCGGGAACATCCCTGTGGTAGAGGCAGCTGCTATGAAGTCCTCAAAACCATCTCTTCTCCAGGCTGAACAAGTCCCAGTCCCTCTATCTTCTCACAGAGTGAAAGGCCATGCCCTGTGTAGCTCTTCTCTGCACTTGTCCCAGTTTGTTTGTAAGTTTCTTGGACTGGGGAGCTCAAGACTGGATGCAGTACTTTTAAAGTAGCACAACTAGCATGGAGTAGAGGGGGATAATCACTTCCCTAGACCTACTGGCCATGCTCCTGAAAACTGGTGGCCTTCTCTGTGGCTGAGGTGCTCTGGTGTCTCAGCTCACTGCCTACCCAGCTTTCTGCAGAGCTACTCTCCATACCATTGGCTCCCGCTGCTGTTGCTGTAAAGATCTCTTCCTTCCAACGTACAGGACTTCACATGTGCCCTTGCTAAATTTCATAAGGTTTCTGCTGATCCATTCCTGCAATTTCTCCAGGACTCTCTGGATGATGGCTCTGACCTCAGACATATTGACTGGTGTGCCCTATTTGATGTCACCTGTGAAGCTCACAAACATGTCTCCAGCATACCTTCTGCTCATCGATATATTAAATAAGACTTTTCCCAGGACAGACTCTTGCAGTACTTCACTTCTTACTGGCCTCTAGCTACAGTAGCCAGGATCATCGAGAGCTGCCTTGAGATGTGTGCAAAAGCATGCCAGTGGCATGAAACTCTTATCTGAGTTTTGGGCTAGCAGGTCCAGGTAGAAGTTAAGACAACTGAAGGCCACCAAGGTACTAAGACAGCATAAGGGGATAGCAGAAGTACTTCAATAATTTTCCTTATGCAGGCTGGTTGCAATGCCTTAGGGCATGATTTGCTCATGTCAAGGTGGTCACCAGACCACCCTTCTCTATCATTCCAGTCCAA
The DNA here is from genome assembly GCF_017590055.1 of Onychostruthus taczanowskii. Taxonomy (NCBI): domain Eukaryota; kingdom Metazoa; phylum Chordata; class Aves; order Passeriformes; family Passeridae; genus Onychostruthus; species Onychostruthus taczanowskii. The sequence continues at coordinate 15,551,911 of NW_024498351.1, forward strand.
GAAAACCACCATGACTTCCAAACCAAGACAGTGACTTCTGTCTGCTTTTCAAGAATTTACATGCTATAGTTGAAGATAAATGATTGCATCATTGTCACATTTACATAGATGGAAAAGTTTTCCAAGACACATTTGTAAAGAGGAAAGATGTTTCAAAGGCCCTTGTCTCCCTTCTGCTAATAGATTTTATACTCTCCTATCTCCCTGCCTTATGCTTTGCAAAGGTCTTCTAAATGCTTTGGTCATTGCAGACGAAACACATTGGGAAGCATAATCATTTATCAACAAGTGTGAGACTAACAGTGGAGACAATCCAAAGGAACATCACAGTATTCACTTGGGCCCAAAGATAAAAATTACTAAATACATACTTTATAAAAATGTGTCTGGAAGAAATTTCAGCCTAATAAGTCAAAGGCAAAACCATGTGTAAAATAATAAAATGCATGGCGAACTATTTATACTTAAATTTACCTTAAAAGGTGACATCTGTGTTTCTACCCAGTCTCCTAAGGCTTGCAAATAAGCACCATGTTAAAACAGAAAGGACACGCTGGATCTGAAACTTTTTCTACTTTCAAATGTGTGCTTTGTCCCGCTTCCTATGAAATAAGACATATGATTGTGGGAACTCTATATAGCATGTCCACACGTACATTTCTGTCTGTTCACCCGTAGAAACTTCTGAACACACTGTTAGACTTGGATAAGGGATAAATGAGTGCCAAAGACTTCCTAACAGTTATACGAAAATAAGGGGCCAGATGAAAAGGGAAACCATAACCACCCTGACAGGGAGTAGGGGGAAGCCTGTTATCTCATCCTCTTTTTAGGTATCACAGAATCCAGATGGCAGGCAGACGTTGGAAGCCAGATGTCCACAGCTCTGCTGTTTGAAAGATCACTTGTTATCAGTCACTACATGGTTCTTCTAGTCTGCAGCAAGACAGACCCACTCCCCACAGGCCCTCAGCTCCATATCTGCATATTTACCATTAGTGCAGCCCTTAGCACTGCACACTGTGCTAGACACTGAGTAAACATAGATCAAAAAAGACCTTTGATCTTTAGTAAGGCAAGAGGCATGTCATTTGTACCACTGAAAATCCCGCTTTAAGAGATCCCTGCATTATACCTAAAAAGTTCTTGTTCCACTACTCACAAGCTAAAACCGGCAGCTAACATTTCCAAACTCAGATTGTCAAGTTGTTTCCCAAGGAAATGAGCAGAGGACTGTGCATTTTTGAGTTTCATTAACAATTCAGAAGACAGATGAGTACACATTTCTGAATCTTTGTTAGCTAGCCTGGAAGAGCCCTCTTTCCCCCAGCGTCTTCCCAACATTTCCAGAAAAAGAAGTGTAAAGAAACACCAAGTTGCTTACCTGCATAGGATGAGACAGGGGAGATCTGTAGAGGGTACAGCTGGCTCATGCTGAGGGGCTGTTCATCACTTTCTGTTGTCACCTCTACCACCTGACAAACATCAGGAGGGTTGGCAACTATCACCTGCTCCTCACTGCTGCCATCAAGGTGTGGCTGTCCTACAACTTGGGATTAGAAACAAAAAAAATTGATTACTGATAACATCTCAACCCTGTTGAACCCCTAAGAGCCTGCTTGGTATCTGAGTCTTCAATAGACTCAGCACTTTTTTCCATGCCCACCACCTGCTTTCAGGGGATATAAGTTTCAGTGAGAGTTCTAAAGGAAATCTGCGATCCTCAACAAGCAAGCTGTAAACCATCCCATGGTCTCTGAATGCTATAATGTAAACTATACAACAGAAGACCAGAACCAGCATGCAAAAACCTGGCCATGGGGTCAAGCAAAACACTGTGGGACTCTGATGTACATAAGATATGAATCTAAGAAAAATTTCTGCTTCAGTTAGATGGTTATTGTCACTGACCCTCGCAATGCCATCGATGGTATGCAGAAAATAAATTTGTACCTGCAATCCCCATGGTCTGTGACAGAAAGCTACAGTTTGGTTATTAACAGAGGGGTTTCCTATTCCCCCAGGCACATGATATTTAATACCAAAAGAGCACATGAAATTTAATATCAAAGGAGTGTTACTTATTTCTATAAAGTGAAGCAACCATGGGTGCTTTCCAAGTGTCCTGAAGTGCTTTGCAGATATTAGTTGTTCTACACTACAACCTTTTGGAAAAGGTTGACAAACCAAGGTACCAAGAAGTTACTGAGCGAAGCAAAAGTATGGTAAAAGCCAGAATCTCACTCGTCTGAGGCTGCTTGACAGAATTTCCTCTGTCTTGTACAACTCCTCTAATTCCAGCTGTATGAACACATGACAAATGCATTAATCCAGCACAGAACTGAAAGCCAATGAGTTAGATCAGAAGAATGCACAGGGATGGAGCCATCTCAGAGGATGGATAACCTGAAACCACAGTTACCCAAGAGAAAGACTAAAGATATTTTTTCACTGAACATAAAGCTTCACAAGGAACAAAAGGCTAAATTCTGTACAAACACAATGCTGCGTTGTTCAAACAGTCCATTTTTTTCTTGACCCATGAGGGGAAAAACATGTAGGCAATGAAATACAACAGATCTTGCAATTTTCCAGTAAAGTAACCTGAATATACCAATTATTAAATTTGAAAAAGTCAAAAGATAGCATCTATTCCTGCATGAACTAAGATAAACATGAATGCACATGTCTATACACACAATCCACTCCTGCATTCTATCTTTACACAGAGCTTTTTGAAAAAGAAAAGTGGCAAGTATTTTTCCCAGGGAAAAGCTGCATATTATTTTGCTTCATGAAGTGCCAGGTAACCACTGGAAAATCTTCAAAACTTAGATATGTATTTTAAGAAACAATGCCAGCATAAAGAAAATTACATACATACCAGATAGACGTTTTTAAAGTTGATCACTACAATTACTACAATTATGTTTCAGATATTTTGTTTCCCCTTTATTTCCCCTTTCCTGGTTCTGAAACAACTAGCTTTTATTGAGTGTGGTGAGAGTGGCGCAAGAGCACACACAGTTAGTTTTTTATCTGGGAGAGACGAATATTGTGCAACCCACTCAGGGAATGAGCAGGCCATCTGCACTGTTTTATCTCTTTCCTCAATACCTGACAAATTCTTACCCACCCTGAGAGATAAAATGCACAGCAAAAACTACTGCTCACTTGAGCAATATGCCACAGTTTCCCGTGAGCTGCATGTATGTCAGGAACTCTGCAGGTGCTGTTTGTCTTTCATCTCCTCCAGCTGATTTCCTGTCTTTCTGCAGAACAATTCTATTTTACCTTTTCCTCCCTGTTTACATTAAAATTCTTCCTGCAATCCTAAGTAACAGCTTCTTTCTCCAGTCTGGATAAGCAGCACACCTCACATCTCAATAATTAAACAACACTGGGTGACAGTTTCCTACCTGATCCTCAGTCAGTGAACAGGAAGCACTAATAGCACTATGGTGCTACTCCTTCAAGCTTTAACAGTAGGAGCATGTTCTAATACTCTTACAAAGCAACAGCTGATTAAATGAACTGCCATAAAGAGAGCAAAACTACTCACAAACTCCTTAGCCACACAAGTACTTCAGGGGAATGACTATGCAAAGCCCTGTGACCTAAGAAATGGGGATCAAAAATAGTCACTGCACATGATTTCTGCCATCTCTCCAAGCAGAATATTAACATATTTGTCATATTTAAAAGTGGAATTCTAGACAAAATGGTATGTGGGTCATATTACTAGGAGCTCTTGCTGCAATGACAACCTTAGCCAAAAAGGAGCTGTCAAAAGCCCAGTCCAATTCTACTGAGGACCAATTATTCACATGCTGAGATGACAGCTAATTTCTAATGTACTGGTTTCTAATGCAGTCTTTGATGATCCTTTTTGTTAGCTCAGTGATGTTAAAAAGTGCCTCTGCTACTGAGGTGTCAGTGAAAAGAACCAAGTTTCTACATTTTGCCTGCTGGTTTGAACTCCCAAATAAAATGGTATTCTATACAAACCTCTGCTTTAAGCAATAGCAAACTGCCATCTGACTGCAGTTTAACTCCCATGTGACATTGGCTACAGTCTCTTCAAGGCTGAGGACTATCCTGTGGAATAAATCCCCACCATGAGAAGCCAGCTAAGAGTGCCTGTAAGTGCTTTACTCTCAAGGGAGCCACCCCAGTGGCACAGTACTGCTCACTGTCTCTGCAAGGTGGTGGGGCTGGCCTGCATCCACAATCTTTCATGGCCTAGGCTACTGAGAAATGGGGCTGCCTGACTGCAACTATGGCATTCCCTGAAGTGCAAAGTGCTGATGGAAAGATAAGTCTGGCAGACCAGAAGGGTTTTAGAAGTCACCTGTGTACTTAGTATGTAAAAAAAAGCATAGGAGTACTTACCTACAAAGTTCACTGTACTGTCCACTTCATTTTTTATACTGGAGGACAGGAAATAGTCAGAAGTGACAGCATTTAGCCCATTCATCCCAAAAGATGATTCAACTGGCTCTTGCTAAAATGAAAACAGTACAGTTGGGTCAGGATTACTTTATTTTAGGAGATAGCTCATATCTCTGTTCTGAGATGGTAATAAATCCCATCACTTCTGCCTGCCATATGCCCCCTGCTCTCTGCAAGACACTGTCTTAGAACAAATATCTCTCTGAGGAGAAGCCCAGGCCTAATTAATTTCCAAATCTTGTGCTTTGAAAGGAAAACTATTTTTAATTTTCAAATTTAGAGTAAGCCTTCAGAGAGCAAGGAAGCAGTAAGCTATTTACTACAAGAGATTAACATTTGAAACAAACAAGGAAGAAACATTGCTTTAAAACAGTACTCTATTTAGTATTCATCCTCAGTCCCTTCCAAATATGCTCTATCTCTGCACTCTCTAAAAGGAAGTCTTAGTTTCTGTACAGCAATTACTAAATTCTAGCCTTAATTTTTCTCTACAGCAAGCCTGAAAGCAAACCAAAGTGTTTACACTAAATACAGCCTTTTAGATCACATTATAAACATTACCACAGGGCAACAGCATTTGGAAAACACCACCTGTTCTACACAGACTGAGCTTTCCACAAGATGCCTCTCTGTAAGCTTCATATACTCAAGTGGGAATCTAAAAAAATCCCTTCAGACTAGACACCAAAAAATTAATTCCATTAACTCAGGATTTCTTTAAAAGGATTGTTCTACACATGCAACTTCCTCCCAGTTTAGTTTTTCCAGCCCTGTTTATTGGTTGCAATGTCTAAAGTCTTTTGTTCCTATTCTACCAGCCCTGCAAGGCTGCAAGTTGTCCCCTGCTTGCTGAGCCAGAGACACCCACAGAGAGGTGCAGAGCTGTCCACACCATGCTCATTTTCACTGCTCTAAAGCATCTCATCAAAGGCAGGCAAAGGTAAGCCTCAGGACCTGCAGTGCCAGCCCATCCCAGTACTGTTGAACTGTTATCTTTGGGACAAAATACTGGGGACACTGTGATACGTTTTTTTCTGGATGTCACATGCTGTGATTGTGATCTACTCAAAAAGAATTGTCACTTCAACACAAGCACCTTCCCAGACACTAAAGCAAGGCAAACAAGCATCCTGTCGCAACATTCCTGGCACATCAGAAGGATGGAGAGTTAAGTGTTAATGACAACTAGGTCTTTGATGAGATGCACCAGTTGTGCTGGCCCCATAGGTCAAAGACTTGGAGAGCTTGGAAAGATAAAATTAGCTGCTATTGATCCATTGAGGGTCACAACTGTAGAGATAGGTTAGAACTGCACACTGGAGCCCTGAGTATCTGGTGCTGTTTGCTTTAATTCACAGCAAACACAGCAGTCCCCATGGAAACACTGTGCACGTAGCACTTGCTTGACTTTACTGAGGCTTGATTACAGAGAAGTTTATTTAGTAGCCCCTTTCAAGCTTCAGAAACAAATATGCATCTTAGAACTCAGGTGATGGTGCCAGATCCACAAAGAGACTTGGATACTGGCACAGTTGGTGTTAGATCACTTAAATTTTCAGTGTTCAGATGTCTAGCCTAAGCTAAATGCATGGAGAAAGCTGTCACTAGGATTTTAAAAATAACTCTCATTGTGGAACTGCATGGTCTAAAGGATACATCTAGGATAAGGTAGAAATTAAGCCTCAGTTCAGTCCTTTGTTTCAAAAGAGAGTGGTTTTATCTAGACTGCTCTGACATTTCCGTTTCCTTCCCATTATTGAGAATTCCTTTTTAAAGAATTTAATGAATTGTAATGACAGACTCTGTTTGCCCAAAAGCCCAGTGATAAGAGACCTACCTGTGGGGTGGGAGACTTCCTTGCCCCTTTGGTAAGGTGGAGCAGGGATTTAGTAAGGTCCAAGACTCTCACGTGCACAGGGACAAACAGTGACTGCCCTGAGCACCATGCTCAAGCTCAGCCCACCAGCAATTGCTGTGAGTGCCCACAGGGTCCAGCAGTGCCAACAACGGGAAGATCACTGCAAGGCTCTTGCTGTGCTGAAGTCCCTTTGCAGATCTGCTCAGATTCTCAGCTTCTCCCTCTGCTGCTACCACCCCACTGCAGTTACCAGGCAAATCGTGGAGTAACCTCCCACTGGGCTCCACTAGAAGACATTTTTCAGGGTAATTGTAAGGCATTCAATTCAAAACATGCAACTTGGATCTCAGGAATTCTCATCACCAAGCAAAGCAATTATAAGAAGCTTTCATGCTCAGAAATGTACATTTGCTTTAATTCACCTACTACCCTTCTTCACTACTACAGCCTTCAACATTCAACAGTCAGCCTAAGAGTACAGGGAGAGCACCTCTTCAAATCCAGGCTAGCCACTGCACACATCTGTCAGATGGGGGAACAGACAAGAATACTACCTGGCCCCAGCTCAGAGCCACAAGAACTAACAGCAGGTATCACTGGTAGTAGGTGTATGTGCTGGCACACTGCTCTGCTCTGACCAAAGCAGTTTTACTGGCTCCCTCTGAACATCAGCTACCATCAGAGTCACTTGCTAACAAGCCCACGTGGCTGTATGAGCCACACAGGATAGTTACCAAGTGGTTCTTTTAAGACAATTTAAATGTCATAGCATTCTGATGTGTAACTGCACAAGTCACAAGTGCTGCAGCAGCACCCGCTTTCCAAACCATTCCAATTTTTCCTACATTTCTGGGTTCACCTGGCCCAGGGAATCTCCTGGCCAGAGGCTGCAGAGCCTGAGCCCAGGCACGGGTGGCACAGTCCTTCACAGGTGAGCAGCAGGGGACCAAGCTGCCTTTGCATTGTAGACACAGCTGCTACACACAGCCCAGGGACATCAATTGTACTGAAAGCTGAGAGTCTGAAATCTCTGAGATTTGCTTTTTTGTTAAAAAAAATTGAAGGTGGACTAACTCCTGCAGGTGTGTAATACTGACCACCTTGCAGAGGCCCTTGGCAGAGGTGTGAAAGCTAAGGAAACACCATGCCTCACAGGGACAGCAGACATCAGTCTGGGCCCACGCTCTGAATGAGCACAAATCTCAGGTTGCAACTGAAGAGCTTTACAGCTGAGGCCTTCTGACTGACAAAACATGAGCACAAGGTGCAGCTCTGACCCCTGCCTAAATGAAAATGAATTTCCAGTGCTTTACACACAGAAATTAATTGCTCCAAAAGGTAGCTGTATTGTTCAGAAGCATTCCTTCCCTAATTACTGTATTTCTCCTTACAGAGACAAACAAATGGCTAATGTATTGCTGAGACTGCCAGACTCCAACCTCCAGGCATTGTAACACAAGGGCTGTGTCCATTGATGACGTAAGTCAGGGCTTTAACAGCCTTTTCAAAAAAAACAACCCCAAACATCCCGGGTAACTGTAGTTACTTAACCAAACCACAAGCATTCGCAAGTACCCACCCCAATATACTGTTGGGGCTGTTAAAAAATATTTGCAACAGATTGTATTCACAAGCTCTTGCACCATTAAACAGACACTTCTTACCTTAATTTGTTTGAATTTGTCATCCTTCTCAGATTTCGTCTTTTTTCCTGCAACAACAGAAGAAAGAGTTCATGAAGCCCTGTGTGCCATGAGCTATCCATCACACTTTCTATATTCACCAACAAATAGCCCCAAAATAAGCCTCAAAATGGCAGGACTTCTCAGTTAAGGGAGAACACATTTTGCCTAATTTTACCCTTCCTTTAAGGCCTGGGCAGCAAAAAATTCACCTTGAATGCTCTGGCTTTGTGTTTCTTTTTTAAAAGGCTACAAAAGAAAACCACTTTGGGACCAAGGAAAGCAACCACAGTCAAAAAATCAAAGTGAAAATATGGAAGAATGACAAATTAAAAAACAAGACTTGTTAAAAAAAAAAAGAAAGGGGGAGAAAAATATTCCTAAAGGGAAGAAAAATCAAAATATATTCCTCATCACATTTCTGATGCTTTCTCTGTAGCTACAGGAAAAGGGAGATTGTTAATTGATTTAATGTGAAAAGAGATCACAATAAACTTCAACCAATATTTTTGTAAATAGTTGCAACCTGTAAGGAAATTTCCCTGTAGGGAAATACATATTATAATTCATGCAAAAGTGGTTTATGCAATCATGATTGGCTTGGGAATCCCAAAAACCATACAGCATGTGACCCTTACAAAATGTCATGCACCTTGGCAGACCCCAGTGCTGCTGCCCCTGCTCTGACCTGATGTAGAAGCTCAGACTTGCTGTTGCAAGCTCATCTCTGCCCCAGTGTCAGCACAGACGTGTCCCAGGAGCTTTTCCCATCTCTACCACATGATACCACAGAAAATTAGAAACGTTTGCAACCAGATTATTTTGCTCCCACATATGTTTAGCCACATGACACAAAAAAAAAGGGCATGTGAAAATATATATGAGGCCCAAACTATGTCAGGGTTTTACAGTAACTGGACTTTCTGCAGAATCTTCTCCTGCTACAGCCCCTGTTCCCAGACTCTCAGCTTTAAAGATGAACTTTTGTTGCTCCTACACGAATCTACTGCCTAGGGGCATGTTATGGTCCAGGGGAACGTGTCTAAACATACAAAATACACTATTGACAAGAGACTGGAAACAGTTTCAAATTAAGTGTTCTACCTTTTGCACATTGATCTTCCTTTCACAGTATGATTCTGCCCCAAAAATGCCATGGTTCATCATTTCCAGTCACACTGACCTTAAACTGAAAATCTGCCTTTCGCTTCTCAATCTAAGAAAGTAGCAAACTGTAGCTACAGTGAATTGAATTGGATTTTATTGGAACACTGTGTTTTTGGTTTGCAGGTTATCTTTTCATCCAAAATTCTAGATAACACAGGATACCAGAGGACTAAGGAAATCATTGTTCTGCTGCATAAACCAGTAAGGAAGCCATATGAAAGTTAATGAGCCCCAAATAAGGCAATGTTTCTACTTTGAAAGAAACCAAATACTCATGAGATTGACTTGGTAGTTAGGTCTTCTTCTGGCAGGCAGGAGAATTAATTCCTAAATTTGGGGATTCTGACGCTTTCCCATTTCACCGTTATTGTGCTCTGTGGGTTGGTTTTTCATGCTCTTTGTAACTAACAATGTGGTTTCGTGGCTTAGTGTTCTGAGTGAGTGTACTGCTCTCACTCAGCTCAAGACAGAGACAGTTTAATTGTACCCTTGATTGAAAAAATATACCAAAATGTCTGCCACCATATTCTGAATGACCCCTACTGAGTTAAATGTGTTGAGCTCTAATACCCCCTAATCATACTCCTTGACTGAAGGAGACCCGGGACTAGATTCTGAACACAACTCCATCAGCTTTAACAGACAAATATCAACAGCTTGGGGGTATCACATCTCATTGATCCTCTCTTCTGAATGCAGCCCATTTTTCATTCAGCTGTTCCTAAATTCCAGTAATTTCCCAGCCAGGGCACCATGTGCAGCTTGCATTGGTGGCTTGTTCCAAACACCTGCAGTAGGTGTTTTTCTCAACACAATGCCCTCAACAGCATTTCATGTTGACAAGCTCTCCCCTCTACCTTTTTTGGAAGGTCTTTCAGATAAGGGCAGCATCCGGTACACCCTGAAGGCATTGTTTCCTTTCTTTATACTTTTGTCCTTCACTTCTTCTATGTCAGGCAGGGAGTTCATAGCGCAACGGAAGTTTGCCTTCCATGTCTTTGGATCAGGTTTATCTACTCCTGACTGGTATTTTCCTGAGCAAGAAAAGAAAAGTTAGGCACATATGACATGCGATTGAAGATTCAAGGCAAATTAATAACAGCGTAGGTTAGCTTCAAGGTATCAGCCTTTGGTTCCCATGACAAATGTTCTAACAATAGCTGAGGTTGCAAAGAGTGCTGTGAGCTCATTCTCATGCACATTTCTAGAACAGATGATGAATGGTTTGTGCTCAAGAAGACCCAGGGCACTGCAGATCTGATGTGACTCCATAACAACATGGAAAAGCTTGCACAGTATTTACCTTTATTATGTCTGGCTCAAATCCATAGAAAGGCATAAAAAGCCTAAGGGTCTCTGTCTACAAAGTGCTGACTGTGTTCTACTCCTGACAGTTTTGAACCCAATTGCTAACATTTAAATCAATTAAGTTTTACTGTGTTCCTCAATGCAAATGAGTTATGGCACTTCAATTAAGCTAGAGAGTATCATAGGCCTTGAAAAAACACTTAAGTTTCCAGATTTGTGGGATGCTAAGTTCACCCTGTGTTAGTAAAAGCAAAGACAAGAAAGAAGGAAAATGTAACTTTAAAAGGGAAAACAATGTGAAAATCTGTCCTGCAAAAAGAGAGTTCCAATACCTGTGTGAATTGCCCAGTTTCTAAATAAGGGAGCATCTTTTTCAACATCCCAACCATGTCTTGCGGCATGCATCCAGGGAATCTGAAAAATCTTCTTCTCCTGGAAGGGAAAACAAACAGGAAATGCCAACACTGAAAGACTTGAGGAGTCTTCTGATGATTTTAAGTCACTAATTTACAAGCACAGTTTCAGCATCTCCAAGTGTTTTGCTCCCTTCTAGCCCAGTGTCACTATCAATGAAATCAGCAGGAAAATATCCGCTGGCATCACCAAAGCAGAACACAGTCCAAGTGTATGAAATACTCAGAAGCCACTTCACGGAAGATGAGCCTGGCAGCTTTCTGAGCTGACACATGGAAAAAACATGCAGTACTACATATTTCTAAGCTTTCATACAAAGGGCTGTTTTGTCAGCACAGACACTTTTATGGTTAACAAGAATATATCTGAAACTAAACAACCATAGAACAGAGCAAAATCAAGGGATTTAGAATTCAGCCAATAAATACTAGCATGGTGAAGAAAAGAGATCTTGCAAATTTGTATGCCAAGCTAAAGAATATATCAGCAGTAGACATCTCTCCAGTGAGGATAAAAAAACCCAGACACTCATGTGAAGAAGTGCATTGAAGATACCTAAACACATTTTAGTTCCAAAACTTTAGACTAAAGAAAAGTGCACTTAAAGAAATGCAAAGGAAGGTTTTTTAAAAATTTGGTTTTTTAACACACAGCTAAATCAGGGCATGCCTTACATGGTGTCAGTATAAACGGATTCCCCAAGGGATCATGGAAGATCCCTGGCAACTATTAAAGATATAGTTTTAGGATGTAGCTCCAGCTCTGGGGGCCAAATGACTTTCAGAGCTTGAATAACACATTTCCTACACCCCTTCCACAAGCACTTAGCACACAGGATGCTGGATCAGATGTGCTTTTATGTCGTACAACACGGTAATGAATTCCTTTGTCCTGACCTAGAGAGCTGCTTCAGAACTCTTCATGCTGTTTTCTGCAAAACCATACAAACCAAGCTCATTCCACAACACTTGTTTTTTCTCCCCTGTTAGGAAGAATACTTATCTGGCTTCACATGCAGATATCTTGCACTATAAACTCTGTTCACTGCAGGTTCACATCCAATTATCAGTCTATGAAGAGAAAAGTACTTCCAGGGCAAAGTGCACCCTCCTCCTGCAGCAGCCACCTGAGCTGTGCTGCCTGAATTTCACCCTAAAAGAGCCTGTTTCTCTCTACTGACTACCGACAACCCTAGACAGGCAGCTCTCATTTAAACGACTGCATTGTAGATATCTGGCCGGGTGAGATGAATCCTTCACCCTTTCCCCTTCCCCCAACAATCACTTTTCTTTCCTGACTGTCTGGTTAATATTTCACTCATGCCAAGGTTAGGTTTATTTCCCTTCCTTCCATGTGATCTTTTCTTCTTCTGAGCCTGCATTTTGTCCTTCAATTTATCTTTAATCCTTTCTGTCATATTTGCTTGTTCAGAACTGCATTCTTCCCTTCTTGCTTGGCTTCATCTTTAATTTGGCGCAAGCAGTTGTTTAACATGTTCCTCATTCCCCTCAAGACCTCATACTCAATATTCCTCTTAATGTAGTTACATCACTTCTGTCACGTGTCTTTTGCCTCTTTATTCTTCCCTCTACATATAAGTAAATCATCAATAGAGATACTTTCCCCAACTCAAAGCAATCGAAAGAAAGCCTCAAAGCCACTATTTGTGGTCCACAACACCACTGTATTCATCAGACCTAGAATAAGCTTCTCTGCCTTTACTCTTTCATAGACTATAATAAGCATGGGAAAAAAAAAATCATCACTTCAACAGAAAACAGTTTCTATCAACAGAACTTTAAGAATAGACCAGATTAAAATAGACCGTATGATAATTCAAAACTTAGCAGACTGAACAAGACTCCAGACATAGCATCCTGTCATCATCAACTGTACTTACAGCCTCAAAAGAAGCAGCAAGGACACTCAACAGCAGTCTAAGTGGTCATTACAGTGCTTCTGTTCATTACAGAAAGTTCTTCCCAATCCCAGATGTCTTGAAGCACAAGAATTATACCACAAATAACAAAATCATAGAAGCTATGTGTATAATAATTTTATAATACATATATAAGTTTGCACACCTATACAGAAATTACAGATTTTCTCATCAACTACAAAATATCTAATCTTCCCTGAAATCCTGCAAAGATAGCTGATTACATCAGTACAATGTAGTTGAGTGCTCTGCTCTAGTTTACCTGGGTATTTTCTATTTAAATAATACTTCTATATTTCATACATTATCAAACATTACCTATATTCTTCTTCAGCCAGTGCTGTCTAATAATGACCCTTAACAGTAAGAGGTCATCAGTGCTTTCTCTTAGACTTGGAAAGCCATGTGCTGACTGGTCCAGCATTCCATCACAGGACTTTCGTGTAGGAATCTTGTGTTTCTGTTAAAACATTAGCCTTACCTAAAGTCAAAAACACAACCCACAAAAATTTTGCACTGTAACAGGAATTGCTACCAAACTCCAGTGGGAATATCAAAAGGGAAAAGCTGTGACATTCTTAGAAACAGGCATGAAAAGTAAACTAAATCAAACCTCAGCTGGTTACAGCAGCATGGTACTACTAATGTCAAGGTTGTGATTGGGCCATTCACTTAAGAGTAAGACTTGGTGATCCTCCTGGGTCCCTTCCAACCCAAAATATTCTGTGATCTGTGATCACTTGGAACTCTGGCACTGCAAAATGCTTGGAGCAATGCTTGAGTGTGAGACCATATATTAGCTACAAAGTCATAGGACAAATCTTAAACAGCAGCATCCATCTCCAAGGCAATACTCCAAGCATCCATCAAAGCAGTAGGTTGCCTCTGTTACAGCTCAGAATGTTTCCTTTTCCAGATCCATGAGGAACACTGACCTCTCATACTCCTCACATCCCCTCTGCTGAACTATGTTGTTTCATTAACACCTCCCAATTTTGTCTCTCTGGGAAGGCAAAGAAATTCCCTTTCTCCTTCATGCCACTCAGGAGGACAACATTTTCACCAAAGAGGTACACAAGTATTTATGCTTTAAGCCCTATAAGGAGGGGTTTGTTCTGGAAGTATGATGATGAACTGACAGTAGGGGAAAGAATTACGTGTCACCTGTACCTGATTTGTCATTTCTTATTGAGAGAAATTTAATTCTTTCTTCAGTTCAGAAAAAGCCCCATCCCCAAGAACAGACAGCCAATGACAACCCAGAATGGTAATAATTTCCTTAATATTTAAACCTTATTTCCTTAATAGCTGTGCATACACATGAGTTTCATTCCCTTGATAATCTGACACACCTTCTTATCTAAACTGTGAACTATCCTTTACCAAACTCTGATTAAAATACTACAGCCTATAACGTTGATTCTGTGGGTATAGAACAGGCTGTGATATACATGACACTTCATTAATTCCATGCATGGCTTTGTTTATGGTCAGGATTTACAGTAAAAATAGAAATATTTTTGGTTTAATGATCCATTGTTGGAATGAATGTGCAAACACTTTTACATAGAAATGCTCAGGAGTGCAATTTTCTTGCAGATTTCTTTTGGAGGAAAGGCAATCCAGGTTGATGCCAAATCAGAGGTTAGAAATGGGGAATCAGAGTTTAATAAACGTCAAGGCAGAGAAATTATTTCAGGATTAGGCAGGAACACCCAGCAAAGGACAGCAGACATAGACTGTCAGTAGGAAACCTAACACCAAAATAGAGATATTCAAGAAGAAAGACCTGAACATGGGACTCAAATTACAAAGGCAACAGTAAAAACCAGTCTCCTCTTCAGCTGTGACCCCATTATGCAAGAACAAGGACCTACTCAAATTCACAGCGCAGCTAACAAGGGAATGGATAAAGCAATATTTATTTACCCAGCCACAGCATGAGAGTCACTGATGCAGGAAGCTACTGAGAAACAAGGTTCATAGATGAAATTTAAAGTGCTCCTGATAATTTCATAGTCATGAGCATTTCTAGCTTTTGGAACTGAAAGGAAAGGTAGCAATTTCAATCGTCATTCTTCAACTTTAAAAATGAGCACCTGAGTACCACAACTACTACTGCTATAGGGAGGATACCAGACTATTTGTCTTAGTGACTTAACCAGACAGGCAGGTTTCTGTCCCTGATTTTGTGCATTTGCACCCATTCTGATAATACAGTAGCCTCTGTAGCAAAAACAGCTTCATGCTTTTCAGTGTGGTGAATTACTCTCCTGCATAGTGCAGAAAGCATGCCACATTTCCACAGTTCATTACTATTCAAAGTCTCAAATACACTCCTAGATTTTACTCAACCAATCAATTTAAATTCAAATTGGGCACTGACGTTTTTGAGCTCACGATTGCGCTCTCAAAGTGTCTTGAGCACTTAGTAAGAGCTCAGGACCAGGGATATTAGGTTTGAGTCTGGCAGGGGAAAAGTCACCCTATTTTCTCCCGAGTTGAGAAGTGTCAGAGAAGTCACACAAGTCTGAAACAGCAGATTGTTGCTTCAATTCAGAGTCTAACACAAAATATAGTCTTCCTCCTCAAGAGAGTATTTTGAACACATCCCTCTGATGCTACTTATTGAACAGTGTGCTCCCAGGTAAAAAATAAGTCCAAGCAGAGTCTCCAGAAACACTCACTTCAACAACAAAGAGCTGGAAAATGTTTTCAAATGAGCCATGAATCCACCAGGCCAAAGCAGGACGCTTCAGATCTGGCAGGCGAGACTGGAGGAACAGGTTGAGCAGGAAGCATTCAGCTTTGCCCTTCCTCCCTGTCACCCCTTTGAAAACCAGGAATGAGCTGATTTACCTATGCAGACCTCAGCCACAGCTATGGAGTTCCCCTTCAGCACATGCATGCACACCCCCCTTACCTTATTTAGCCATTTCAGCCCCGGTATTCTGTTAGAGTTGATTTGTTCTTCCAGCCAGGGCCGCATCCGCATCCTTTCGACAGGCATTGTCACCCACCTGGGAAGGAGCTGCAGGGAACACGGGACAAGGTTACTTGTTTGCCAGGCAGAACTCCCAGGCAGCTCCTCCATCTCTACACAGTGCACTTATTAAAGCTTTGCAGGCACTGAATGATTATAAATATAAACATTATTTCAGAACAGTGTGCTAGCCTCCCCTAAATGCAACTGAGATAAAGTCTTCTTTATGGCAGAAAATATTCTTCTGGTACACTTGTATTAGGAAAACCTTCATCTGAAGATGACATAGGATATCAGCAAAAGTTTGTCTGCTGACACAGGTGGGATAACAGAAGTCACATAGAAAAACACTTAAACTCTTGGAGACACCTCTTTTCAGTCCACATACCTGCATTTGCAGAAGCCCTTATTTTGCCAAGACAAAAATACGTAATGAAAAAATAACACATGCAGGAGGCATCATTGTTGATGCTAAAATGATGCGTCTGCTAATGAAAGGGCTTTCAAATGGCAGTTTCAGTACCACGAACTTGACTAGAATTTATAAAAGTACATTTTACATCACAGCAATTTAGCAGACCACTTTGATTCTGGCTGAGTAGATTGACCCCCTCTGTCCAGCTTTCTCTGATCAATCCACTCACTGATTTTTTAGCTGTTATTTTACATTTCAATGCTGTTCAGCTATGAAGTGAGTGCTTCACACACCCCTCTACACCATGCCAACTTCTATTCTCCAGTGAAGACTTAAACTGACTTCTTTTTCTGTCTCTCTCTCTCACACACATGCACACATGACCTTGATGCCACTTCCCTGTTTAGAGCTGTAAATTATTGACATAAGAGTCCAAAGTCTTGAACCTGAGGCAGAAAATTTTAAAAACATTAACCAACTGGCACTAGATGCAGATTAAAGCACCACATTAAATGCCTGTTAAGCACCCTAGAACCCATCATTTCCACATTCAAGTACTTGCATTTAGGCTGCTGCTTCTCCTTGTCCCTTCTGCACCGGGCTCAGCTCCTTCCTCTCTCTTTTGCTCTTCACATCTGTGTTCTCTGCATCATTCTTAACTTCTCTGCTCCACTATTCTTGTCACCTTTGATCTTAAAAATAAAAAAGAGAAAGAAAAATTTGAAAGCACACAGGAATGGCACAAATGTAAATGGGTTTGTTCTCGCTTCCTATGGGAGTACAGGCATGGGACAGACTAACAATTAGGCAGTACCAAGCCCACACCCAACACAAGAGGAAGAAAAACGTTCAAAGTTTCCTCTCATTGCTCTGAGGACATGTATTTCCTTGAAACTAATAAGGAATTAAAATCTGAATGTAACAATAAGGTTCTTTGATGTGTTCAGAGAATTTACCAGCAGCCATGCTCACACTAATCTCTTAGCATACATATTAGTATTTTGTTTACTACTGTGTGAAGCTGGTCACTCGTGCTTCAGCTGCAGCCTCTTACAGTAAACTACGAATTTCTAAAATAGCTCAGAAAACGGCTGCAACTGCCCAGCTCCCTTTCAAGTTCACTTCAGATATGAAAAAACAGCCAACCCCAGGAGTCCAAGAGCAGACAATCTCTTGTGCATATCCCCTCTCTGTGTGAGAGGGAAGCTGTTTTCTGGGCAAGGGTGATGTGGGTTCAATTTTTTAGCTGCCAGTTTCCCTCCCCTTGGAACAAACAATCCTCTCCAGGTTGCAGAATGTGTACAGGAGATCTCTACCATCTTCCCCTACTACAGTTTGAGTCAAAGCTGAAAAATGCAAATGGTAATGTACTAAAAACACGAGCAAATTTTTATTTGTCTGACAATGAAGAAACAATTATGTTCAACAGATGCATTTCTTTGTAAGGCATCTTTGAGTATGCATGCACTTTGAGAGAATTCTTGGAAACACTGTGCATTAGGTTCAACACTCAATATGAGTGTTCCCATTTAGCAGTCGGACTCGTCTTATCTTCTGGGTAATGAGCCCCGAAGACAAATTTCAAGCCCATCGGAATGAACAACTTAGACAGAAGGCAAAAAAGTCATCTTGAAAGCAGCAGCAATGAATCCCACTTGGGACAGGCAACATGGAAGAAACAGAAGCTGCCTTTGTACAAAAGCAATACATCTAGGAAACAAGAAAGCTGTCAACAATTGCTACTACAAGGAAGCCAGTCTTGCCCAAAACAGCAGAGTTGAGCCAACCTGTCTTTTCCCTCCCACATCCCTGGGGGCTTCCCCAGCTGCTCCCCTGTAGATGCTGCTGTGATGTGCTCATCTCCTTTTTGGCACCATGGGATTCCTCTGGGATTAGCAACTGCAGCTGTCAGCACACACCTTCCCATCCATCACCCACACCAAGACAAATTAATCCAAGGTAATCAAGAGAGAAGTTTAGCTTGTGAGAAAAGAGGAGTGGCTCCCAAGACCTGTTCATCTGAAAGTAAATTCAGACCCAGGTAAAAATAATCCTAATGATGTTCAGCTGGAGGGAACAGTGGGAATCTCCCGGAGTTATGTCCTTCACAAAGGAGCAAGCACAGCCGTGCTTTTGCTCATCAAAACACAACCCCTACCACATGCTCCTTTTAGAGCACATGCTGATGAAAATAAAGCTGGATGTCTTCAGAAGACATTCCCAGACCTGTCTGCCTCAGGACAGCAATGACCACAATGGTACTAAAATGTAGCAGGGTTTTTTGTCAGTTGCATGTCAACAACATTCTTTTGATGAAAATACCAAGTCAACTCTACCAAGTAATTGCCTGTGAGAAATGAAGGTGCCATATCTCCATCCAGAGCTGTCAAATGCATGATTTATTTTTACAGAAAGAAACATCAGCATCTACAGTGCCTTAAAAGTAGTTCCTGTCTGTCCATAAATGGCGTTACTGGGCGTTCTTGAAGCCTTATTCCACTGGCTCCAGGTGGGAGGACCTGGAGTGTGTCCATCAGTGAGTACAGATTAAATCACCTGACTTTAAGAATCATTCCAGTTTGTAAAGACATTTGAAATGCTCTAAAATAGGCAGCAAACACATGTAAAGTTTCAGGGGCCATTGCCTAATACCACACGAGCTTCACCATTCATCAGAATATATCAATTATAAAACAAACCTACAAAGTCAGAAACTAAGGTGAGCCCTAGGTATGCCAAGTTTCTTGCCAGCCTCTCTCCAGTGTTTACCCAGCTGAAAGAAAAAAAGTAGAAACAGTCAATCCTTTTAAGGACAACAAAATATCAATATTTATAATGTGGAGCTGGCTGTAAAACTAGAAGCACTTACCCACCTATCTCCCACTCCTGGTCAGCCTCAATGTTGCACTTCCCCTGCATATTAGCACTTAGAAGAAGCTACACGCAGCTGCTGGTATTTTTTGTAGCTGGGGCAGGTGCAGGTAACAGTATTTTCAGAGCTGCCAAGGCATCCAGGTCCCACTGGCTTCACTGCTACCATGATCTCCTGAACTGCAGGTACCCATCTGCTGGCCTAAGGAAACCTCTCCAGAAGCCTGGTTACTTTTGGCTGCCTGAACCTTCACACTCTGATTAATCAGGAGAAAAACGGCTTAATGCCTGCCTTGGGTCACGTGACACCATTTTCCTCCACACTGCAGAGACAATGGATGGAGCCAGGGAGAGGAAGAGAGCCAGCTGGGAGAAAGGAAGGAGCAGAGGGAAGGAGCAGCAGCAGCTCCACCAGTGGCAAAGAAGCACCTGGTACTCCACCACTCCATCACCCTTCAGTCACATCCCAGTTTTGCTGCATGCTAACACTACTCTTCGCACAGTCAGCTTTCTGAAGAAGTCCAGGAACTTAGCAGGCTTCACAGGAAAATGACTCATATTCCCAGAGATCCAAAGCTGAAGTCTTTCTGGCATCATGTTGAAAATAATTCCTGTTTGTGTTTTCTTTTGGTTTCTCATGGTGGAGGGAAGGAAGACTAATCACCAAGAAACACAGTCAGTGCAGAGGGGACCTCAGAAAGCATTTTTCCGCCCTATCTGAAAAGGAGCTCATTTAGATGCCATAAGTAGGACTACCTGCTAGGATATCACTCTATGATTCTTAGTAAGGCATTCTTAGTAATACAGCTAGTTTTCAACAATCACTATTTTTATCATGCCTCCTACAAATGTATTAAGACTGCTAGCTCCATTTTCTAGCTCTATTTTTACCACCTGTCTTAATATTAGAGGGGACCACAGTCTGGGGCATTTGCTGTTTCAGAGGTAGGAGCTTAAATATATCGACGGACATGAAGACATCAATAAAATTATTCCCAAACCAGCGGTGAGTGGGCAAGACATCAGCCCCAGCTCACTGGGATTTGCATAGAGGGGGAGCCTCTGAAGAGCCATTCCCACACAAGAAGCATGGCCCATGGACTGGCTGCCACCACAGTTTATGGAGGGATTATTTTGATCTCCTTTGAAACTTTAATTACTGCACTATTCATGCTAGTCCTGTGGTTAGTTCAGCCTATTTTTTTCAATGAGAAACTTCAAGAACATGGTGAAGGCTACTCCCCAACAAGGTATAAACTGGTTGCAATATGCATATACATATATTTTCACTCCATGATTGATAAAGAGCTTGTAGCCCCTCCCTACTCACTGCAAGAACATTCTAGTAAGTCTGACTTGTTTTTTCCTTCACAGAGATTACACTCCTGCCATACAGAAAGTGTAACCTTTGAGAATGAAGAGCTCTTCACTAGAATTACAGCAGCTGTAGACAGAAAGTGAAAGCAATGGCATGGCAGGCATTACATATGAGCAGTACACGATGTTCTCTTTCCTTCAGTTTCACTCTGGCAGCATCTGGATAACTGAAAAGGCACAAAGGTTATCCCAAAACCACAAGCTACTCTGTGTCTGTGGGTACTTTCTTAAAAGTATATTCCTATGGAACCAAAAAAAAACCAAAACCAAAAAACCTCTGGAAAAGCAATTCTTTTTTTCCTTGTCACAAAATACCTAGTTAAAAGATTTGCCAGTATATGGAAATATTGGTTGTGAAAAGTTAAGGTGGGATAAGATCTTGGAGGCACATTTCTGAAGTAGGTCACAGCCTTTGCTCAAAGCTGTGGAAAAACATCTGTTCCTCAGAGGATATGTGCAGAATATTGCACGGCATCAATTTATGTTTTCTCTGCAAATACAGAAGGGGCAATATTATTTTTTTGAGAAGTTATCTTTACTTGTGCTTTGCTGATAAACTTTTAAACTACTCTCTTTGTTTACTAAGGCTAATGCAGTTAAGAAAAGCATCAATCAACCCCTGTGACCAAAGAGATATGCTGAAATGAGACCATATGCTAAATTTAGGATTCAGAGAACTGGGTTCTGTATTTGTGTCTGTGCCAAGACTGTTCCAGCATATATGGAAACATGATCTTTTTTGAAAGAACAGTACTTGGAGCAAAATTCTGCTCTTTGGTCACAGACTGAACTCTGTCTTCACACAGGATTTTGCAATATGACCACCTTTTTCAGCTGTTCTGCTGTGAATACCACTTTCAAAGATTTCACCATCTGTACTCTGAGAAAAGCCCTGCTTAGAGGTCAAAGTCATCACAGGGATAGAGCCTTCTCTCAGGTAAAAAGACCTGTTAGACTCATCTGCCCAGAAATACTTCAGAAATGTGAGATTGACACTGAAAGGAAAACAGAAGTGCTCTTTACTCAGCTGCTTTGACTGTGGACACCTGAATTCCCCCTGCCCACAGTGTGTGCCTGGTACCTTTCCTATCTGCCATGAGGTAGAGGAGGATCTTACCACAGGTGCTGCAGAACATGCCTTCTTTCTCATAATCCCAAATTATCCCACATCTTTTTTTGGAACCAACAGCAAAACACTTCATTAAAGGGTAGTAAATGATGAAAAGTGGGCATTGCCATTCTTAGAGGTATAAGGGTTACAGATTCAAAGTGAAATCCTCACTTAAATACCACGCAAGAAAACCCATAAAAACCAGCAACAGACTTTCTGGACTCATAGCTAGTTAGAAAGCAAATGCTCTCTGGTCTTTCAATTGCATGTAATGGTGCCTCCTTTTCCTTACCATTTCCTTATTCTTTCAGTGATGCCCTGTTACAGGGAGGGATGGGGGACACATCACTGGCAGATTTGTTTCTCACTAAGCACCTCTTGCAGTGAGCTCCGCTAGAGTATTCGCCATGGTTCCACAGACCCAGCTCCTGTGTTGCCTGTAACATTTTGATCCACATTGTAGCAACAGCAGTATCTTTCCTGCTCTTTCCTAATGTTTTGGTGGCAGCGGAAAAGACTATGTCCTTCCTGTCCTTCACCAAGAAATGATTCACTGCAGCCAGCAAAGGTGGTACCTTATTTATTCTGGTGCCTGCAGGAAGGAGGGAACTTCATCAAGAAAGGTCAGAAAGGCAAGAATTGGAGAGCAGGCGGGGTGGGAGAGCACAGGTCCTGGGCAGAGTGGAGTAAGGCATGCCCTGGCCATTAAGAAGAAACTGTACAGGCAACCACTGGGCAATACTTCACCTGCTTCCCTAGGTCCCCAAACAAAATGTGGCAGGGCTACAACAGGACTATAGCTGCTAAGGGGAAAGCTTTGTGGAGTGAAAAACCTGGGAAATCAAACTGCTGCATGATAGATTCATGCTAGCAACAACTACCCAACCTTACAAATACCTGCAATGCAGTGTCCAGGTTGTGCCCACCTCATTGCAAGGCAGATGGCATGCACTCCTCTCCTGCTGCTGTACCCAAGAATGATACACAAAGTAGAATGAAGAGAAGCCCTTTTATCCTCAAGCAACAGAGGGCAAAAAACAACAAACTTGTCTTTCCCTAAAAACATAACAAAACCCAAAGAAAACAAAGGCAAAAGTAACTCAAACATGTACTGAAATCAGCATTACAGACTGCATGTTAAACACGCCCAGGAAAATGTGCTGTTAGAACTCATACTGTATATGGAGTGTGTTTCATCAGCCCTACAGCATCTCTGTTCCACCCAAAGGGTGTTAACATGCCCTGGCTGGGATTCAGACGTTACACATCAAAACACACTCTTTCCTTTGGTTTCCATGTAGAGCTTATTCTCTCGCAGCAGCAAAAACATGAGTTGTTATTTCACAGTGATCTCAGGCCTCATTAAAGTTAGCTCTTGGATTTGTAGACTAGAAGTTCACTGAAAAAAAAATCCATCTTACAATAAACCCAGAAGGTTGCCCTTTTTTTGCTTCTGGACTTAGCCATAATAAAGCAAGGCTTAAGCCTCTCAATACCCACACTGAAATTTCCCTTGTGATGGCTCTGTCTATCACAACACTTGAAGAACTTCATTACAACACTTGAAGAATACAATGTCTGTGGATGAGCACATCCACTTCTCTGGCATTGCAGCAACCTACATCAGCTGGGAATTTGGGCCAGGCTTTTAACAGATTGCTAAAGATCATCTCCACAGTAGCCTTGCCACAATGCTCATCTGCACATGCATGGATGTCTGCGAGTAGGGTGACAATACAAAATGATTACTTTAGTTTCAGCTTTAAAAGAATACTTTGTTTCCTGGCGGTTTCTTTCCTTTTGCTTCTCAGGTCTTGCAGGGAGTAAAGATGGGAGATGCCAGAATCTGCTGGCATCAGGATGACAACACATCTTGCCACCTCCTCCAGGAGTCTCAAAAGCAACCATAAATCGATTATTTATAATCAGTCCAATATCTGATTTGGTTTCTTCTTAAACTTTGTGTTACATATGATGACTGACCATGATTTGTCCTCAGTATCTGGGATTTCTAATTATTTTTCTCTCAAATGCTGCCTAAAAGAGAAGTGGTGACTTTCCTGTACTTCACTCAGACAAGTCTGGGAGGGGCTTGTTTACAACAAGAGATTTGTTGTCATGGTTGTCAGGGAGTAATTAATTCCTTGCATTGGGGAGCAGTTATCCTCAAAATAATCAGTTTTATTCTGGAAGGAAGCACATGCAAATCCACTCTTGAATACCCACACATAATTGCTGCTGCTGTTTAGCTGTGTCATTTGGAATCCATGGAAGCCAAACTCTGTGTGTTCTTTAAAGTTGCCAGGAAAACTCAGCATTTGACACCTGATTCATAAAGAATTTTCCACCAAGGTGAAAACTAGGCGGCTATTAAAGTTCAAACAATTATAAACAATCACTTCACTACTGCAACTCAAGGCCTGGTTCTGTTAGACCACTGCATTCTCATGAGCTCCATGACTAGGTTTACAGGAGACACCCCTAAAACTTTTAACAAGCACTTTTACTACATGGATCCCTCTGAAAGCAGTGGGATATTATGCATGCACGTACCTGCAGGATCAGAATCTTAAACTGTGAGAGTACCTTTTAGAGCCTGGGCAGTCTTTATCTCAGTGTCCTGCCTAACATTCCTTTGCCTAAGTGCAGGGTGAGTGCTTTATAGGGTGCTATATATTAGAAAAGAGCCATTGTAAAAGAAAAGTGCTTAATCTCATTGTTCCCACACTGATGGCTTGTGAGACTCAGACAGGATTGCAAGAAGTCAGTGATATTTTAGAGGCACTCAGGGATGCAAAGAAAAATTATTCCAGATAGCAAACACTGAGAAATGTGTTCAAGGAAGAGTTTTCACATTCACTGGCCATGACCTGCACCTGATATAATCCACCTTGCTTGGATTGGGCTTGTTTCCCACAGCTACCTTTGTTTGTATAACATAATGTTCTGCAACACACAGCAAGAACTATTTGCACACTACACTAAAGTGTGATTTAATATTTGCTTAAAGCTTTCATTTTATTGTCTGGGCAAGGGCAGTTTCTACCACTGCAGTTAATAGCTAACCCACAACTACACCTTTGCTACCCAAAGTTGTAATTGTTAGTGCAGCACCCAGCTCCAGCAGCAAAAGATATAAAATACCTCTGCCTGACCTCACTGAGAGAAGCAAAAGTAGCCCTCTCAGCAAAGCAATTTCTCCTGTACTTCTAAGAAAAGTATACACTATTTCAGATTTGTAAAAAACACTCTTATGATTACATAGACACTTTCTTTCCAGACAGATCATGGCAGGCACAGACTTGGAGACTGGGATCCTCTGAATCGCCCCCTGTGAGCTGGAAACATGTCTGTCACATGAACTTATTTACAGTTACAAAAATAGCACCATGAAAGACACAGATGTGTTGAGCACAAAAAAAGAAATTGAATTAGTTATTACAGAGATACTGCTTGACACTGGAGAATTTAAGAAAGAAATATCTTTCTCTTGTACACACAATTGAAATATGTGCACTTAAAAGTGTACTTCGTATTAAATGCTTGTACTTATGCTTGTTGAAATGATATGATCTAATGCTCCTGTTTCTAAAAATGCTAGTCTTTCCTAGGCCACAGGACATACAGGATATGAACAGTTAATAGGATTGGTTACAAAATGTGCTTCTAATTTAAAGTTTTTGTGTTGATCACAGACCAACAGCAATTAGCCTCACTTTGTGATCTGGAGCAACTACTTCTATCTCAGAAGCTTCCTAAAATACTACTGAGCCAGAGTGAGACAACTCAACTCATCTTCATTTCTCATCTAGGCTGCATAAATATTATTATACTAAACAAAGTTAGACTTCTTCATATTCTCTCAACAATCTCAAATCTCAGAATTGTTTTGGCATCCAAAAAATTTAGTTTTTATATGCCTGAATGCAATGTGTGTTCATATGTGTGAGAATTGGACCTCTGGAATTGAAGTTTTTCATTTCACCCCAGAACAGCATTAGCAGAGCAGAGATTGTCCAAGCTTCTTGTCAACATCCAACCGTTTTTTCAATACAGCCCAGGAGCATGCATCTCTAAATAGGAGAACAACAAATGAAATCTCAAATCTAAATAGAAGAAGGAGAAATATATTTGAGATTAGACAGCCATCCAATGTTTGATCATCTTTTGACTAATTCACCAGGCAGTTCTGAAGGTCACAAAGCATATTCTAGCTGTTGACTGATCTGTGGAAATTGAGTGAAACCATTCACAGTCATTTCATGCCATCAGAAAAGCTGATACTGGATTACATCTTTTGGTTACCGTTGATCTGCCCCCAATCTAAGTGGAGGACCCCAAAGATGGAATGCAAATTAAAAAAAAAAAAAAAAAAGCCAACCATGTATTTATACCCAATTCTATTAGCAACTCGAACGTCACCATGACTAAAGCTCGAGCGCTCTGGCCAGCCGAGTTACTGACTCCCTTTCATCATCCTGGATGCCATCACTTCCACTGCACTCC
Source organism: Onychostruthus taczanowskii (assembly GCF_017590055.1). NCBI lineage: Eukaryota > Metazoa > Chordata > Aves > Passeriformes > Passeridae > Onychostruthus > Onychostruthus taczanowskii. The sequence goes on from NW_024498351.1 coordinate 15,577,994, forward strand.
GTGTACATGTTTGCCACAGCATTTCAGAACAGCACTTCTGTGACTGAAGAAGACACCACTTCCCATATTGCAGGGCCTTTGCCCAGACCTCTGACTGTGAGAAGTGATACCTGGATAAACCAGGAGTGCAGCCCCTACCCTCTGTTGTGTAGTTTGCTAAGGGAGTGCTGCCATGCAGCAGTCTAATTTAGATGACAGATTAAATAAATGGTAAAACTGAATTAATTTTTCAAGCTCTCACGCTTCTTTCCTCTGTGCTTATTTCATTTTTGCCAACTGGGAAATGAAAACCAACGGAGTCGGTTTCACTTTTGTTTATATTTGGTTTCAATTTTATCCTCAAGTTTTGCTTTCATCTTTTTCATGTAACACTGTTGGGATTTCAAATGCTGCAGGCAAGCTCTCAGTAATTTAAAAACATTATTCTCCTATTCTGACTGTTTTCTTATTGCAGAATTATTTTTATCTTAGATAAACTTTTTAAGATGCTGTCACAATTTTAGAAAGTGTTTTGGGGTGGAGCTGTTTAGTTTTGAATTTACAGATTTATATGCCTCATCCAATTAAATTCAATACTTCACTATTTTCCACTTGAATAATGTCTCAGTTGCATATAAATCTTGAATACAAGATTCAACAAAACGCCTTAAAAAAGCAGTCAGCACACCAAATGCACAAAAGCCCACACCATGCACCAAATGTGTTATACATATACGCATAAAATGTACATAAAGAGCTACCTTTATTGCTACCTTAATTTATTAACCGACAAAGGCAGTATCTTGCTTAGATAAAGCTGTAAGAGGCTTGTCTGGAATGCTGTTAAGCAACATGCATCAATAGAAATATTACAGTCCAGGCTTTGTCTTCTGTGCACTTATCAGGCCCTTCAAGTTGCATATATCCCTCCATACGTATCAAAAAGCAGAACTTAACCACAGGTCGCACTTTTCAAAACCAAATGCGTAAGCAACCCTTCCTTCTTTTGTGCTGCATTAATCTTAAGTATCTAAGTCTTTTAAAAGTACTTAAAATAATTTTACAGCAAAAGGGAAATGGTTGGACAACATCCACTGTCACGTGCAGTTCAGAACAAAGGACAAATTTAACCAGTTTTGACATACCTTAATGCCATTTCTAACACCAGAAATATTCTGAGAGCTACACACCAAACCTGTCAACATTAGCTGAAAAACCATCAAACAGAAATCTGCCCTATTCTTTAACAGACAGGAATATGGAAATTATTTCTTCCAAGCTTATCCTGAAAGATAGCAACCTATATAGCAACAACGGAATGTTAAAATAACTTAAGAGTTAAAATTTAAATTCTGCACCTGGGGTGAAACAATATGCCACATGCAGGCAGATTTGCTCCTGGATGTGTGTCCAAGCTGCAACAAGATAAAATGTTTGCTTTGTCCTAAAGACTGCTGTACTTGATTTAACACAATCTACTCCCAAGCAAACAAAGGGATCAGAAGATTTCCGGCATACAGAAAGTTGGGCTTGCAATATATTACAAATTAAGAAATCAGACATTACTGTACTGCTTACCACTTTTTTCTTTCTTCTCTAGGTCATTCAAAAAAACCAGAAATTTTGCATGAACTTCCAAGAAATTGCAAACATATCCAGCACTAACTGTAAGAGCAAGTTTTAAAACCTTTTCACAGTTTATTAATAAGAAGTATGTACTGTATAATGTATTATCTATGCTATATACAAAATATCTTAATTTTATATATACGTAGATACGTAGATATGTACATCTGTATATATATATTTACATACACATAGGCTGATATTAAACTCTAAACTGTTCTCAAGGATTCCATTCCACTAACTGTTAATTGTTGAGTTCACGTTTTTTTTAGTGGCTATTTTAATCTTAACACAAGAGTTTACACACAGTCAATACAAAGAAGAACCTTTATACATACCAATAAAACTTCTGAAAAAAAAAAAAAGAAACCAAAACAAAACCAAAAAACCCCAAGAGGAACTTATTTAATTAAACTGAATCATATTTTGCATAATGCTATTCATTCGCAAGGAATATGCAACTTAACAAATCTGTTCCTCTCATTCACTGTATCCAGAATCTTTTAAGCTTACTTATTGTTTTGTTTTGCACTTGAGATCTCAAAGGACAAACCAGAAAATGTTTTGCACTAACCACAGTTTGTAGCAGCACTAGCTACAATAAAACTTCTGTAAACACTGCCTCATGGTTTATGCCCTCAATATCACAGTAATTGCAGGCCTTTGAAGAATCAGGTTTCAAAAGAGCAATCTTAACAAATGAGACACAGAGATAAGCAAGAGATTCGTTTTGTATCTTTACCTAGAAACAGACCATGACTTTTAATATATGATGCACAAAATACAAGCTGAGGTTCTAATCCTGCAAATGTCAGAGCAATTTTGCAGGGGTACCGCTCCAATGCAGTGTTAAATGCACACAGGATACACTGAACCTGACTGTAACTGCTATCAGGTTAACGAGGGCTGGGGTAGCAAGCCCAAATTAAACAGGATTATCATAGGCTATTTTTTTTCCTGGAAGTTTGATAAAATCTTATGCTACAAGTTTCATATAACAAAGGGCAATAAGTGGCCTTGCTTCTCTCTGTTATCTGCAAATGGATGGTAGCTTATGCTTCTCAGTGGAAATTTCTACTAGCAGTTTTCAGCAATGATTCTTGATCAGCATCTGCAGTAATTCTCTGTCAGCAGTCAGTGCCCAAAATTTGATACTGAACTGTCCTGACTGCAAAGTTGCACAGCAAGTTTCTCTCCAAAAGACTGACTAATCACTCGTGAACCCGAGTAAACTCCTGACATACACACAGTGGCTGTGAGCACCACAATTTGTGCACTGCAGGACAAGCTCTGGTTTTTTGAAGTAGCCTCCCAATTGTTTTATTTGGGTCTCATTTATCTTGCCTCTTCACTTTCTTCATGACACTAATGATTTTAAAGAATATCCCCATGGTCCCTTCAGTCACTTCTTTTCCAAGCTACTTCCTACCCTTCATCATCTTTGACATTTTCCTCTGTAGCTCAGCAAATTTCACTACTCCCTGAATCAGGAGAGGGGAGCAACACAGATTTGTAGTGGCATGATGGTGCTTTTTATTTCTTTTTTTAACTCCTTCCTAATAATTCCTAATCTGTCCTGTCCTTTATTAGGCACATCTTGGCACAGAATTTGTCTTTTCATTGGATCATACAAGCTGTATGATTTTTTTTCCTGAGTAGAAAGTCAGTTCATGCTTTATTTCTGTGTACAGAAAATTAGGATTGCAATCCCTTCCATGCATATTACACTGAAATTGGTCTTTACTGAACTTCATCTGCAAACTTACATCCTCAGTTTCAAAATAAGATTTTTTTGCAGACTCTGTGGTTCAGCCTTTGGGATTTTCATGCTCCAAATAAGTTAATACAACCAGCAAACTTGTCACATTCCCACCTATCCCTTCCTCCATCCCTTGAATGGTGTAGGCCCTTGGCAGACTTGGGGTGAGGGGTGCAACCTCTTTTCACCGAGCAAACTGGCCATGACTACACAGCCCAAAGCAAACTGATCCCACTTTGAAACTGGCCCTGCTTTAGCAAGGACTGCATCAACCAGACAACAGCTCAGCAATACCTTTAGAGAACGCCAGAAGAGTCACGACACTCAACTCCCTGGCAACAAAAGTCAGGCCTAGTCTTTGTCACTGTTTCACATTTATACCCATGTTCGCTAGTCCCATTCACTAACCCTTGGCAACCAACCAACAAACAAAAATGCCCATCCTCGAGTTCTGAGTCTCCACAGAAACCCTGAAAAACGGACAGCTCATTTGTTACATTCTATTTCTGGAGCACCAAAGCAGGTCTACTCAAGGAGTTACACACAAGAGGCAACTTATCAGCAACTTTCCATTTAGGTTGTTTCAAAACTCTGCAAAAAGTATCACCTCCTGCCTTGCACTTCATCTTCCCAATGGTTTGGTCTCATACTGTCTCTCACCGACACTTCGCTTTGGAAAACTCCCTGACATGTTCACTCCTTTAAAAAAAATAGAAAGCCTCTTGCAAAAGAATCTCTTTAAACTCTTTCTTGCTGAAGCAAGGCTCAGGGAATTTGTTTCACTCTTCCACTGACTTTATCTTCCTTGGGCACTCCTTCTACGCATGGATAGCTTATCAGCAATCTTCCTGGGTTTGATGAGCTGCAAAGAGTATATTCTAATTGTTCTCATGCCTTCAGCAGCATGACTCTTTGGCTTACCTAATTGTGTTTGACAGTTTTTATGTTCTTTTCCACCTTTCCCATCTGAAGACAAAACCTTAACATTTGAAAGAGGTCTTTTTACTTATACTGAGCTGCTTTGCTTTGCTTGTCAGCCTGCCCAGCTTTTCTGGTATTTTTGACAGATGACATACAATTGCTTTGAGCCTTTACTATTAGGGTCTTTCAAGAATTACATGCGACTTGCAACTATTTTACACTTTTGGCTGCCTCTCACCATTTGATTAACTTCTTTCCTCCCTGTATGAAGAACTACTTTGGAAGAGTAAACACTGCCACAACAACTCTTGCCTTTGCAGCTCCTGAAACAACATTGAGTTTAAGGACATTATGACCAGTGTCATGTCAGAACTGGCTTGGATTTTGAATGCAAAATCCTGAACTTAATTCTTGCTGGCCTGTACCTTGTCCAGAGTTGTTTCCCCCAGTGTATCTGTACAAGCTACATACAGAAAGTAGGGGTTTTTGGCACCTGGGCAAATTTCATGTTGGGCCATGACATAATCTACACGGGGGAAACTGAGGCCTCTCATTAACAATCATATTTCCTACTTTGGAGTCTCTCTATGCTCCCTTAATTTATGACAGCTATTGTCAACATCTAGGTTGAGCAGTCACATAGCCCTAATCTCTCTACTCTTCCTACACAGGCCTAGAACATCAAGACGTGGGACCCTGTGTTACTTCCCCAAATAGTTATTTCCTCTTTAACAAAAAGTTTCCCACATTATGCATGTACAAGCTACTCAGTCTCTATGCATCCACAAAGTTTTTGATATTCCAAGTATTCTATAATGGAGATATTTTAACACCATCACTTCAAGAGAGAGAGTGTCATGGCAAACCTTACAATCCTTATCCATCAGCTTTTCCCCACTGTTTGGTTTTTAAATACATATTATTATATGTACGGTATATATAAGCACGTGTTTTCATTGAAGGCATACATAAACTGGCTGCAAATTCATTTTCATAAATCCTATTCTTCTAATGTAGACTGTGTTTACTCAAAAAAAGATTTTTACTTTCTCTTGAATCTCAGCACCGCTTTTTCTTCATCATTTTCTCAACTGTGCATTAAAACTGCCCCTAACTCCACTTGGTCCCATACATTAAAGACCTTTCTCAATGGAGAAAGGGGCCTTTAAACCCCCCCTTCCTAATATACCTCTTGGCTACCCATTTCCACACAGCGTGGCCTGTGATGAACAGCTCTCCTCTAGAGACTGACTTGACAGCTCCTAAAATCTGTCACTTCTGTCATCAGCAAGTAAGTGGGTAGCAGTGCTAATATATGTGCCAAACAGTAATAGTGACTGACTGCTCTACCTGCATCTGCCAACCTGCTGGGACCCCCAGCCTCAGGGAGACGACACAGGGCTCAGCAGGCTGACACCCTGCCGTGCCTGTACCTCACTGAAGAGCTGCAGAGTGGCACATGAAGTGATACTGTGCCTAAGGAGTTGGAGCTCTCACACCTTTCATCATGGTTTGCCAGCAAAAAGAAAGGGACTCATGAAGGAATTCCCTGGCAGCATCTTACCGACAGGGCCAAAGAAGGACACCGATGCATCTGAAGGGGCTGGCGGCAAAGAAAGACTGTGCTTCAGACTGAGACCATCTGCCTCACAGATCAATTCTGCTACGTTTGTGTGGCTGTCTCTGTGTTGGGGTGAATTTAAATGTTGCTGCTCCACTCTCTTTTTATGGTACTAATACAGGCATTCTGCAAAGATTGTTAAGACTTAAATAAAATAACTGTAAACTTAAACATGTTGTATTTCATCTCCAGAAACGGAGGTTTTCATTTACAACTGCTCATACCTTCAAGAGAATGCTGTCTGCAATACTTAGCATGGTAAGATGGGCTATAAATTACAGCCGTACACTTACCGGAAGGAAAGTCCTGCACTCCGGAATTCCTTTATCTCAGCTCTGTGTCTAAAGAATTAATGTTAAGATACAGTCTCTGCTGCTTAGGAGCTCACACTAATTAAAACGAGAGTTAAAGACCTAAGTACCTCTGGGAATCTGGGCCGAGGGATCCAACCCTTCAGGTACTTGCAAATTCGATCCCAGCCATCGCAAGACGCTGGGAATTTGACCCGGCGTACTGCGCACAAAGGAAATCCTTGTTCCTAACTTCCCTCAGGGGTTAGCCGTGCAGCGCTGGGCTCTCTGCTGCCTGCCGCGGGGCAGGACAGCGCCTGCAAGGGCGGCCGCGCCGCCGTGCCCGCACGGGAGGCCGTTCCCGCAGGGAACCGAGCGGCCGCGCCACTTCCTCCTTCCGCCGCTCCCGCGGAACCCGCCCGCCCACCGCGGCCCCGCCGCATCTGCCCCTCGCACAGCCGCCGCCGTGCCCTCACGAGGGTGGGACCCCGGGGCTCCCCCCCGGCCCGGCGCCCTGCACTGTGCCAGTTCTGTCATCCTCCCCTCCCCTTCCCTTCCCTTCCCTTATCGGAGCCACCGCAGCCGCCAGACCCGCAACAAGTGCGGGGCCCCCCCCGCCCGGGCCCGGCCCGGCCCGCGCCGCGGCCCTCCCGACCCAACGCCCCCGCCTTTGTCTGTGCGCCCGAGCTCCCTCCGCACCCGGGAAGCGGCGGGGACCCCCCGTCCGCTCCATCTCCGCCGCGGCCGCGTCTTCCCTTCCCCCCCGCCCCTTCTCAAATGTAGCGGCGGAATCGGGCTCGGCCCCGGTCGCTGCAGCCCGACCTTTTGTTTTTAAAACCGATGCGCATCTGCCCGGGAGCCCCCGCTGCCCCGCACACGGAAACGGCAGCAATGCGGAAAAATAAAATGAAAATTAAACACGAAGAAAAGAATAAATAGGAAAAAAAATAGAAAATAATTCAAAATTACCTTGCCGGCCCGTTTTCGCGGCCCTTATATAATTCCTCAAGGTTACCGCCGTTGCCAGGGGACACGAAATGGAAATGAAAACAGGCGCTGAATAATCGCGGGAGCAAAACTAAAAGTTCAGTGCCTCCGCCCGGGCGGAGAGAGGGCCAGATCGAAAGCAAAACAAGGAGAGGAAGCGGCGAGGCCGCCGGCGCTTGGAAATCCCCCCGCCTCTCCGCCGGGCCGGGCCGGCCGCGCAGGCGGCGGGGGCAGGGCTGCGGCGGCGGGCGCGGAAGCGCTGAGCCCGTCACCGCCGCGCCGGGGCACAGCACAGCGCCGGGGCACGGCACGGCACAGCGCCGGGGCACGACACAGCACGGCTCGGCACAGCACGGCACGGCACAGCGCCGGGGCACGGCACGGCACGGCTGGGCACAGCACGGCAGAGCGCCGGGGCACGGCACGGCACAGCACAGCGCCGGGGCACAGCACAGCCCGGGGCTCCGCCACCGACCCCCGCCCGGCACCGGCTCCCGCTGATCCCCCGCCTCCCGCAACACGCGCTGGGCCCGCAGGGCTGCAGCGAGAGCTGGAGCCAGCCCCGGGGAGCGAGGGAGCACTGCTCTGGGACGCACAAACCCAGCGCTCAAAGCAGGTTTTCACGGAGACCAGAGAGGAATCCCTGCCGCTCAGCTCCACCAGCACGGACTGAATCGCTCCTTGCGTCTCTAGCCCCTCTGCTGAGGTGGGAGTCTTGGTTTCGGTCTGGCACACGCGCATGCCAGAGCTGTCATTGCCTTTGGAAAAGTACAATGTCGTAGTTCCACAACGAGGACAATTACAGATCAGATCCTTTGAACCCAGCGAGGCTCGAGCGGCTGGTTTATTTCAAGAGGGAGCTCTTGGATTTCAACAGATTTAACAAACTGCCTTTAGTTATGGAGTCAATGTAGAGACCAAAGCTTTCTACGGGATTTTGACAATCCCGATTCAAACTACAGTACATAAAATTCACTGAGGTTGCAATGTGCCATTCCTAGCCCTAGCCATAAATGAGAAAGGAAAAGAGCACTTGGAGGCTGGAGGAGATGTGAAATGTAGTAGTTTCAAAGGGCTGCGTATGGGGACAGACAGGTGTGTACACCTCCCTCACACACATATCTATCTATATATGTGCTGTATGCACAAGCATACGGGGTATTGGGGTAGCCAAGGGGGTGCAGCTCCCTGTGCAGACACATGGTGCATGGCCGGCAGCGGTGGGAGAAGTGCCGGGACACCGGGGGTTGTGCAAGGAGTGGCACAGGGGAGTGGTTAAGGAGCTCTCCAGCTGTACAGCAGATGGAGGGGAAGCTGTTCTCCAGGTGCTGTGGGCTCTGAGGATCCTTTGTGGCAGCATCCCTGGATGTGCAGAGGACACCAAGCTAGCAATGAGATAGGGAGTCCAGCCTCATGGGTGACAAGACCTCCTGTTGTGAAAAGGCTTTCCTTGCACTGAGAACACAATCACAAAACAAATTAGGTTGGCAGAGACCATGGATGTCAGCAATCTACCCCCTCCAAAAAAACCACTGAGGCCTAGAAGATGGCTGTGGTCCAGTGAAGTAGGAAAGGTCAAGGAAGAGGTTTGGGAAGCAAGACATAGGGTGCCAGGCAGGACAGTAATATCAAGTATCTCCTTCAAAACTTCTCTAGAAACATTCTCAGCAGTAAGGAGAGGTCCACATTCGTGTGGAGGGACACAGGTTCCCAGAGCAGCTGCACAAGAGAAGCAAGGAAAGTCCTACTCACATGGCTGATACTCCAGGTACTTCCAGAAGAGACTGATTTCCATGAAGCCACAGTGAAAGGAGAATGAGGGATATGGGACACCTGGCTCAAACTGGCATTTTGACTGAATAGATGTGCAGGGAAAGGAAATATTCAGCAAGACATGGTAGTGACAGACCACGGCTTATGTAGGAGGGTCAGACTAGGCCATGGCTATAGGGAAAGAGGCTATGAACTCCATGACAAAAGAACAGCAAAATCAGCAAACTCCAATAACTAAAGCCAAATTTTCACAGACTGAAGGTCTAACTAGGATAACTGTAGAGTATTAGTGCCTTCTGAGCAGGTTGGAGGTGGTTACTGTGGCCAGGTTGGATTACAGAGGAGTAAATTGATTGAAAATGAGCAATTTCTAACCAACTTGCTCCCACTCAGAAATAAGGTCTAACAGTTGCAATAACTCATGGAAGAATTGTTTCAGCACTTAGAAACTGTCCCAAAGCTGGTGGAAGATGGCAGGATGAAACACTAAGAACAGAATGGGGAGGGCTGCAATGCCTCCTGAGGATTGCTCTGGCCCATGTGTAACAGGAAGAGCAAAGATCCAGAGAAAAGCAACAAACATAAAGAAAAATATGGAGCCACCCTGATGTTAGAGGGACACAAGGATTTAAGTGTCTGAGATTATACAGGATGGAGAAGTGATAAACAACAGAAAACAGTCAGACCAGAGAGAATAATTAGTAGAGAGGAGTAGGGGTGGATTATTTGCTTTCTTTTCTAATATAAGAACTAGAGAGCATCAAGCAAAACTAGCAGATGGCCAATTTAAAGCAAACAGAAGGAGGTGGATCTTCATGCAGCAGGTAATTAAACAGTAGGACATCCTCCTTTGAGGTGCCAGTAGTCCTCTGGGGATCCCAAAAAAGCACCTGTACACATTCACAGAAGCAAAAAACCACCATGAGGTCTATTAAATGTAAAGGCACCAACTCTGCCTCAAACAGCCCCCAAAGCCCCACATTTCTAGGACCTAGAACCTCTTTGGCACCCTTCAAAAAGTCCTGAATAGAAATGCCTGCAGATGGTTCAGGGCAGGAATGCTACTCCAACATCTCCCTCCAAGAAAAGAGTTAGAGTGACTTGGGCTGGCTTTTGCAATACTCAGTAGCTGTTATTTTTTCTAGTATGTGCTTTTAAATTGTTTGCAGAATGAGCCAGCTGTGAAAAATGCTGTAGTTTATGTATCAGTAAATATTGTGTAGAAAAAATACCATCATTTTAATACTTTGATGTCTCATTTAGAGGACACTATTCATTAAGTGGCATTGCTATGGATTACATGAGCTGGTTTTGGTCAAAGGAAACAGTGGGCTTCCCTGAGAAACAGTGGGCTTCCCTGAGAAGCACTGGCCAAGCCATTGGGCAGAATTTGCAGCTTGCCCTTGCCATTGCCTCCTACCACCTTCACCTGATCTCAGTGGAGCACATTCAAGGATCTTGATGCATTCTGTGCATTGACAAAGGTCTTTTCCTGCACAGCTCCTAGCACCACAAAATGAGAAGTTATACCAGAAGTTAAATCTTCTGCTGTGATTCCTTTTTTTTTTTTTAATGCTGAAAAGTAATGGGAATAGGCAGCTTTAGTTTTCTAAACTTATCTTTCAGCAGTGACTCGTTCTCTCCAAAAAGAGACTTTAACCTCTTGTGACTTTACTGTTTCAGTGAGATATGGCAGCTTTTAAATCAGAGAATTTAACCCAGAAGCATCACATATCCACTGCCTTTCCCCTGCAGAACTGCCAGAGTTTGCAACTTATTCTTTTAACCACCTTCTTTAGGGATCTGGCTACTGGAATTAGTTTCTTCCATTAGCATCCTGCCTTTCCTTCACAAATAGGTCTCTTTTTCTAGCCTGGAGTTAATTTCTGTGAGAAAAAACTTCAGACTGGGAATCCCTTAATTTCCAGAAGGTAAATAAATATGCAATATGCCAGCCATTTTGGTGTGCATTTTTTTAGTTTGTATTTGTTTTGTTTGGTTGTTTTGTTTTGTAAGTTTAATAATGGTTTTGAAAAGTTAAATAACATTTATTACATCTTCCCTTTTTGCTGCTTTTCTTGTGGGTTTTACCCTGTCTTTATGTGGAGCTGACTATACCATCATTTTGGTTCTTAAAATCACTGTCACAGGCATTGGGACTATTCGTATGTAGAATTGGAGAAGGTGAATTTCTCATGGAGCTGGGACTCAAGCTTACCTATCCACCTACAGCTGACCTGTTTGTTTTTCTGTTACATTAAAGTGGGAAAGTTAACTTATGTTACAGACCAGTATCAAGAAAATAAATAAATTGCAAGAGTCATAATTCTTACTTTAATAATGTTACCCACACCTTCCTGAGTGCCTACACCCATTTTTAAACATGATGCACAGTTAAATTTATTTTCAGTTTTAATTTGTTCTGTGAAAAACATTCTGATGCTGATGTAACCTTCTGCATTGACATTTTTAGATACTAGATAGTAATGACACCTTTCTTACTAAAAAAGCAAAAAATAGACAAACAAAAAAGCCGTGAGATTTTTAGGGCTAAGAAGTTTAAGTATTTGCATATTACTGTAACACAAATAATCACTCAAAGTATGATGGAAAAGTGTGGACTAACCTTTTAAGAAGTTGTAATTAATTTGTCCTCTGATATCAGTTTCACTTGTTGGAGGGTTGGTTGTTTGTGATTTTTTGTTTCACTTACTTTGTGTGTATACTATTGTGAATAAAAGGCTTTGGTGTTTCTGCAGTGTTCTAAAAGTATTTATGCTCATGTTAAAATTCACAGAAACTAAGGCTTGTTGCTAGAACCCTGGAGATACAGCTAGGTCTCTTACCCATACTCTGGAGGGAAAAAAATTAACTCGCTTCAGTCCCAATTGTGCAAATAGGCCCTTAAATACAAGGACATGAGCAATTCCTCTCAAGTACAGCGAGAGCCTTCGCGCGTCTGAAGTTAATGTGCCCCCAGGAGTGTGGATGGGGAGAGCCACCCACCCTTCCTTCTTTTCTTCATTTAATCCAGGTTCCTCAACTCAAACTTTTTGTGGTGTTTCCCCCCCTTTTCGCTCCACTCTAATGGCTGCGGGGAAGTGTGCAGCCCGCTGGGGCTGCTCCCGGGGATGCCGTTCCCGGCAGGGCGCGGCTGAGCCCCGCTGGCCGGCTGCAGCAGGGAGCCGCGGGGCAGCGGGGCTGAGCGCCGGCAGCACGGCCCCGGGGCTGCTCACACGGCACCGAGGGAATTCCCTGCCCGCCTTCCGGAGCACATCCATCCTGCGATATTTCCTTTGGTTTTTGGTTGGGTTGCGCCAGCAGGGACACCTACCTATGAGAGGCTCAACAGGGTGTCTAAACTAGTGAGTACTTCTCAGCTCTGCATTCCGGCTCTGCTGTTCTTCTGATTGCTAAGAAATGAGATGGTGGGAGTGTGGCTTTGTTTTTATTGGTAATAATTACAGAAAACTTCCAGATGGAAAAATCTATTTGCTCAGACCAGATCTCTAAAGAGTACCTTCTCTAAACTGCAAAATAAAACTTTTACGTTGCAATTCAAAGCCTCTTGTACTTTCAGGAAAGCTAAGTGTCTTCACAAAGGTGAAGGTGTTGTTCTATCCAGCCCTTAGCAAATTTGTTCACAAAGAGCCAAGAGATGAAACAATAACCTGTGACAGACATTATTCTACTAAGAAATAGTTATGCCTTCCCAATCATATTGGTCTTGTTGCATCTAGGTGCTGCAGGAGGACAGGTAACTGGGAAAAGCCGGTCTCCTGAGCCCAAACCAAACACATGACGTAGCAGAACACTATTGAGGACTAGAGAGCCTGTTCATTTTACTTGTCACTGCTTTTATTTGGCTGCAGCACTTCAGCCCATGGCTCTGCCAGGTCAGCTGCTGTACACAATTCCCTTTATTTAATAGCAGAGAAGAAAGGGAGCCAGGAATTTGCTTAACAGCACTGTGAGATAGTTTTGGTTACTCACATCTCTTGGCCCACACAGCAAAATTTAGGGACGAAAGAAGTAATTTAAAAACACATACAGCATGTTGACATTTCAGGGCTGGAGTGGAGTTTGGCAGAGAAAGCCTGGATAGGAGACAGGCCACTTCAGCAGATCACACCTGAAAGTGATCCTGCTTAGCCCTGCTGCAATAGAGTGTTTCACTGAAGTGGAAGCTTTTATGGCAATTTTCCCAGTGAAACTGAGGTAGAATACAAAGAAAAGTGATATGTTGCCTATTGGCTTGACAAAGCAGAATAAATATGTTTCTTCAGGATAATAATCAGGTATTAGGAGCTTTGCTTCATGTTACGTATGAACACATCCTTTGATTTATTAATTCAAAACTTATTTATTGTTAGAAATAGCTCAATTCTCTTTGTAGAGGAGAAAGACACTTTTCTCTTTTCATCTTCCTGTTTGTAGTGGATTTTCACATTAAAAGAAGACTTTCCAGAGATATCAGTTGCAGAAATGTTCACCAGGCACATTGCCCCATCAATCACTTTCCCAAACAGATTATATTCTTCCTTAAATCCTGCCATGGCCCCATGGCTTTGTGGGGAGAAAAGTTCCACCCCATGATGGGCGTGCTTTCTTCCGCTACAAAACTGGAGGACAGGAGGACAAAGGGAGCCTGTCCACTCCTTGGACTTACCCCAGACTGTGCTGAGCACCCCCTGACTTGGACAGGTTTGTTCATGTTTGCCCACATGGACAAAGCAGCATCCCAGCTCCCATCCCCACTTGTCATGGTCCATGCCAGTGCATCCCTTTGCTGGGCGATGGGGGCTGTCAGGGACCATTGCCCATGTCAGAAGGAGAGGCAAGAGGTGCTGGGATGTGGCCACCTCATTGATCTCTCAATGGTGAGGGAGGCATAGGGGTGTCAAAAAGGGGGGTCCTCCTCAGGAGGTTTCCTGCTGACAAAACAGGAAATTCTCTGTGTGCCCCCTAGCTTGTCTGACCCTGCAGCAGCCTCTTAACTTTGGGAGGCTGTTTAAATACAGCTCCAGCCTTTCCTCCTTGGTGCGCTCTCCAGCTCATACTGCAACACCACCCAACCACAGAAAGAGAAAAAAAAGAGGGACCCAGTTACAAGCAGTTAATTTAAGGCTTTTCTATCTGAAGTTAAAATGGTCACTACAAGTTACAAATCCATTTCCAACTCACCACTCTCTTTAAAGCTTTGGCTTGTTTACCTTTCCTAATCAGTGTTTAATTATTAACAAAGGAGTAATTTTTGGATAACAAGTCCTGTCTGCTGACTGCCTTCATGTATGTGGACTGGCAACACTGATCTCCAGAGTGCTTCTCCATACCCTCTGCACATCCAACTGACCATCCTCTCAAAGCAAGAGCAGATGTAACATCTTTTGGATGCACTGTACTAGCTGAAGTTGAGCTCCTCTGCTGCACCTTCAGTGCTGGCTTGTCGAGTCCAGCAAGTTAATTTTCTGAAAGGCAGCAGCTGGCCCTGCTGAGCTGTTTCTAGAGTGCAGCTCATCCATGACTCATGTCTCCTGCAGCCCATCTTGCTGCACTTCTTTTTTGACAAGTCATTTCTGCCACTCTGGCCGTTGCCCTGCTCTCAGGTTTGCTAAGCCCACATAACCGAGGCTTTCAGAAGTGAGTGGATAAACAGTGTCAGGGTCTGAATATGAAACCTTTCATGGCACAGTAAAAGCTAACATCAATTTTAAGTAAACTATTCCCAGAATCTTCCATTGCTACTCAATGGAAGCATCTTGCCAGAATCTTGCTATCAAGACACATTGGTATCTTGAAAGGGTTACAGGGGCATTATGTGGCATATTTTTGAGAAAACTGTCTTGAGTTCTGCAGAGAACTGATGTAATGCAGCTGGGGAAATGCTGAGTTGGTATCCGAGTGCAAGGGTTCTCAAAACCATGGACAGGACTGCTTTATCACTTTAAAAGAAAGAGGTCGTGGGAGGGTAGGGTGGAGGAAAACTCCTGGCTATTAATAGAGAACATGAGTAGGAGCTTTATTTTGAAAGGCTTCTTTAATTAGTGACATGAAATGCAGAAGCAAGGCTCGTGATGCACTCTACCTACTGACTTCCTAAGCGCAGATCAGAGAGAGGCAGACAGATAAAAGACCATTGCCATGCAGGGGAGTTTTGAATAGGCCAAGCTAAAATGCCCAAATTAAAAAATAACCAGGACATCAGTCAACCTTGATCTTCAGACGGACTGTCTCTTAAGGTAGGCTAGTGGAGTCAGTGCCAGCTCAGACTCAGGAAATTTAAGTTGCCTTCCCAGTCTTACCTGTCTGCTGTGAGTTTTCTTCATTACCTTTATTTCTCTCAGACTATGTGGACGATAAGTTCCCAGAGATAACAGCTGTCTCTTCTTACTCACTGTTACAGTATCTTATACAAAAGTGTCTGTCTCAGGAACCCTGCTCTCCTGCCGTGCTACAAGAAATAATGTTGCTTTGTATGGTGGTTCTCCAGTAGCACAGTTAATTTGTGGTTGTGTTTTTAGAATTTCAAATAAACCAACAACAATCATAAGCAACAATTTAGACAATTTAAATCTAGGAGAAGGGTTGCTTCCTTAGCTCTGTAAGTCATGGCGTGACACCTGGACCCATGAACCCAACTGGATTTCAGCAGTACATTATGATAGTGAGACTGCTTTGAAAAACATAACTCAGGTGCTTGTGGTCATTATTTGCACCTTGCTTTCAGTAATTACATGTGGGGTGGTAAATCCTCCTTTTAATGAAAGGAATACTGCACAGGTATGCATGTTATGATGCTTATAAGCAGTGACCAACCCTGCAGGAAAGTTTTATTATGCAGATACCAAAAGGAGAGGCAAGAGTGAACAGCCACCAGGCTGAGGCAGAGTTCCTTCTATCACAGTAAGGTAGTTCCATGGGAATGCTGACTCACCTGCTCCCTGTATAATAGAGGTGGAGAAAAAAAGCAATTATGTGTAATTTCACCACCTTTCTTTTCTTCCCGCACTGCCATTTCACTTGTGGAGTGGATCTGGCTGAAGAGCCAAGAGTTCTCTGTATGGGAAAGCCTTATAAAATATACCTTGGGCTGGATTCGTAAAAGTCTGATAAGTCGGTGTTAATAGTTCCCAATCAGCTTCAAAGAAAGGGTAGTGTTTCACTGCTTGGCAAGCCAAATCTTAATGCACATAAACCTGTTGTAAATTGTTTGTGGAGTAGTTACAGAGAACATTTACACAAAAGCTGTTAGAAGATCTGCTGGTAGTGTCTGTGCAGAATTCCCCACTCTTTTCCAACTGAACTGCATATTTAAGGTTTTCATCACATTCTCTCCCCTTTCTTCCCAACCTGGGGAATCTTGTTTTTCTTCTTGAAAGAAGAGCATTTCAGCTCATCTGCAAGTACTTGCTCATCTACTGGTACTGGTTCATCACCAGTTGTCCAAAGCAGTGTGACTTTTAGCACCTGGCACTCTCAGCAACAACATTTCACTTCACCAGTTGAGAAGTCACAGACTGTGCAGTCAATGACTTCTCTTCCTTGGCCAGAGCCAAATACCAGTGCATTAAATGGTTTCATGTGCAAAAGGGAGGAGACATGGAAGATAGCTCTGAGAAGAGTTTCACTACATGGCCTGTCATCACATCTGATTACTCATGTCAAGAACTTCAGCTATACTGTTGCTTTCCTGTCCCTCAACCTGACAGCACAGCTGAACTATAACACCAGCCAGAACCCATCAAGATACACTATTGTTTTTTCTCCTGAAGTCACAGGGTCAGGATTCATAGAATCAATAGAATGGCTTGGGTTGGAAGGGACCTTAAAGATCATCTAGTTCCAACACACTTGCCATGGGTGGGGAGGTATTTCATTACACCAGATTGCTCAGAGCTTTATACAATCTGGCCTCAAACACTTCCAGGGATGGGGCATCCACAGCTGCTTAGGGCAACCTGTTCCAGTGCCGCACCACCATCACTGTAAAGAATCTCTTCATACCATCTCATCTAAACCTGCCCTCTTTCAGTTTGAAGCCAGTCCTTCTTGTCCTGTCACTACATGTCCTTGTAAAAAGCCTCTCTCCATCTGTCCTGTGGGTACCCTTTAGGTACTGGAAGGCCTCAGATAGGTCACCCTGAAGCCTTCTCTTCTCCAGGTTGAACAACCCAAATTCTCTCAGCATTTCCTCATAGGAGAAGTATTTGATCCTTCTAAACATCCTGGTGTCTCTCTTATAGAGTCATTCCAACAGGTCCATGTCCTTCCTGTGCTGAGGATCCCAGAGCTGGACTCAATACTCCATGGGGGGTGTCACCAGAGTGGAATAGAGGGGCAGAGTGACCTCCCCTGATCTGTTGGCCACACTGCTTTTGATGCAGTAGCTGTGATAGCCCTGATGAGCTGAAGACATGAGGAAGGTAAAAAAAGACAGGTTGCTCAAAATGCCCCTTTGTCCCACTTTGTCCATGGTTCTGGTGAAAACATGATCTCTCCCTAAAAGCCGATGCTCTTCAGATCCTCATCTTCCACTTTGTGCCAGAACTTCAACACTGCTGCTCGCACACTAAGGCTGGTTATTTTAGCAACTTAAAGGAAATGCATAAAGGACAAAACCCATAGGACTTGGAGGGCTCACTGAGTGTCCATTATCACAGGACTGCTGTCCACCTGTCTTTATTATTCTATGATTGTGGAAAACTGGGAATAGCGGATGCACAGCCCCCAGCCCACCTGACCCAACATGGCTGCCTGGATTTTACCAGGCCAAAGCCAGCTAATCCCTGCTGGAAGTTAAATTTCTGTAAGATAGCAGGGCTTGATGCACTGCCAGGTACCGCAGCAGTAAGTGGGGGCACACAGGTAAGAGCTCAGGTAAGGCCTCTCCTCGCTGCCCAGCACTGTGCCTTTGAGGCTGGCAGGGCTGCCTGTGCCTTAAAATGCCTTTTCTTCCATCCCCTCCCAGCCCCCACTCAGGATCTCACTTTATCTCATTAGATCCGAGTTTCAGTTTTCCCATTTCCCAACCAAAATCCCCACAAGAACTCAGTGAGCTGAGTTGCAGAGTTTGGCTGTGGCTGTGCTACTCTCTCCCATATATGCCTCTGAGACGTGGAGCAAAATCAGCCTGGAAATGGGTGGCACCTGCAATGCTGTTGACTTATGGCTGCAATCAGTGTTTGGAGTGTTTTGCAATATTTTTCAAGATGGCAAAACAAATGACCCTCTGTTTTAGAAAGGAGGTAAATTATGAACTCCACTACAGATACCTTATCTCTTGAAGTTATGGAGTGACCAGGACACAGTAGAAAAAAAGAAGCCTGAAGTAGAGGAAACTTGCCTCTGCATTTTTACACTTTTTCAGCTCTTTGAGTTGCAGAGGTTCATGGCATTTTGCTCCAATCTTTTGCAGGGCCCTTGCCCAGAAATATCTTGTTGCTCAGTGCCACATCTACACATACATCCATGTTGGAATCTCATTTCCCATCTTAAGTGTGATACCACCATGGCTTTTTTTTCTTTTTTTTTTTTTTCTTTTTTTTTTTTTTTTTTTTTTTTTTTTTTCCCCTTGCTATCATGATTCAACCGCAGGGGTGATTCCAAGGGACATGGCTTACTCAAATCCAGAGTAAGGCCAATGAGTGTACTGGCTCCCAGCAAATTTCCCCAAAGCTTCATAGTTGTAACCTAAATGCAAGATAGTGGCAAGTTTAGTGGGGTAATTATTAGTCCTGTGAAATGTATATTCTTTTAAAATCACCTCCATCATTAAAATGAAGGAATAGTAGAAGGTCACAATGTCTTTGAACTGCTTTCATTCTGCTCAGCTGCACACAGTTTTCAACATCCTGTTAGTCTCTGGGCCACTGTAGATGCCTGTGATGATCAGTGTAAGAACAAATCACCCTCAGCAGCTGCCACTCACCTTTTCCCTGGTGAAGAAACATGCATAAGAGTCCTTTGCCACAGCCACCCAAAAAGCCCTGATGAGACCTCACCCCTTCGTATGTGTGCCATGAATGGATCATAAACAGGAAGTAAAACCACAGGAAATTTGACAACTGAAGTTTCTCTGTTCATAGGGTTTGGGTTTTTTCTAGTTCTATTGCTATGTCTTGTGTCAGTAAAGAGTGTTTGTTTTCTCACTCTGTTTAGATCTTGGGTAAGAAACATATCCAAGGCATTATCCCTTTAGGTTATGGATTGCTTTTTGTTCTGCCTCCTGTAGTGTTACAACCTGGTATTACCAAGCTCTAAAGATTCACACCAGGGAATGCTGAAACCCAGCCACAGGGACACAGCTTTAGCCAGAACTTGTGAAGACTGTATCAATGGGAATATCATATTGATTTAAATGGGTTTTAACATTCAGCACCTGTGAATGTTACTGCTGTCACTTGTGCATGCACTCAGTGTCAGTAATGAGACAGCCTTCAGTTGCAGGATTTGTTTCACTCACTAGGACAAGGCTGATAACTACTATTTTGTTTTGAAGTAAGGGAGGGAAAAGCTTTGTGCTTTGTAGCGTTTCTCAGAGCACTCTTTCTAATCCTTTACTTCTGCTTCTCTCAGCAAAATTCTCAAATCTATGAATCTCATAGATGAGCTGTTTTACTCCCAACTTTCAGCAGTGAATGAGGAACACTCCATACTTTTCTCCTCCTTTAGTCCTGACTCACCTCTCCTCAGGGATTTCTTCATTCACAGACACAAACTCCATTCCCTCCCATGTGCTGCTGATCCATGATCCTGTCAAACTGAAGCCCAGGCTGCACTCAGAGGCAAGACAGAGTGAAAGCTGAAGCTTCCAGGTCAGTCTGTCCTGCATAATCTCTGTCTCTATCGGTCTGCCTGCACCGTGAGCTGGCAGGGAAACAGCACAGGGAGACCTCAGCGCCTTTCCAAAGGTGGGAGCAGCCTGTGCTGGGCACCAGCAGAGCTCACCTTCCCTACACACCTGCCTGCAGAGGGTCCGTGAGCGGCGTTTGCAGGGCATCCTGGCAGCTGCAGCTCCTACTCAAGAGCTCCACATCCCGGCTGCCGCCAGTGCTGGGCTGGGCCTCCCGCAGCTGGTTTTCCCACGGACAGCTTTCTGGAGGTGGCTGTGCTGGTGGTGTTCCCAGCCCACCGCTGGTCATTGCTCTATTCCTCTTGCATCTCTCTGCTGCTTCTTTGTTCTCTTCCAAACACGGCTTTTTGACACAGCTTGCTTGTCTGTTTTCAAGGCCTTTCCTGGACCCCATGCCCACCAAAGCCATCCTTTCCCCATTGCCCAGCAGGTGCTCCTCCACTTTCCTCCCAGCTGCCACTCCCATTTGGATGATGTTCTAGAGCAGAGGTTCAGCATCTTTAGCAGACACTAGAGCAGGGCGCTGGCCAGGGAGGCTGATACATCACATGCAGGCATAAAATACAGGAACTAGTAAAAGGGGTGGAAGAATCTGGTTTTCATTTTGCCTTTGGATGAGGGTTGGTCACCCTGGTGGAGGGAAGGCTCTGGAATGATCTTACTGCAGCCATTTAATACCTGAGGGTTCTAAAAAAGCTGAAGAGGGACTTTTCACATGGGCATGTAGTGACAGGGCATGGGAAAATGGCTTCCAATGGAAAGAGATAAATTTAGATTAGATAATAGGAAGAAATTCCCTCCTGCCCAGAGAAATTGTGTTCTAGGCCAGGTTGGATGGGGCTTTGAGCAATGTAGTCTGGTGGAAGCTGTCCAGGCCTATGGCAGGGGTGTTGAAACTAGATGGTCTCTAAGGTCCCTTCCAATCCAAAATATTCTGTCAGTCTGTGCTTTCACCCAGCAGCATTTCAGCAAGCAGAAGCTACCAAACATAAGGCCAAGCTCCTGTTGTGCTGATGTAAACTCAATAAAGCTGGATCCTTCTTCTGACGCTTCTCCCATCTTCCATAGATCTCAGGAGACAATTTTATCGCAATAGTGCGTGCATTCTTATATAGAACCCATCCTGGGAAAGAAAAGATTAACCAAGAATTATGGACTCTTAGCTTTAAATGTCAAGCCTGAAGAGCAGGGAGATAAAGGGGCACTTGGGGTTTTTTATTGGCTTCCTGAGGTCTTAATAACAGGCAGGCTGAATGAAGAAAGCAACACCTGTGGGGTCACCAGTCTTACCAGCAGTCTGGGCAATGGCACCACATGGCAGGTGGAGAAGCCACAGTCTCCTGAGTGCATGTCCAGGCTCAGGACCTCCTGCAGCCACAGCAGTTTGTGCAGTTGTTGATGAGCCTCCTGCAGCCCCATCACCTAAATGTCATCCCTCATCCAGAAAGCTCATAGCCTTAGCTGAGGCAAGGTGGGAGTGTGCTGGGCACGGGGAGCCAGCTGAGGATGAGGAGGCAAAGAAGAGTGAAGGGGCTCAGCAGGAAAAGCACACTCTGCAGAGAAGGTTACTCCTGCCTTCAACCAGCCTTTCTGCATTGCATCATGCAGGAGAGGTATGGGCTGTTCATTTGAGGAAGTGGCTTTTAGCTGAATAGAATAAAAGGGAACACAAAATGTTCTGTGTTCAGTATCAGAAATAGAAAGAGGAAATGCTTGTGTCTGTTAAGAAGGATCTTGCAAATTTAAATCACCCTGTTAGTGTTTACTATTAATCATGTTTTTATGCAGATGTTGGTAAATTTCACAGCGATGGCTCTTTCCACTACTCTTTGTAAAGGACTTGTGGTTAAATAAATAGAACCAACATTTTTTAATGGTCATGGAGTACTGTGGTTGGTACACCTTTGCATCAGATACTCCAAAACCACTCAGACCATATCACTACTGCTTTATGCATATTCTGGAAAACCTGTTACTGGTCGTCCTTCAGAGGTCATGAAACAGATTTGCATGGTACCTTTCCATATACAATTTGAAACCAGGAGGACTTATTAGATCATCTAGATTGTCTTCTAACATCCCATCCTATGGAATTTCATCAGGTAAGTCCCTGTAAAGTTCACCATGTTCAACTAGGCAGAAATATTCTGGTCTTGTGCTCAGCAGCACAGGCAGAACATCATTGCCAGTCCTTTGACAGTGGGGGCAGCACTGGTGAGCTATTTAACCTGATGTCAAATCTTGCCTGCAAACACTAAGCAAAATCATTTTTGGAAAATGACTGCTGTGCATCTTGTTTTCTTTTGAGACACTTTAATTATGCAACTGCCTTCATGACAGAACATCTTGGTCTCTAGGAAGAAAAGAACATTGCTTCATTTGTTAGGAGAAGACAGGTCCTCATTGTTATGGTTTGTGATTAAGCAGGAAAATCTGAACTTTGGAATTTGATTTGAAGACATAAAATTAAAATTAAGAGCTTACAAGGTTTTGTTCTCTCTGTTTCCACTAATTGACTGTCATGATGCAGGCAAAGCAAGCTATTGCACCAATCTTGTTCGAAGACCATCACCACAGATACAGCAGAAACCTGTTTTGGGGGGGTGCTGTGGATTTTTGAATTAAATGTAATAGGACTATGAGTGGTATGAGGGGTATCTGCAGGGGGACATGCTCCATAATTGGCAGTATTCTCTGTGTAGGTCTAGGGCAGCAAAGACAACCCTTTTTGCCTCAAAATCAGCCAATACTTGCTTACTGTGATATGCAAAAAGACATTGTGGCTTTCTTGGGAAGCAGCAATAGGATGTTCTCCCATCCTTCGGGATGCAAGTCCCAGGATGTAACAAACACACCAGCTGACAGCAACCAACCAGTGACAGCTGTGAAAGCGTTGCTTCATTCAGCAGGCCTTGCATTTCATTTTGCATGACTCATTAACGTGGGCTTTGGAGATTATTGTGCTATCTGCAGTGACACCCGGTGGTGATGAAGCAGTAGTTTATCTCTGATCCTGGTCCCTCAGAAAGCTGGAGTTCTGCTGTGATCTGCTGTCTGCAGTCAAGAGCAGGAGGAAATACACAGCTGAAAGGTTGTTTTTCCTGATAATGAATACCATTCCTTATAGAACATGAGATGATAAGTCTTAATTTAGCTTTTATTATTCATACTGCTAATACTTCTGATCACTAGATGTGATTTCATATGCATACTGCCTGGCTTTAGCAAAAACTAACTTATAGTTAAAAATATGAATTGCATGTGAATGTACAGTAATGCAATTTAAAATTTAAGGCGAAACCATAGAAACTTCCAAGAGCAATGCATCATGCATAAAAGGAGACCCAGTACATGTTAACAACCATATCATCATAGAAGCAAAGAATGATTTGTGTTGGAAGGGACATTTAAAGGCCATCTAGTCCACCCCTCCTGCAGCAAGTAGGAATACCTTCCACTAGACCAGGTTGCTCAGATCCTATCTAACCTGACCTTCAGCATTTCCAGGGATGGGGCATTTACTGGGTAACCTGTTCCTGTGTTTCACTCTCCTAATAAAAGAACTCAAATTCAATTTGAATCTACCCTCTTTTAGTTTAAAACCATAATCCCTTGTCCTGTTGCAAGAGGTCCTGCTAAAAACTGCCCCCAGTCCCCTTTAGATACTGACATGGTGCTCTAAGGTCTCCCTGGAGCCATCTCTTCCCTAGACTGAGCAGCCTCAAATTTGTATTTTAAGTAAGTTCTATGTATTTTCTTATGGAGCAGAGTATTAAAAGTGTGGATTTTGTTCTCAAGGAAAGACTGCTTCCATGGGGCTTACCAGCATTAGTGTCTGACTTGCCTTTTTTCATTTAACAAACTCATATTTGAAATGGGTACTCTCAGAGACTGTTATAGGAAGAAGGCAGACTGACTGCATTCAAAATAAGGATTTGCTTAGCCTGAAGGGAGCATTTGACCTGCTGTAAACCAGACAGCATGAGTTGCCTCCCCAGTTTCAGCCTGGGTCTTTACTTTCTTCCTCCTTCCATTGCTTAACATTAAAAGTATTTATTCAAAAAAGAAATTGGTGCTGGTTTTATTGGTTTGGTTTTTTGTTTTCTTTTACTAGAAAAGAGTAAAAATTGCTAGGTATCTCATATGCCATCTTTTTTAACATCCTAACTAATTTTTGAAAAGTTTGTTGTTCTGCTGGCTTTTCAAGTCAGCAAAATACTAATATCAGACTTCTTAAAAGCCTTCTGGACTTAACTGGACTTAGTAATCCAGATAGTCACAGACCTTCAGGTGAAAACAGTTGTTTGCTTTCCAGCTCAGCTTGGAAACTGCAGCCATGGCTGGCATTAAAGGGCTCCCTTGTGGAAGTGATGAACTGTTCCTATCTGGGTAGTATATTCACTTTCATGGAAGTGTTTGTACCCAGCCTTGCACCTGACTTCACTTGGCAAGGTGGTGAGCTGGTGAGCTAGTGATTAATTAGGAAAATGTGATCCAG
Source organism: Onychostruthus taczanowskii (assembly GCF_017590055.1). Classification (NCBI taxonomy): domain Eukaryota; kingdom Metazoa; phylum Chordata; class Aves; order Passeriformes; family Passeridae; genus Onychostruthus; species Onychostruthus taczanowskii. The sequence continues at coordinate 15,602,300 of NW_024498351.1, forward strand.
AAAGAAGGCTGAATTTGGGTAGGAGACAGTGAGATGAAAGATTATTACAAATAAGAGTGTTTAGGAAAGACATGAGAAAAATAGGAGAGACAAGACATGAGAAAAAAGGATGTTGTCACATCTCCCTCTGCCTTCTTCAACAGGCTCTGTCTCTACAAGCATGTCCTACAGACTGGAACACCATCCCTCAGTTAGAAGTATCTAGATGCCTCCTTGGCATTGTGAAGGCATCTACTGACTTGGAGTAAAATGTGGCTCTTGTCCTGAAAGGACTTGATGGGAATACCTCATTTCCTAAGCCCTACCTCTACTAAATGATTGGTGCTTTGAGTATAGAAATTAATCAGAAAATAAAGTCCCCTGCTTTCCAACTAGTCCTCAGAGAGGCTGGATGGGGCTAGGTTTAATTTCTGATTATAACCAATTCAGCATTGTAAGTCTGGCTGTGTTCAGAAAGATCTCCAATGCACAATGTGGGCTACACTCTAAGTCTGGTCTCATTCATGACCACACATTAACAAATAGTGGTTTACTGGAGCTACAGGCAATCTAACAGATTATTGTTAGACTGCCAGTGATAAATTCACCAGACCTACATAATCTGAGAGTACAGCACTATGCACAAGCGTTTCCAGGCATGCTCTGGTGCAGGTGGAAATCTCACTGGAGATGTCCCTGCTTTAGGGAGGACACAGGAGCAAGCCCATCACCTTGTCTGCATGGTGGTCACATTCTCATCCTCTGCCATGGAAGATTTCAAATACTTTCTGGACAAGTGAATGTGAGACTGTAGTCAAGTATCCTGTTACCGTCATCATGAACAGTGGGGTGGTGCAGCCACTTTTATATATAAAAGGGATATGGAGAGAGTTACAGAGAGAGAAACTACAGAGACTGTGGGTCATGCCCAGGGTAGAACATGTAGTATCACTCCCTCTTCCATCTGGCCAGCTGCAGAGCTAAGGTAAGATTAATGAGAAGCCCTGCCCATCACCAGGCCATCATGCTCACTGCAATCCCTCCAGCACCTATCTCATGGCATACCTCAGGAAATCCCTTTACACATATGCCACAGTATATCTCACGGCTGCAGGCCTCATTCCTCCAACTGGCTACCCACTGTAGCCTAGCTTTGGTTTTGTTTTGCTTTATTTTAAGGACCATTGGAAAAGCTGTACAGTAATTTTCCTTTAAAGGACCAAGACAAATTAAGATGAGAACTTATTAAATCTAAGGGAAGAGCAAACTCTGTGACAGGAGCTTTTCACAGCAAAATAACTAAGAACTCAAGGAACATCCCTGTGCCCCATTACTCTGAAGCAGATTAAGAGAAGTCCTGTCAGTCATTTACAACACATAACCTTGCAAATGCTTGTTGTAATTCACAACCTACAAGAAGAGGCCTATTTAATTGTTCAACAGGAGCATGGGCAAGAATCTGCCTAGAAGTGAAATTCCAAGGGGATAAAATAGACCTACACTCTCTCACAGAACATTTCTATAAGAGAGAGACAGGATTGCTCCTATCCAGCAGGCAGTCATAAAGGAACTCATCTACAATGTTTAAAATTGCCTGCTCTGCATACCTTTTGAGCCTGCATTTCCCATGTCTCAGTCACTACTACCTGGCTATACAATGGCATACAATACTTTAACGTGGGTTCTTTTCAATTTCAGGTGGTAAGGCCAATGGGGGAGAAAAAGGACAACAGTAATTTGAGGAAAGAAGGATAGAATTAAAGTTAAAATTAATCTGCAACAGCTATCAGATCCTAAACAAATAACACACATAGAAAAGCATGATACAATCCAAGAAACAGTATTTAATTAAAATAAAAAAAAAAACAAGTAGAAAATGCCTCTGGAAGTGGACATCAATTTGCCAACATTGTTTTTGCTACACAATTTTAAAAGGGTTTCAAGTATTGTTTCGCAAGCACCTATAATAATTTCATATTCTGTTTTCCACTTATCTTAAAAAGAATGCTGGAAGTTGAAATATCAGCAAAAATGTTTTGCAATTTTGTAAAAGTTTGTCTTACAAAATTCAGAGTCAAGAGATATAAATTTCCTATTCGTTAACACATGGAATTAGCATTATTAAGTGAAATTTCTCCAGTACCACAAATATAGGTGTTCACACAGATTACATGTGGCACACACAGAGCCAACCCATTATTATTTAAGGCTGAAAAGAGGAAAGGAGACTGCTCAGAATGCAGACTTCCTTTTGCACTGGTTCTTATAGCCCCAAATATGCCCCAACAGCTCCACCCTTAGGGAGCTGCAGAAAAAGACATTTTGGAAGACTGGTCCCTTGGGCACTCAGCTTCAAGGTCAGAACACAAAATTTATTTTGAAACAGCTACCATGCTGATATAATTGTTTTATCTAATATTCCATACACAAAGTTAGTAAATTATCACAAATTACCAGGAAAAACTGGCTGTACTCTAAACATGCTTTGTAATTGTATGCAAAAATATGAAATGGCTGTTTTCCACAGTTTATGCCCAAAAGTGTAAAAATAGTTTAGGTTAATTTATAACCTAAACTTTAAGAACTTGAGTTACGAAGAAATGTGTGACGACAGTACTATCATATTACCACCAGTGACATTCTGAATCTTCTTTGTAAGATTTGAAACCAAACTATTTAAGAGAGCTGTTTATTTTCTCTGCCCCTTCAGAAATGTAGCAACAAATGCTACATTTCTACAATGCTCCAACAAACGATCTGATCTTTCTTCAGTCTTCCCTTCCTAATTTTTTGCAATACTCAAGCGCTACTTTCAAATCTGCTTCAGCTACTCAGTTTTGCATTTCTACACAGCCATACTATGTTTTATCTCTAACAACAGACATATATCTAACTTTGAGACACTTCAATGTGCCACACACAGTAGTGAACAGATTTAACAGTGGTATTTTGTACTAATATTGCATATAAAATGCAGATAAATAGCATGAACTGAAAAATTGTTTTAGGAAGGGAAATAAAATTCTTTGGTGAGCATAGAGACAATACATGGAATCTGTTTCTTTGCATTAAAATCCTGTTGAGTGGAACAGGACTCATACTCTGCCACTCTGCGATTGACACGAGTTAAAATCTGCATGAGTTCAAGTTTCCTTGCGTGTTCCTTCAGCATTTCACACAGTGACTGAATAAACCATGAGCCTTGAACTGAATTCCTCCAGGAGTAATAGCCTGTGGAAGAGAGCAATGTCAAAGTGATGAGATGAGCAGCCTTTGATACAGGACAGGTCAGCAATTAGACCAATGCATTGCTTCCAATGGCAACCAATGTTTTAAAATAAGCCAAACCCACCAACCACCAACATTTAAATTTTATAATCTCCACAAATTCCAACTCAAAATCTTTTTCTAATCGTGTCAACTTTTATAATCTAAGAAAACCTTAAGTAGGAAGAAAATCAAACGTCAGGAAAGTTATCTTCTGCTGCAGCAATCTTAGTCATTAATCACTTACTACTTTTCTTGGGGTACACAAATACAAAGAGGTGACAGTACAGATGGAAAATGGGTTTCAGTGTCATTAGTTTCATGAATATGTGCAGAATTAAAGACTGAACCTACTTCTGGTAAGTGGAAATAGGACATATGAAGGGCTCTGCCACTACCAATTTTGCTTAAGGATGCAATACAAATACAATCAGTATACAAATAATATGCTGGTACTTATAATCCACTTCTGCATATCTGATTGTTTTGTTCTCTGAGAATAATAGCTTTTCCTCTTGCTGTAAATTATATGCACAACTCCAATTAACTGAATTTCCAGCAGATGAACATTTGAGGGTTTGCAAGTGAGAAGAATATATTCAGGGTTTGGTAAGGGTTTTGTAGGGACTGAGAATAGCAACTACTTCAACAAGAAATCAAGTCAGATTTAAAAAAGTCATTGAGGGAAGTAAATATTTATTTCCAAAAGAAAGTGTACTGGGTCTGGCTGAGCAGGAGTTCATTTTCCTACAGCAGCTCTCACAGTGCCTGTAGCTGGAAATGTGCTGATAACACCCCAGTGCTTTGGCTGCTGCTGAGCAGGGCTGCCTCCCCAACATTTCCCACCAAGGGGCTGGGACTGGGCAAGATCCTGTGAGGGGACACAACTGGGACAGCTGACCCCAACTGACCAAAGGACATTGCAGACAAGTGAATTCACCCACTGGCTGGGTCCCACTCCCAGCTGTAATTCATAGCATGAGCACAGGCTGACATGGATCCAGTCCTCACCTGGAGCTGTAGAATAGGCATACAGGAAGTCTGCCTCTACAGGTATTTTCTGACACATTGTTTCTTCTGATCCACTGTCTGTCTCAATACCGGAATCTAATTCTGTCCCTCTACAAGCCTATTTGGTAGAAAGAAGAATGGAAAATAATATTAAAATAGAAAAGTAAAGGCAGTGATCATTATAAGAACATTGATATTTTGTGTTTTAAAAATTATAATATCATGATTAAAATCTTCAAAAATAACAAGAATTTATGTGTCATTTCCGTTAGACAAGACTCAGAAGTAGTAACACTTGTTTAAATCAACTAAACAGTTTGGGTTTAATGACCCAGCTAAACAGTTTGGGTCATTCAAAAGTGCACTCAGAAACTCATTAAAATATTACCTAATATTTTATTTAATACATAGAATTAATGCAATGCCAGCTGTTATAAATACACACTACCTAAACAGGGAAAATTGTGCCACTTGAGATCGGAAGAGAATCTTACTCTGAAAGTAATTACATTCAAATCTATTTTAGAAAGGATTAACTTTTTGCACCAATAATTAGTGGGAAATGGTATTTTATCTTAACTATCTGGCTGATTTGATCATCATTGTTCAGCTGTACATCACCTGAATGAAAAAGAGTTTGGGTTTTCCTGCTAAACTTCTGCACCTGTCACCTCTGAAAAGGCTTGTTAGTGCTTTCAGTTCCAGAGGCCCATCTGTACCATAGATCAATCCTTCGTCGCCATGGCTTAGCAAGATGCAAACAAAGCTGCTTCGCTTGCTGTGATCTTCTTCAGAAACTTGAAAGAGAAAAGAGAATTATCTTAACTTCCTGCACTCTAAAAATTTGGAACATTCGATCCTTCCTAGGTCACAGAAGTCTTTAAGAACTAATTTGCACGTTTAGAAACCTCCAAGGAGTTTTCACTTCTGAACACAAGAAGCTGCTTACTTTACCTCAGGAGGCTGGGCACAGGAAACCCCAAATTAAGGGCCAGCCCTACCCACTGCAAGACAGCGTCACAGAGCGAGACCAGGAACACTGTCAGGAGACAAAAAGGGTATTCCCACAGTGTCTCAAAGTTGGAATGATATACCTCATTCATGCAATAATGGTCAGTCTCATGATCTGGGATTGGACTGATGGAATACCCTGGGTTTTGGGAAACAAAGGAGAAATCCTTCCTCTCTTTCCAGTTGAAGTTGATGCTTCAACTACTTGGATTACATGGGAAATAAATGTAGCATGACGGCTGTTGCTGCTCCTGCAGGTACTAGCAGTACACTTCTCTCTCACTTTTTACCTGTGGTGAGGTCTAGAAAGATTTCTGAATCCTCTTAATTTTGCACTTACAGTTATTTAAGCTTGATATAAAGCGTAAATATATAGTTTTATTTTTTTTTCATCTTGTGGTATACAAATAGCATAGAATCTATATTTTCCTATGTCTTTTGTTGCCTGACATTGTGAGAAATGTACTTGAGGACCAAGATGACTTTTTCAAATTTATTAAAAGGTACAAACAAGGTTAAAAGAAAGGATCCAAACGAAATTATGAGTGGTAACTCAAAAAGATGCAAGAGTTTGTAGATGAAAAATAAAAATAGTCCCTAAATCGGAAGTTTTACTGTTTTGTGCTTAACAAAACATTAAATATCTTCTTCTAGAAGGAATGAATTGTTTCAGCTTTACTCAAGTGATGTACACTCAGGCATTTCTACAATTTATGGACAAGCACTGCATTTAGAAGAGTCACATTTTCAGCTACTGTCAACAGACCAGCTGCAACAATACTAATGAATTAACCATGTCTGGGAACATTTTCTGGCATAAATATTAACTGGCACTAAAGAACCTACATCTATGTTAGCAAACACTTTCATTAAAAAACAAACAAAAAAACCCCAAAGAACAAAACCAAACACAAAAACCAAGACAGGGTTGCTGCAGGCTAACTGCTGTTGGGAATAATCACTGGAACACTTTCACTGATAAGTATGACCTGGAACAGTCTGGAGAGTACTAGTGGGCATGAGGCCCAGTCATGGCAGAGAACCTTCCAACAGTTAACTAGAATGGCCTGTGTTCCAGGGCTACTGACACCTCCAGGCACCATTTAAAGTACGGGTCTGGATGTAGTCAAGTCCAAACAAAGCAGAACTGACACAGTAGTATAAAGCTCTCACTTTAAAGATGGGTGTTTTGTTTCACAAGTTAAACAAAATTTGAGTTGTTTATCCAAAAGAAAATTCAGTCCACACACCTACAGTTCTGGTCCCTCAATCAGAACTCCTCTTTGGGCCACACCACTAAGCATTAAGCACAGAACCCCTCTACCCAATCTAGCAGTTTTCTTTCCAACTCACAGAGCTTCAGTGATCCCAGGGTCAGAATATAAATCAGTCTGCATTTAAGTTTCAGCCTTTTTTCCATCCTTCTTTAGAAGATGAGAAAGGATACGGAGACAACAGTCATGGCACAAAAGATGGAGAGACAGCTAAGATGGATAAACATAGAAACTATGATGCACATGTCATCCTTAGCAATAAATCACCAGAAGGTGTGAAATAGCATCTAAAAGAACCCAGAAAGAAGAGATGTGAGGGCTAGAGATGTATTTGGAAACAGTGGTTGACTTAATGCACACACACAACATATAACAACTTACCATTTTTCAATAGCTTAAAAATGCCCTCACATGAAAGATCATTGTTGATCTTTATTTTATATCCCAACTTCATAAAAACTTCTCTGACACTTGCAGCATCTGCATCTGTACCTGAACGGGGCGACATCCCTATACACAAGAGAAATGTGTTATTTGTTTATATTATACAGATGGCATGGTCTGATTGAGCCAAATTATTTTTCTTGTTTATAGCTGTATCAGTCTGAAATATTCCATAATTCCAGATCCACTCTAGCAGAGACAACATTGCACTGTTACATGGGCACACCATCTCCCACTCTCTGTACCTCTATTGTAGATTTATCTGCATCTTATTTTTATATCTACTTATCTATTTAAGGACATAAGAAGAATTTAATTTGACAAATAGAAATCATGACAAAAAGGTAAGACAGACTTGTACTGCTGATAAATTTTCCTCCTCATTACTGCTACACCCTAATGTGTTCCCTCTGTGCATATTTGGAAGAATGGACTGAAATGAATCACACCCATGACCTAATTTTAGAGTGCAATCAAAACTGGTCTGCATATTCAATTTTGAAGAATAACACAGAGCGTGAATTTATCTAAATTAAGGAAAAAAGTAAAAAACTTGTGAGTGGTACCAGTATGTCGGTAGAAGTTCTTATTGTTTATTATTACACATTCCCCCATCTCTGGATAATCCATTCTGTAACTGTAGTCTGGCAGAATTCCAGAGTCCATAGACTTGCTAGCAGGTAGGTTCTTTCTGTATAGAAACCAGACAAAATTTAGGTGTTAATTTCTGATCTCTCTTTTCAAAATAACGACAACAATAGGCTATTTTAGCAAGCCAAATGAAACTGCTGAGGTTGCATTTGTAGTAACTTTCTGTGGAACTTGCAACAAGCTTGAAATTAAAAGAATCAAGAAAGAACTGTGCTTAAAATTGCAATGCCTCTGCACAGGAGAATATGAAAACTATGAAAACTTAGTTTAAGGATGGCAATTACTGTATCAACAAGAAATCAGTTGGGCTTTTTTACTATCATCTTTTGAAATCTATGTACCTGGAGGAAAGGTTAACTCTGAGAAAGCAAATCTGTTCTGAATTCTAAAGAGAAGTTACTATCATTGAATTTTCACAAGAAAACATTTAAAACCTAAAAAGATGTGGCAGCTCCTTTTCTGCGTAAGCAATAGCCACTAGCATGATAGATACATCTGGATGAAGCTGGACTTTGGGGAGACAGCTAACACAATAGCTAAGAGCCATAAGTCTTCTTCAACATCTAAGGGCTAGCTGAGCACACACTATCCCAAAGTATGTCTCATATGCAAGTATGACTGTAAGCCACTTGTCCTACTCCACATACAGCAGGCTGCACACCAGGATCTCCCCTCGAGCAGAGATGCCTCTCTCAGATACTCCTTGAGGCTGAGACATCCCTTGCCACAACAGGTTCTTGGTACGTAATTGATAGCATGCTAAACTTTAAAATCTTAGCTCAGTGATATTAAGGATTGATTGTACACATATAATCTCTTAGACATAAACTGCTGACCAGACTTAAATTGAAGACTTAAACCAAAAGTACCTCACTTACCCTTTAAAACCTGGAATAGATTTTGCATCTGCCAGATCTTCCCTCAGATGTGGTCCATCTCCTATGTCTGTCATTATTGCTTTCAGTTATCAGCTTGAAAATGCAAGAAAATAGAAGTTTTATGACAGCTCACAGAATAACTTTAGCCTAGAATATTAGTAGGCAAAAAAAAAAAAAAAAGCATTCTGAGTAATCTCTACACATTTTATATTTGAAAGAACATTAATTATTGCCTTCTAAAAGAGCTCTGGAAAAAGTCTGCAGATCTCTATGACCAAATAATTGAAAAGACCTACAAAAAGCAAGGTAAGAGAGAAACAAATCAAAAACAATCTTTAAATATTGCAATGTCCCCAGATGCATTAGAAATTAAGAACCAAAAATCAAGCAATACAAGTTATTAGATATGTGCAAAGACTAACATAGATTAGAAATGAGGTCATAGTAGTTTGAGAAATGAGTAATTTCTCTGCATTCCATTTCAAATGAAACATCAGTGCATCCCATTCTGGTCTACGTGAAGGCAATTGCAATAGTAGTAAAATAAAACTACAACAATATAATTTAAATCAGTTGATGAAACGAACCCTATGCTGTGGGCTATTTACTTTTATGAGAACACAGGCCAATAAATTATAATGGATACCAAAGCAGAAATCAATTCAAAAGCATTCAATCTCCTCCACAGTTACTTTGTGTACACTCATGGAACATACTACCACAAGGTACCTTAAACTCAAGTGTCAGAAAACAAATATGCACCATAAATTTAAACCACCAGATAGGACAAAGTAATAAATGCTTAGAAGTGCTGAGACCTCAAGAAGTCAAATAAAGCATTACAAGGCAAGAATTTGAAAAAAAACCTTACTTTAGCAGATATATTTATGGTAAATAAGAAGGTATAAATAACCAGACCAAGTATCAAGATTTGCTGGTCAGATATGATGAAGATTCTTATTCAAGGCTGAAGTTCTTTGGGGCAAACGATATTTGCCATTTCACATCATGATATTATTATTATATTAAGTCTCAACTTTGCATCTGTACTTTTGTTAGTACAACAAAATGCCCATTTTTGTGGAAACAATTACTGCTGCATCAGAAGCATTGATTTTGTTATGTATAACCTGCTTTCTTAACTTGTTTCTAGGAAGACACTTACATTTTTACTGGCTTCAAAAGATCTTCAGTGTTACTCTGAATATTATTTCAGAGCACTGATGCAATTAAATCTTCTTCTTCACCAAATTATTCCAGACTTGACAACTGTATTACGTAATGCAGCAAACAGGAAATTTCCTGAAAATCAAATTACCAAAATATTAAATAAGCTTAGTATTTTAGAAATAAAATGTCTAAAATACATTTTATCATTACATTTTAGAAATTTACTTTAAAGACAGTATCATGGGGTAGGAACTAAATCCACAATGGTGAACTAGACTGCCTAGCCTCTTGATCTGGATTCATCCATCCTAACTTCAAAGTCTAATTCATTAAAAGTACCCTGTGGGAAGAAAACAGCAAGCAGCTCTAAAGGGCAATTCAAATACCTACGACCTGTGGCATACAGTGATCCGACCCTAGAGAGCAGGGAGCATTAGCACTGCCAGAAAAGAGCTTCTGATCCGCAGCAATTGGAAAGAATGGCTTTCATTGACAAGGATGCTGTAAGTTCTGCTCCAGCACAGCCCAGCTTCAGGATTTTCTATGACTTTTTCAACCATCCCTACTACAATATCCTTGGCTTTAGTTCTCAGCTTTCCTGAGCTCTCAGCCTGAGCAAAATTTGTAGGAAAACACCCAAGCAGACTGGTCCACCATTCTGATGCCACTCGTACTCTTCCTTCTGGAGAAGAACTAGGAGCATGAGCACAACCCAAACCCTTCACTGTGGCTGGGGTTAGTAAGAGAGGGAAATTGTTAACTTCCTTCATCTGTTCTTTGTTTAACAACAGTAATAAACAGCCACACCATATAAAAAAGCACAGCACCATGTGCCAACTCTATTATCAAAACCAGCTAGCATGTGCACTGACAGCAGTGTAGCCGTGTCAGCACAGAAATCAACTTCTGCAAAACCCCAGGTGTTGATCCCAGCTGTTTGGCACTGTGAAGTTCTGCAGTGCCAGTGCTGCAAGTCCACGAAGGAGAGAGTGTACACTAGTAAATATGTGCCTCCAGAAGATGTGGCTAGCTCCTGTTTATCAGATGAGCCACCTACCAAGAGCTACTTCAAGACTCAGCCAAAGTACAGGGAAAGCCAACACTCTCTGGCCAACAGATGAGCCCTTGGAATCTCGAGGGAGGGTAAGGGGCTTATTAGGCTCTCCTGGGTTCACATGAACCAAACTGCTGAACAGCAGCAGCCTCAACTAAGCAAACTGCAAACCCCTGCGAGCACTGAATGCTTCTTACAACATAAATGTTAAGGCAGGATGCAAACACTAAGAGGGATCTTCAACATTTAAGTGACATTAAAATAAGACTTATCTCCTTGACCCTTTAACAACCTTAAATTTTAAGGCTGTAAAACTGCTGTCCTTGATCCAGCGCCAAAGAAACAATGAAATTGGAAGAAGTAGCTAGCAAAACCTACAACAAATGATATTCGTTTCTTTCTGAAAAATGTAAAACACTACTTGCAATACTGTATCATAAAAATATTTCTTACTAAGTCCTCTGCAAGCCCAGTTCACAGCCTACAGTTACAATTGTTCAATGAAGTGTTAGAGCTTCCTGCAGTCTACTTCATCACACTGGAGCTTGTCTGAGAGACTCGACAGAAGCTATAGGGATTGTCTAGAAAAACTGGTTGTAACACGTTAAGTATTTGAAATGTGCATGGTTTACCTTCAGAACAGAATCTGTAGCTCACTTTTAATATCCATCAATTCCTGAGCGCCCTCAGGCACCAGGTCACCTGCACTTCTTTAAAGAACAAAAGACACCCACAAAGAGATTTCTCTTCTGTTGCTAGGCACTCAAGTGTTTGAGCCAGCAGGGTCTTTTGTGCTCTAAAGCACCGGTCAGGGTAACAGCAGTGCTCTCTGGAGGATGGTGCTGATTCTAACAGGCCACTAAGAATTGCCTCATCTTGCTTTAGGTAATGCAGTGAATGCCATGCATTTCCCTGTGGAGGATGATCTCATCCTGCTGGCGGGAGATGTGGGGGGAAGAAATCACGGCAGTGCTTTAAAAATTTATTACAGATTTTTATTCTGCTCTTTGATGTTATTTTCTCTGAAAGCTCAGATAAAACGAGCTTTTAACTATAAGGAAATAAAAAAACTAAGTTCTTGAAAAGAACAACAGCATTTTTATAATCTAGCAAAATACATTCTGTAGATTTTAGGGAGCTTATTTTATACTATTGTATTTGAAAAAAATACAATTAAAAAAATGAGACAGAGACAGCAAATATAAAGGTGATGCTACAATGACCTTTACATATACTAAGTAGTAGGAAATAAAGTGGTTCAAAAAGGTCCAAAGCTATGCTCTGCAAGCTACCAAAAAATGGCCAATGTCTCTCTGCACAGCAATAAGAGCGAAAATATTTTTCCCCTACATAAATGCAGTTATTTCAATGCTTTTCTTTTGATAAGAGAAAACAATAAATAAAACAACTTTTTACTCCATTCCAGACTGGATTTACTTATTCTACCTAGATCTAGTGAAAATAAATTCACATCATCATGTGTCACCACTGCCAAAAGAACCACCAGGTTTCTTTTTAAAGAAACAACAGAAATGAATGGTATAGTGATAAAAATAATACCAAAGCTTCTGAGACAGGAAAAAGCAAATAACTAAACTGTCTTTACTGACCAACTGGATCCTGAAATATGCAAACCACAGGAGACAACACATGTTCAGTATATATATGTCGCTACAAAGCGGTGAGAATAGCACTACTAAAACACATGCTCAAAACAGACATCAGCAATGTTAAACATCTCCTTAAAGATAGGAAAAGGGCAGTTTTCCACATCACATGACTGCAAGAGAAAATGTCAAGCATTCAAAGAAGGTATTTTTTGTACATGAACATATACATGCCATATCATGATACTAATGCAGACATGCAAATTAAAAATGTTCCCCTCTACAATGTATCACGCTAAACAATAATTATCTGACTAATAACAGAAGGAAAATATAGAAGCAGACTATATGAAAAAAACAAAAAACATTTGAAATATAGCATTACATTTTCTACGAGGCACTATCCCCCCACTAAATAGTGCTACCACAGATGGAAGGCTGAGACAGCTCTTCCCATTGCTTCTGGTGTGGATGCAGTTGCTGGAAAACCCTGACACTGGGCCGGCATTCTGATCTTCCAAAACAAACAGACTTTTGGGTACTCAGCATGAAGCTGTAAAATCAGCTGAATTACTCCGAGTACAGCTGAGACCCTTGAGCTATTAATTCACCTGTAGCTATTAATCACATCACCTCCGCTATAAGCAACAGCCATATCAGGTTCTTTAACACGAAGGGCACGGCGTGTTAGTCTGAAACCCACAAGCAGATACCTGAAGGAAGAACTGTAAGTTACAGGGTGAAAGACTACAGACGGCCAGCCCTATCCTTCAGCCCAGCAAGGAACAGGCAGGGCACAACACACCTCGGGCAGGGCCTTTTACACGCTTTTTCACAAGTTAGCCACAGCGCCTGCCAGGACCCCAAACACGCTTTTCCTCGGCACAGACGAGGCTCAACGCGCTTTGTTTTGGAAGATCCAAACACAGCTTCTGACCCCGCGTTTCCGGTTATTGGTCTCCCGAGGGTCAGAGAGCAGCTCAGCGCCTTTCTTTTCTTTTCCTTCTTTCTGCCCTCTGTTTCAACAGCTTCTCCACAGAGACAGGCTGAAAGGGAACAAACTAGCTACCTCAGGCTTCTGGACAGCTAACACCCGCGGCCCGCGCTCTGCCCCCGGGCAGGGGAGCGGCGGCGCTGGGATGGCACCGCGGCCGCTCTCTCCCGCCGGGCCCGCAGCCAAGGCCGGGGCTCATCCGCGCCCACCACCGACAGAGCGACCGCCGGGCCTGCGGGGCCGGGAGCCCCGCGGGCAGCTGGGGGAGCGGCTCTCTCAGCCGGGCCCGCCCCAGGCGAAACGCGGCTCCCCTCCTGCTCCCCGCAGCCGACTTCCTCCGGGAGAGATGCGGGCGGCCACGCGGGCCTGGAGAGCCACAGCCCGGTCCACCCCACCGCCCCGCTTTATTCGGCCGCGCCGCCGCCGCACCCGCATCCCGGCACCGCCGTCACCCACCGGCCTCACCGCCTGCTCGCTGCGCTCCGACCTGCGTCTTCCCGAGCCTGGCTTAGCGGAGCGCTGCTCGGCGCCGAGAAAGCCCCGCCGCTGCCCGGCCCGCCGGCCCCGCCCCGCGCAGGGCGGGCAGCCGCTCCGATGGCGGCGGGGAGCGCGCGCCGGCGGTGAGTGAGTCGGTGTGGCGGGAGCGGCCCGAGCGAGGCGGGCCTGGCCGGGCGGCCCTCCCGGCGCGGAGCGAGCCGTGCGAGGCCGGGCTGAGGAGGCGCGGGGTGGCTGCTCCGCTCCGCTCCGCTCTCCCGGCGGAGCTCGCCGGGCTGGGCCCTATGGCGGAGCACTGAGCTACCGCGCCCTGCGGGCTCTGAGCCGGGTCCGGCTGGCCTTGCTGCTCTTCGGTGTGAATGGTGTAACCCAAAGCTTGTCGGTTTGCGCTGTTGCTTGAGTTCCTGTGCCTGCTGAAACAAATGTGCCGTTCTGGTACGTTTATACTATGTTGGTGCAGCCTCATATTAAATGCTGCGTGCAGTTTTGGGCACCATGAGGATGGAGAAGGGCTCTGGGGGGAAGCCATATGAGGAGCAGCTGAGGTCACTTGGTCTCTTCATCATGGAGAAAAGGAGGCTGAGGGGACACCTCATTGTGATCTTCAACATCCTCATGAGGGGAAGAGGATGATCCCTTCTCTGTGGTGACCAGTGACAGGACCCAAGGGAATGGTCTGAAGTTGTGTCAGGAGTGGTTTAAGCTGGGTATTAGGGAGAGGCTCTTCACCCAGAGGGTGTTTGGGCACTGGAATAGGCTCCCCAGAGAGGAGGTCACAGCACCAACCTAACAGAGCTCAAGAAGCATTTGGACAGCATTGTGAGGTGCATGGTGTACATGGTGATTCTTGGAGGTGGTTGTGCGCAGGGCTGGGAGTTGGATTAGAGATGATCCTTCCAACTCAGAACATTCTGTGATTCTGAAAGAATGGTGGTTTGTAAAGGAAATGGCCATTTAGAGTAATCTGTGGGGACAATTACTAAATGAGCAGCCCCTCTCATGACCTCAGTGAGTGAGATCCCTGTGGGTGAGCTGCCTGTACCTTCCCTTGGACAGGGTTTTTGCCCACCTGTGTGGTGACTGTCCCTGCTGCCAACAGACCTGCCTTGCGCAACAGCGCTCTGACACTGAGGGCTGATTTTGGCTTCATCATCAACTTTCAGGTCAGTTAGTTTCATATTTGTACATTGACCTTCAGTAGCAGAAGTCAGATAACATTGGAAGCTGTGTATTCCAGCTTCTCCTAAGAGGTACTAACCTACTTTTTGAGGTCTTATCCCCAGGTCTGACGTAGTGAGTTCTGCACTGGCAATCTTGATTTGAGGAACAGGTTGTCCAGAGGGGTTGTGGAGTCTCCTCCACCGGAGATGCTCAGGAACCGACTGGACCCAGTCCTGTGCCATGTGCTCTAGGATGACCCTGCTTGAGCAGGGAGGTAGGACCAGGTGACCCACTGTGGTCCCTTCCAGCCTGAGCCATTCCGTGATCCTGTAACTGTAGAGGGCACTTCCTCTATCAGGAGGGCAAGATAAACATTTGTTGTTGGGAAGATGAGTAGTGTTTGTTAATATGCCACTTGTCAGCTCAATGGAGGGGTAGCTAAACTAATTTTCACTAATATTAAGGAATTTAATGTGTTCTTCTTAGGCTGAATCAGTAGCTGGGAGAAAATCTCATGGATTTATTTGTGTCAAGGACCATGAATTCTGCTGTAGAATTATGTTGCATGATACACACCAGCCAGGAAATAAGTGTAGTGTTATTTTGAGTAGCAGGTGATTTGCATGTCTCAGCTTCAGTTGTCAGCAGGTGTGGGTGATATGTTTTGTCGTTATCATGAGAGGTAAAGGGAGAAGAAGTCTTCCATAAAATAGAGAAAATTAAATAGCAAGCTCTTTAAGTCATTGCTCAGGAGACATTTTTCCAGACTACCCATGTAGTCATCCTGCTGAGTCACTAACACTGAAGTCCAAACATGTTGGTGACAAAATTTCTTTCAATCAAGTCAAACAAAAATAAGTACTGCCCTTATTTCTGGTGGGATGTAAGAAGGGATGCTGAAATGAGATTTTCCCAGTGAACTCAGAAGGCTGATCTGTAAGTGTTGCTTGTATGTGCTCTAAATAGATGTGTTGTGGTATAGTTCACAAAGGAATTGAAATTGCCTTGAAAGGACTTGACATGTTGGACTCTTGAGAGACCAAGTGTTTGGACTGCAAGAACCATGATAGGTTTCAGTTTAAGGTAAGGGTCATCACCCTTCTCTCAGGTTCAGGCATCCTTCCAGCTGTGTTTCTGCAAAAATACAGGCTGATATAATTAGAAAGTTTAAAATTAATAAAGAATTAGGGGTTTTCTGCTTCACTTTCCTTTTATAATGGTCATCTTGTGGAAAAATGCTGATGTAGGGATGTCTTTTGCACCCAGTTAATTTACAGCCAGCAACATCAAAATGAAACTGAAAGTTTTGTTAGCACTTCTGAGAAATGCTGATTGCTATCTATAACTTTTCATTCCCAGAGAAGAAACTAAGAGCACAAAAAAGGAGTGAAGAAAATGCACAGATCAGAAGATGGACAAGGGGGATAGAGGTAATATGTTTGACCCCTGTTAGAGAAAAAACATTCTGTTTTTAAACTTGATGCAGGCACTGACTATCATGACGTTGGCAGGCTTAGAACAGTGGGCAGAAATGTAAGTGTCCAGGAACTTCTGCTGTGGAAAACTTGGAGGGGGAAATGAGAGGATCTAAAATTTGGGCTTTGGGGTTCCACAAGAATATTTAAATACTTAAATTTGCCCTGTGAATCCAGCTTGTTTGGATACTTTTGAGTACGCTCGATTTCATTTTTATCTTTCACTGCAACCCAGGAGCTGTTAGGAGAACCAGGTGGTTATGCTGGGCAGAACAAGATTTCCCTTCATGTTTGTTACTTCTTGCCTCTCTTCCTCTGTTTCACAGTTTCCTGGCAGTGCTTTTTACTGATTTGCAGGTGTTCCAGTTACAGATAATTGTACATATGTGTGTTTATGCTTTACTACATTACTCTGCAGCATTTGGATTACTTTATGGAACTAGAAGCTTAAAGGTTGCAAGATAGCAAGAGTTGCTGCATGGTTCTATTTCTTGAAAAGAGATAAGATTGCTGTTTTAAGGTTGTGAAAAATATATGAGCTTTTAAAGCAGGTGA
The DNA here is from genome assembly GCF_017590055.1 of Onychostruthus taczanowskii. Taxonomy (NCBI): domain Eukaryota; kingdom Metazoa; phylum Chordata; class Aves; order Passeriformes; family Passeridae; genus Onychostruthus; species Onychostruthus taczanowskii. The sequence continues at coordinate 15,619,326 of NW_024498351.1, forward strand.
AAGTATGAGTGATCAATAGCAAAGGTCAGCAGTGGAGAACAGAGCTCTCATTTTGGATTTTAGTTCTTTTGCTTCAAGATACAGAGCTTAGAGCTAAAGTCACTGAAGTCTTAACTCCTCCTATGAACTCAAATATTGTCCTAGCCATACAAATTAATTATCTCATTTGTCTCCCCAACCATAAAGGAAAAATATTTTTTTACTCTTAGTATTTTTTTTACTTTTACTCTTAGTATTTTTTTACTCCTTACTGATGTTGTGTGCCTAGTCAACAGTTTGTATATTTTCTGAGGAGTGTAATACCATTCTGTGGACAAAAATGAAAATTCCTGGGCCTTCTTTCTCTGTCTTTATTCTGTTTTGTTTACCTTTGATAGTGTTAATATGAAGCTCTTGTACTTCCAAAACAGTGTAAAGAGATTTAATATTAAAATGAGTATCATAGCAAGGTTGGGTGTTAATTTGGAATATTGGCTCCTCCCAGTTAATTAATAAATTACATTCAACAAAACCAGAATCAAAAGCAGTGAGGAGTACGGGATATATCCAAATTGAAATTGCCTTGCAAGTGGATTAATACTGATTTGACTGTCTGTAATTGCTTTAGGAGAAATGAAGAGAAAATGGCAAGAAAGACTGAAGAAGGTGGAAGAGCTAGCATCTCACTATGAAAGAAATCCTCTTCCTACAGTTTATAGACCAAGACTGTCCAAACCCTCTATGCCATCCTCTGTTTGGAAAATATTTTCTCGACAGGCTGAAGCTTTTAATTATGTAAAATCCTGCGAAGAGGTATATTATGTGTCAGGGAAATGTCTCTACTCTTTTTATGCTTTCAAGATTGAACATCATTTAAAATTGCTGTTGGGAAGTGAAGTCTTTATCAGTTTGCAAGATCTTTTTCTTCCCAATCCTGAAAGAGCAAGTTTGGGGTTTTTTTGTCTTTGTAGGTCATGGTGCACTGGAGGTATCTCTAAGAAGTACTAGTTCTGTTCTAACATACAAGTCAAAATGTGGTGTTAACTTTGAACAGTAAAAGTGCTTTTTGGGAACATTGTAGTGATAAATTTGCTCCTTCTCAAGATGACCAAGCTGTCAGGGTGGGCAGGAGAATGGGGAGGTAGTGAGAATTGAGTAGGAAGAAAGAGGAGGAAAAAAATGAGGAAGAAAAAGAGATAAAGAAGAGGCAGAGACTACATAAAAACACAAGAACTCTCCAGTGGCATCTGAGTAGCCAGTTCAGATGATTGGAAGTGATTAGCCAAATAAATATTGTGTGAAAGGTATCCTCTCTTTTCAATTTAACACTTTTTAAATTGATTGCTATTTTTAAAGAAAATATTGAGCTTTTCTCCATACCTGTTTCAGGTATTTAAGTAATCCTGGCAGCCTGTTTTCCAAAATAGGTTCTCATTGGTTTGGCAGTAGTTTTTTTTCCATTTTCTTCTCAGATTTCCATTTTTGGATCTAAACAACATAATGTCTGAAGAATATTTGCTCATAAAGCTTATACTGTCATCATATCCATGAGGCTGCTCCTTTCAGGACATGGTTCCTCCTCGCTTTAGATGCACTTGATATTGACCAGAAAAAAGCAAGAGTTTACAGAGGAAACAGTTTTCATTACTGCACAGCAAAGAAAAGCTTCAAAGTTTACCCATGTAACTGAAATCAGAATGATGTTCTAAATTAAAACTAGATGCTACTGAGTGTGGAAAAGGATAAGTGATCTGTTTATAGTTCCCTAGTATTTATTAACCTTTAATTGTTGCCAAATAGGAACTTAGGAAGACTTAAACTTTTTTTTGAATAACAAAAAACATTCAATGTTTTTATTTGAAAAGGATGTTCATGTGTTTGCTTTGGAAAAGAACACACAGAGTGGACAGAGGTTTTACCTTGTGACAACATATGAAGAGCTTTGGTTTTATTACACGTGAGTATTTGAGAAGGTGCCCTGAATGTTAGTAAAAGTTAGGGTACACTGGCTATCCTACCTACTAGGAGCTAGCAGTGGATAGGTATTCCCAGAAGCCATCTGCTGCTCTGAGTGGCACGGAGCTGTAATGGGTTACCTGAGGAGTCATCTTGGCAATGGGAAAAATCTTCACAAGGACAAAACAATATATTCTGTAGTGGGTTTTAACTTTCTTTTGAGTAGCAGGTTGCCATTATTTCCTGTGGATTAAGTACTCTGTCTGTTGAGCTGAAATTTATTAACAGTAGATTTTGCTTTTGCTGTCAGCTTTCCTCAGGGGATCATACCAACACATGACAAAAACATACTTCTCTGACTAGTCATACACCAGTTTCAGTGGGTGTTAATGCAGATGTCTGGAAACTGATTTATGGGTTTGCATTTGCCTGATGTAGTTCCAAGTATTGACAATTCAGTCATGAACTGAACTTTTCCCCCATTTGTTTCTTTTACAGTAAAACATTTGGCTATGAAGTGAAAGAAGTCTGAGTCAATTTTAATACATAAAGCCTGATTTTTTTTCTGAAACTGACGGTGGGATTATTTTTAAATTTAGTTAGAAAAAAACCCCATATAATCTCTTTGTTTGTGCTATAGACATATGAATGATAACTTAAGTTTTTTACTGTAGTTTTCATAGTTCCTTGAATTCTCAACATTTCTGTATGTATTGTAAGACTGGGAGGGGGCATGGAGAGGAGAGTACTCTACAAAATTAAATTCTAGGCCAGACAATCTTTGCTGATACTTGATGCTGATGTTAGTTACAAATTTTTCAAAGCATTATAGGGCTGCTACATTTTTTTAGTATGGATGGTTGATTGCAGAATAAAATATGTGGGATCCTTGTTTACAACTGATAAGCATGTTTATGATGCTCATAATGTTTATCATGAGAGGTTGTGATTTGTTTTTGTTTTTCCTTAGCCAAGGTTGCAAAACAAGTCTTATGCATTGCTATGAAGTAATTCCTGAAAAAGATGCTTGCAAACTTTATTTTGATTTGGAGTTTTACAAACCAGCAAATCCTGATGCAGATGGCAAGAGTATGGTCATGAAGTTAATTGAGGTAAACTGGAGCAAAGTCATGCTGTAGATGAATATGAATTTATTGTTAATTTAATATGAAACCAATTTACCACTTTATATTGATTATGCTATAGTACAATTAAAAGAATTGCAGACCCGGTGATTATTTTTAAGTAAGTAAAAATACTGTTTTAATTAAAGCAAGAGTTTAATCTAAGTGAGAGACAAAAAATTTGAGAGACAAAAATAAAGAATGATGGCTGTTGGACTGATTGCATTTATGGTAGGTTTACTGACATGGTAGGTTTACTTTTGAAGGTCGTGTCATGTGCTCTGCCACTTCAAAGCTGTAAAACTGAAGGAATGTTTAGGTACTCTTTAAATCAATAAATACATCAATAAAAGTTCCATTCATATATTCCTCAGTTCATTCCCCTTGCCCAATGCTGCAGGTGTATATTAAGGCTTAGATAAATCTCTCCTGAAAGTTTCTTTAGATGACAGTTCATTATAATTTAGTTAAATGATGATGTAGAGAGCATCATGTGACTGCACTTACCAATTTGGTGTCTAAAATTAAATACCTTTACTAATTATCAATTTTATGAAATAGTGCAGTTTCCATTTTATTGCAGTTTTTTTTTTTTTTTTTAAATGAACTCTCTGCAAGTTCAATATGCCATTCATATGTTTTTAGAAGAATATCTTCTGTTTTAATAAGATCTCATTGTGAGTGGATGTCTGTGAGACTTCTGTCACCTACATGTCTCTAGCTAGAAGTGAACAAAAGTAAAAGATTATTGAGGTAATTCCTTCACAAAGAACCCTTCATTGATACAGAATCTGGAGGGGTTTATGCATTGTGGATCAGCTCTGAAATGTAGAGATTCCTCAGGTTAAGAAGAGGGTTTTGGATTTGCTGGGTGGGGGATCTGAGCTGCTAAAACCCAAAGCTTCCAGATCTTTAGTTCTGAGTCCCAGTCCTAAACATGAATAATCACTACCTTGGTTTATAAAAGGTTTTTTTTTAGAGCTAATTTAGAGTGAAATCTGTTTTCTGCTTAGTTACTGTTCATTGGGTGGAACCCATGACTTAGCTAAATCATCACAGTGAATTAGCTCACCAGACCTGTGTAGCATGACAGCCTCCGTCTTCCACTGGTGGTGAGTGTGCATCGCAAACATTGTCACCGCGGGTGTGAACTGCTTTGTGGTGCAAAACGGCCTGCAGGGTAAAGCCTCCTAGCCAGACTTTGACCTGAGAAACTGGAAGTCTTTCCAGCTTATCACTGTTAGTCAAGTGTTACGTGACTTGCTTATTTAAGGAAATGAAGTCTATGTCAAACTTGGTTAAAACTTGATATGGGTTGGTTTGAATTACATTATTTGTATGTTCAAACTGAGGGAAAAAAAAAGAGCTTGAGAAAAATGTAGAATCTGAACTTGTGTTAGGTTTTGTAGATACAACTACTAGAGTAAAACAACATAATTAATGTTTATAATTTCAGCTTGTCAGCCAAAAATTAAAAGAATTTTATGATGTAAATTGTTCATCAGAAGATGTCTTGAACTTGGATTCCAGCACTGATGAAAAATTTAGTCGGCACTTAATATTTCTACCCCAAAAGACTGTATTTAAGGACAACACTCATATTGGTAAGTGTGTTCTTGTCTCTTACACCTAGAAATAAAAGGTGAGGTTTTGAGTTTATACAGTGCCATCTCCCATATCACCATTTATTTTAATGGAATTATATGTGGAAACAAATATGTATTCCTAGCATACACATAATTACTTTCTATTTAATTAAGCCTCATTTTTTCTCATCTTCTATTTTCTTTTCCTATAATTAGCATGTGTTTACAAAACTATAACTTTTTTTGTGCATGTATGTTTTATTTACAAAAATACTGATTTCTATGAAACTGAAAAGTCTATGGCTCCTTAATTTTCAGATTAATGTCAGTCTTAACAATTCAAGCTGCTGGTTTTTGCTCTAAATACAGTTAATTTCTGCTCAGCACATTGTCAAAAAGGCAGGGCAAATATGATTTCAAGCCACCTGTGCATAAACATGCTTAAGAGAAAGCTGAAAGCAATTTTAATTGTTTATATAAGTTGGGATTTCTCAGATATGGCAACTCCAACACAGAGAATTGCCAGTTTGGGGTTGTCTTGACTCATTTGTGTGCCCCAGTAGTCCTGTAATGAAGGATGAGGATGATGATTTTGATGCTTGATATGCTGAGTCATTCTGCTGATACGTAGCATGGGAGGAACAGTATTTCTTATTCATTCACGTTCCCCATGGAAGCTTCATCCAACAAGTGCAGAATCATCCTTGCCAGTATTCCTTCCACTTCATAGTTTTTTCCCCACATCTGTATTTATTATCTTATCATGCTTTCTCATTAGAACATTATTTGTCTGTCTTTGGTTACCATTTAGCAGAGCCTGGAGTTACAATTGGAGTTGAATTACAATATTGGAGTTTGAAAAGTCATTAGAAAACACTCCTGTAAAAGTAATTTCTTGTTTGAGTAAGCTTTGGTCAAGCTCTTACATCAGTAAATACACCGTGAAGCTGCAAGTAAACATTTCAGTCATTCTGAAAGTGGAATTAGGGAAAGCAGTAGTGAGGGGACAATCACAACCTTTTTAGAATCCTAAATCTGAGCTTGTTAGTATTTAGGGTTTTGGGTTTTTTAAAAGACATTTAGTACAATTTCTTGTGAGGCATTGGTTTCTCAGTCACTAGCCATTTTATACAGTGGTTTGGTCAAAAGATTTCTTTTTAAAAATCCAGAAGGGTGAAAAAAACCCTGAACTTCAACCACTTCCATCTTGTTTTGAAAAATGTTTGTACAGAAACTCTCTGTTTTGAAAAATGTTTGCACAGAAACTCTCTAAGTTCTTTCTTGACTCATAAATGATGTCTCCTGCTTTTGGCCTTCTTCGGTTGTTTTTAAGGTAACTTTGTGAGAACCATTTTGCAGCCTGCCATAAGATTAATGGAGAATAGGGCTGCTGTGATTCCAGCTGAAGAAGCAGGGAATGTTTTGCAGTGTTCTGCAGGAACTGGATTAGATGGTTCTCTTAGAAACCTCACAGCTGTTGAAGATGATTCTAAAGACAGGCCAGCCATTGCTCACGAAACAAAGGATGTGGAAATGCCACACCAGGGAGAAAACTTGGATTTTTCCTTCCTAATAGTAAAGGATAAAGAAGGGAACAAGCAGCTTTTTGTGGATCTAGGTAAGTATAAGTGTTTTTTAAACCCCTTTGGGATGCAGCAAAGGTTAAGAATGAAATGTTCCTGAATCTTTGGTTACTGCTGTTCCTATGGTCAGACTGTAAATACATGCTGGAACTGTTGTTTTAAGTGCTGTGCTTTAAAGGAGCCTTAGATTCATGGTCTAGGGAACTTCTTATATTACTACATTTCATTATTTTGTTCTGAAGTTTAAAGTAATTCTTTACACAAAAGACTAATTTTTTTCTCCCCTTAAGGGCTTAGTGTTCCCATTTGTGTTGAAAGAAGATAGCATATATTGCATTTTTGTTATTTCAGTTGAATTAGAAGCTGCTTAATAAAGGAACAAGTCTTGCAGGCATGGCTTTCTATATTATTCTACATGTATGAATTGAGCCTTCTTTCCCTGTCTGGAATGGCAGCTGTTAGCTTTCAGTGGTGAAATAACAGAAATTTTGGATTGGGCACTTCATGGCCCAGCTGGGCCTGGGCTGTTCATGGTGTTAAAATGTTACAAATCTCCAGGAGCACAACTCCCATAGTCAAACTAGAGTTTGAAAGTTCCACCCTTCTTTAACTCCATATCTGTTTTTTTTTTCCTTTTGGCCTTATCTCAGGGAAATGAAAATAGCTTGGCAAGCTTTTGCACAGCAGTGTGTTACACATTTCAGGACTTCACCTTGGGTTTTTTCTTCAGACTCTCCTGAAGAACCTCCATTCCTTCAAATTCTTCTCATGGAATTCAGGATCACTTTTATTGTGGGCCTCTTCAGTATGTCTGATCTACTGAAATGTAATCCCAAAGCTGGCTACAGTAGGCTTCTCTGTTACTGAGTCAGAAGGGTTACTTTCACCTACTGTTCAAAATTCTTTCAAGCATATTTGTAAATGGAATTTAAATCAAAACAATTTGTTTCCTGTCTCACTTTTTAAGAATTTGATGTTAGTTTCCCATAGTTAACCATCCTCAGTATTTATGTTATACACATTACCTTAGAATTGGAAAGTTAAAATTGCTGAACTACTGAATTATATCATGAGGCTACAGTGACAGAAAGTTTTGTAATGTTCTTCTTGTGTGAGCTCTGTAAGTGCTTTTCTCTTAATGAAAGTCAAATGCAGCCTGCTAATAAAACTCACCTTCTCAATCAATTATTAGATAGATTATGCAATGTTAAGATGCCTGATTGTTGTTTTGTTGTTTATTTTTGAGATTGGAATTAAGTTTTCCTGATACATGCCTCAGAAAAGCTGTGAAGCAGTCCACAGAAAACTTGATTAAGTTATTTCTGGTTAAAATAATTGTGCAGCTTTTTGGGCTTAGTTGTATTTCACAAAGTTATTGTGAAAGAACCAGTTTCTTGTACTGAAGGGGAACTTTTAACAATTATAATGTCAGAATGATTAAAAAGCCTATGCAGAAGTATTGAGCATTTGTCTTAATTAGTCTGTAACATACAAGTGTACATGATCATGCTTTGTTGCTTTTCTTCTGTGGGATGTGAGCCAGGCAGTAACAGTGTTTGTCCATCCATTAGACTCTTAGCTGGGCCTAAGGGAAATTGTTTAATTTACAAGTGCTCAGTATGTTAATTCCCAGCCAGCACTGCCGTGTTAAGAAATATCTGTTTTCCTGTAGGAGTTTATACAAAGAATAGAAATTTCCGGATGTATAAGTCATCAAAAGCAGGAAAAAATGTGATTCTGAAGATAGCAGAGGATAATAAGTTTATCCCCAACTGTGAAAAGGATGTTTCCTTGGAAGAAGCATATTTTCTTTCCTCTTTAATCTGCAACATTGGGTAATTACTTAATTCCAGTCAAATGTACAGTATTTTTAAATAGCTATTTTAATGATAATTCTCCTGTAGCAGTTACAAATAACTGTTATGAATAAGCAGTTAATTAAATAACATTGTTACAGTGTAATTTAGGAGTTCCTAGTAGAATTTCGTGGTTTTGAAGAAAAAAAAATTTCTTGGGAGTCCCTTTCTTTTGTTAAACCTGCCTTCAGATCTGTTACAGCCTCTGAATTGTGCCTCATTTCTCTATACACACTCAAAATACCACAACATAACCATGATTAAGTCTGGTCAGATTCTGTGTAGTTCTGGAAGCAAAACTTAACAGATTTCTAGTCAGTTAAATATAAGAAGATGGAATATTTTTCAAAGTAGGATAAGAAATACAAAGGCTTTCTGTCCATGGTTTTTTGCTTACCAGATTTCCCATTTGATGCAGACCCCTCTGTAGGCTGGGTACTTATACAGACAATAATCAAGTGTTCTATATCTAATCTAAACCTCTGATATGTCATACCTTATCTTAAGAAGAGCCTAATCATTGCTGTAGCAGAAAGGTTAAAATAGTATTAATATTTTTATTGAACACATGTATTTGTTCTGACTTCAGGTTTTAAATCCTGACATGTTCATTATCCTGAACTGGTGCCAGTCAAACCACACAGTGTATTCAGATCATAGGCATCAGCTGAATCCACCATAAATATGGATGAGAAATTCTGCTGTGTTGAATTTAGACTTCTGTTATCATCTGGCTTCCAGTTAGCAATATGGCAAGGAAAAACAGTTCATTGTAGAGAGGAAAAAAAAAAAGAAACCTTACAAAAGGTATATTTGCATAAATACTCCATCTGTAGGATATATACTCCTGCTGTAGGAGTGTGGACCAGCAGTCCTTAAATGGGTGGGTCCTGGGACTCTGGCCAGGAACCAAATGTTGCTGCTGGGGAGGAGGAACCCCTGTCCTGGGGTGGGGGCCAGGGAAACTGCCAAGGCCAGAAGGGAAAGTGCTCCAGGAACAGGGAAGGGTGCACAGTGAATCACAGGCTGGACAGGGTTGGCAGGGACCCCTGGAGGTCTCCTGGCCCACTCCTGGGCCCAGGGCTGTGTCCTGTGGGATGTTACAGGGAGTTTTATTGTACTGTGTTATGCTGTAAGAATCTTACTCTTTGTATTCTCCCTTTTCTTTAGAGCGAGGGATGATTTAAAAGTTCTGTCATCTGGCTTTTCTGAGGAGGAGAGAAAAATGTCTGCTTTTTTAAACAGTAAAACTACCAGATGCAGCAGAGGTACCTCAAGCCTTTTCTACTGCATAGAAAAAAACACTCTTAAGAAGATGTTTTGTGATTTGTACACCTGGTAATTTCTGGGAGGGCCCTTCTTCAGCTGCCTTTCTGCAGGAGGCAGAGCACATCTGCACTGAAGGATGCTCTGCAGCACCTGAGTGCCACTGACCCTCCCTGCTGTACCCACAGCTGTCTTGCTTTGTCCCAGCTCCCTCTGCACCTTGGGGGTGGGGGTGGCACTTTAAAGACCTACAAGAAAGTGACAGTGGCTTTATCTCTGGTTTGATTTATGAGTGTGATGTGATTGATGTACATTTTCTGCCTGTGGTCTGTATAAAGTGTGTGTGTTACAGTGGCATATTGCCTGGCAAACCCTCTAACAGTGTGTGTTGGTGGCCTTTGGTTTAACAGATCCCATGGAGGGTTACCAGGGTTCGCCATATCCAGAAATTGATAATTTTGTTCGTTCTTTGGTTAATAAAGATGGGCTACGAGGAGGTAAAGAGACCACCTTACTATTTACAAATGAGTCTTCTGCAGCACTATTTAGAAAGAATTTAAATAATTATTTTTTTTTCCTCAGGGATACGACAATGGAGTTACTTCTCTCTCAAAGAACTACTTATTTATGATATTTCTGGTTACCGTTGGTGTGAAAATATCAGAAGAGCTCACAAAAGTAACAATATAATGTATGTTCTTTAGCTATTCAGTTTAAAACAGCTTTATTTATTTTCCTGTTCAACTGTTATTCTCTAGAAATGCCAAAAAAACTCTTATGGGTAGAATCAGCAACTGTTACAACTTCTGCTGGCTTGCTCTGTGGGGATACAATGTTTTAATTACAAAAAAAACCCCCACAAAATGAAAGAAACTATTTATCCCCTCCCCAAGTTTACTTTGTGATAACTGGACTTTTATTTCTAATAATTCTGTGAAGTAATCTTCCTGGTATTTAAAATATGGGCCCAAAGATGCTAACATAGAGTATGTTAAAGCTATTCCACAGTACTGTGTTTTGATACTTCCCAGCTAGGAAGCTGAAAAATAAGAAAGCAAGCAGACTGCTTTTGAATTAATTTACAGTGCATCTTAAATTACATTCTTATGTTACTAAAATGACTCTGTCCTTTTAATAATTAAGAATTGCCATTTTAGAATGGTAATTCCTGCCACATGAATCAAGATGAGTTTTGCTAGTGACTCTACAAGGACTCAGACTTCCTATAGTTTTAGCAAAATAAATGATGGAAAATGTAGATTATATTTTTAATTATATTAGAATTACAATATATCATTAGTGTAAATATTTTAACTGAGAAATAATTTATGCAACATTTAAAATCACTGAAACATAAGGAATGTGTTTCTGAGAAACAAGGATATTCAAGAAACCCCACAGCTGGATGAACTTGCTGTTTCTCAAGTGAGTTGCTTGAAGTTTAGTGTTTCTAAAGCACAGTTGAAAAAGCTGGGTGGCTTAATCAGTTGACAGAAAATAGTGATTTTAGGTGGCTTTTACAATGAAATTATCTGTAACAGCAGCAGCAACAAAATCTTATCTTACAGTGAAGTCCCATATGCTAATCTTAATTTGATGACTTTCTCTTCAAAGCTTAATGTAATTAAATTGACTAAATTTCACTTTTGGATGTTAGTCTTAAAAATTTATTTCTTTAAACTTATGAAACCTGAAGTTTACTAAAAATTGTACAAAACAAGTATGCACTAAGTATGCCAGGAGGATGAAAGCAATGTCCACAGCTGAGGACAAACAAAACCTGTTCATTTAGTGTTAGTTTCCTACCATATGAATTCACTTCATTTATGTACTGCTACTAAAAATCTAAATAATTTCATTCTTAGGATTCTGGTAGATCTAAAGAATGAAGTCTGGTATCAAAAGTGTCACGATCCTGTCTGCAGAGAACAAAACTTCAAGTCACAAAGTATGTAGCCTGTGATCTCAATTGTACTTCATACATTTTGGAATGTTAACTTTAATTAATGTCTTATATTTGATTTAGGTTTTCCACTGCCGCCTGGGATATGCCTCCCAGTTCTTTTCAAAGAGGTATGTTTTTGTCCTGTTGAGATGCTTAAGTACTTATGAGGCCCTGGAAGACCCTGGACATTCCCACTAACATCCCAGTCTACTGGGAGAGCCCCACACACTGTTACAGTGGTATAGAAGAGGTTCCCACAGCAGCTGTGCTGGTGTGGTAGCTCCATATATTCATTTTTAAGTTCTCCGGCAATGTTAAGTTCCTGGAATTGTGGAACTTCACCTGGGACTAAAGACTTGCTGTTCTGGTGAGAACAGCAGTTCCCAATGTCTAAGTCACAAGGCCACTCCAGGTGCAGAAGAGAAAAACTGCCCAAGTTTAGCTCTGCTGTGCGTGTCTGACTTCATGCAAGGTAGAACAGAACTGGTTCTGGAACGCTTCAGTCAGTCAGACTCAAATGTAAGCCAGTGCCCCTCCATTTCAGTGTAGCAGTGCAGCACGTTTCCCCAAACAGGCAGAATATTTAAACTGACCTGATCCTGCACCTGGACTCTACACCCTGAACAGACAAGTTTTTTCACTGCTTAGGCAATAAGAATCGGTATTTTTTCAACTTTTAAATGTAACTATACAGCTCTAAACATCATACAGCAGAATGGCACGTTAAGCTCTACTCAAGCAGCTCATCAGTAGCTATTATTTTTCAGAAAGTGTCATTTAACTGTATTTTCAGGTCCTGACAGTATCTTTGAACAGACACTTAACCTTGTATTATTTTATGAAGCTGTATTCAACATGCTACTTGTAGGGTGCTAGTAAAACAGTGGGTTTCTACTCCTTCTAAAATAGGCTTCCACAGGTTAATGTGGCTATATATGAACATGCTGAAAACGTTGTCGTGTTGGCCAGCTTTCTGCTGTGTCCATTCTCTGACAGCACAAACTTCAGACTTGCAGAGCAGCTGAAGGTATCAAGAATATTTGCATATGAAATAAGTAGTGTTTTTGTTTCTCAAAGGAAGAAGAGTCCATGCTAATGGATGACAGGGGGCACACAGAAGGAAAAGTAAATCCACATTCTAATGTGTCAGACTTGTCAAAAAGCTCAGCATCGCCAGAGGACAGCTGGTCTCAAGACTTCCTGTTGTCAGGCAGTGAGTGGGAAAACGCAAGTGACGATGCCTGTTTCCTAGAAGCTGCTGAAGACGTGGAACTGGCTGAAGCTGCAGATGACAGGCTGAATTATGCCATGGAAGAAATCCCAGATGAAGTTCTTTTGGAAGCTTTATGGAAGGAAGACCTCTACACTAAAGAAGGCAGCTAAGCCAGGCCTGGCCAGCAGTGAAGGACACTTGAGTGTGACATGCTGGTGTGAAGGGTCCTGCGGGGTGGTTCACAAGCACCACTCCAGAGCATGGAGTGCCTGGGTGAACTTCAGCAGGCACGAGGAGATCATGGAAGATCGCGTGGGGGCTGAAGAGAACTGGACTGAAATACTCATTGTGAATGCTGCTCCAAGCTTAGCACTTTTAATGCTCTTTGCTGTACACTTTCTGTTTTGTTAGTTGTATGTCCAAGTTTTATTGAGAAGCCAACAAAACAGACTTTTTATTTCCATAAATGAGATTAAATAATTTATTTCAAATGCAAATTTAATAAAAAGATTTGTTTATTCATCTTTGTTGAACCAGAGTCTGTGTTCTCTTTATGAGTATATTCCTCTCAAGATTACTTTAATAGGACAAGATTAACACTCAGCATTGTTCAGAGTACAGAAAAGTTTTATTAACTGTGATCACTATTTCCTTTCATTGATATTCTGAGACTATTTGACAATAAAAAGATACAATCTCTAAGTTGTTGACTTCTTTTAAACACTGAAACAAAATAGAGTAACAATGATTAAACAAGCTTTAAGCACTGACAACTCTAATAACTGTTCCTACTGAATGTCTAAAAGTCTTAAAAAGACACTTAATTTTTCTTTGATTTCTGCTCTTTTTGTACAGCCAGAGCCTCTTCCAATTTCATATTGATACTCTCAAAGTGCATTTCTGCTCCTAGAATTCTCCGAGACTCCACCAGAAGAGCAGGGAGGCTGGAAGTTCCATACTGTTGATAAGGAAATAAAAGACAACGTTTTTAACTCTTGGAAAGATCACTTTTCCTCTAAAGTTACAACTGACAACTGTTTCATTTCTATGTCCTTTGAATGCCTGGATACTGAGAGCAAGACAGCAGAATTTTCTCTGAAATACTTCAGCTTCTAATATGAGACCAAAAAAACAAGTGAGCTACTACAGTGAAGTTCAGCAGTGATTCTCAAGCTGCTTCCACAAAAACAGTTAACAAAACACTGCTACCTAAGAGATGTTAATAAACAAATGTCATAAATCAAAATAAAAACACTTAAAAAACTGAAACACATGCAGGATATGTACTTACTACCACTTTTTCTTTTGGGTTTTCTTCTCTATGATCCAAACAGTCTTGCTGTAGCTCCTTTAAATCAGTAATTAATTCAACTGTTTCCCTCAAGGAAGATTTCCTTTCCTGTAACTCAGCATATTCTCTTTGTAGTTGTGTCAGTTGCGGTTCAGCTCTGAAAAAAATCCAGACTTTGATGCTTACATCTGCATATTTATTGCATGAATAACTATGACCCTGTTTCCTCTGAAGGAATTCTTAAAAGGTTGGTCAGAAACACAAAACACAGGTTACTATGCAATAGTGCTTAGGCAGAACAAGCATAGTACTTAAACAGGGGCATGAGTCCAAATACACCAAAAAGACCCAAACCTCTCTTTTGAGTCTGGCAATGTAGCCACTCTTTCTTAGGCATTTACGTTTTTGAAGTGTAGTTTCTTAAATACAAAGCGTTCTGCTTCTGCATATTCAGGATCTACAAACTACCTACACCTCTGCTAAATACACTGGAGTGCTTGATCCCTTAAAGTAGCACTCCAAAAACTGAGCACCAACAGTGATTTTCATACAACAGGGTTGCAGGAAAATAAACTTTCTAAAATGATCAAAGGATTAAAATAGAACATACAAAAAAGTGAAGACAGCTTTCAGGGGCTTCAAATAGTTCTCTGAGAAAAGTTTGTCCATAGTACTACAAAGAAAAACACCTCTCATGGCCAGAGAGAAAAGGTTTTCACCCTGTTTTTGTGGATCCAAGCCCATGGTTCCCCACAGAGTTACCTTACAGGGTGTATGGTAAATGCAGCTTCAGTATAAAGCTTGTCACTTGCAACCCAAGGGATGTGGGGAAGTCTAATGGTTCTTCCAACCACATAACTGCTGAGTTGTGCATCTAAATGACACCAAGTTAGAGAAGGGGAATTGTGTGGCCACATGAGAAGGAAATAAGCCATGTACTAAGAGCAACCCCTGCCCACCTGCAGAGGTGAAGTACACTCTTCCACCTCAAAACCAAAGAAGTCCTCTGTAGGACCTTTGTAATTTATGAGCCAGCACCTTTGCAATTCAAATACTATCACTGGTGATCTTCCTATGAACATATGGTGTGAACATCCTCCCAGTAACTAGTTAGCTAAGAGAACTTGCAAGAATGACTGCCTAGGCAACTGAAATATGTGAAAGAGAGGTTATCATGAGCTTTTGTAAAAACAAAAAGCAAGACAGTGGTAACTTCATCAAAATAAAATGAGAGAACAAAAAAAGTTACATTCCCTTCTGAGTTACAAAATACCGGACTCTTTAAGTTCTTCAGGCTATTACTGTGCATCGTTAGAAACATACCCAATTAGCTCTTCTCTGGCTTGCACCAGTTGCTGCCTTTTCTTTTTGATGCTGGTTATTGCCTGAAACAAACAGTGAGCAAAGTCTGTGAAACAGTTTCTAAAACTTCAAAGGCAAACAACTCAAATTTCATTGCCTTTTATTTCTCGGAGGTTTTACGCTGGTTGTCATTGTGGAAGATTCCAAGATACCAGACCTGATAAACTGCCACACGTTACATCTGTATTTGAAACAATTTAAAGCTGTTTAAAATGTCAAACTCTAATCTCCATCCAAAATTTTTCTTAAGAAACATTGGATTTACAAGCATACAAAAGGAGTTGGTGACATTTTGATTTCAAACGTTATGAAGTCTAGGAGGTTTTAGGTTTAAAAATGAAAATTAATGTGAATGTGCGTTCAGGATGATTGCCATAACTAAGTAAGCTTTCTTTAATATAACCTGCAATTTAAAAAAAAAATAGTAACACCCAAACCTCATAATAAATTTAAATTTAGCAACTAAAAATTTAATTTTAAACAAATGTCTAAGAAGCAAACTAAGGATAGATCTGAGTGGCTGTGAATGCTAGTTGTGTATCACAATTTTCATTTTACATGCAGAGCAGTTTACTATATCACCTCAAGTCAATAAGACTTTGGCATATTAATTGCTACTTCCCAGGATAAGCTTTATGTTGACTATTTGTTAAAGCTATTTTGCCATTGAAAATTTTGCAGAAGATGTTAATTTGGGCAGAAATCCAGACAGTGCCTAAGCTGCTCTTAAATCTCTCTTCTGCAGGGCATTCACCTCTCCCTGATGAAACCACTGCAATGTTTTTCTGCCCTTACACTAGTGCCTCCTTCTGTCAACATTCCTATTGCATTTTCAGCAAATTCCTACTTGCTATAAATGAAGAGAGTGTTGCATCTGAACAAAAACTCTGCATCTATTTAGGGAATGCAGCTGCCTGAGTCTTCCCTTCTTTAAATTAAGCAATCCCGTTCTGTGCTCACAGGTTGCTGTCTTTGCTGCTCTCCTAGATTTTATATTCATTTATGTTTCCTTAAGGTTAGCTCTCATTATTTAACTGGCTCTCCAGAGGCATCACTCATTAAAAAAAAAAAACAAAACAAAAACAAAAAAACCCACAAAAAGCCAAAAGAGTAATTGACATGCATAGATCTTACCCATCCTCATATGCATTCATTTTACACCATACAGCAGTATATATCTGGAGTTTGCAATCCACCACATTTACTCAGATCTTTTCCAAAACAACTAATGTGGTTCCCTAACCTCTGTTTGTGCAGTTGATTCTGAGTACAGTACACCTTTCTGTAAATTATTTCGTCTCTTCCAGTCAAGTTATCAACATTTCAGTGCCCACAGCTGTGTGCTCTGCAATCTAGTGAGATATATGTATTTACCTTAGCATTTTTTTTCTTCATATTCTTTAATTCCTGGACTCCTGCTATCTACAGAGAAGAAGAATTACAGGTTGACAGGTTGAGTTCATCACTATCCTCCTAAAAACATGGTTGCAAGAATTACTTTGGAATAACATGAAAAGTTGATTATTTATTAAAAATAAAACACCAACCCTGGTCCAAAGGGACATCACCAATTATGTATTGATTCTTTCCTCTCTCCTCATGCCAGATGAAAACTGTTGCACAAAAGGAGTTAGTGCAAATAATACTTCTGGTACCAATTCCTATAATACTACCTACCTTAATTTTCAATATCTTTACATAGATGTATAAATCTGGTAATTCCAACACTTGTTACTTCTAATGAACCACTCAGAACTATAGCTTTAGTACTTAGCCATTGTACTTGGCACAACTCCTGCACAGTTCTGAGTTCATTTTACTCATCAGAATCACCTTAATCTTTCCAGCCAATAAATCTCTGAATGGCTCAGGCTGGAAGGGAGCACAGTGGGTCTTCTGGTCCAACCTCCCTGCTGAAGCAGGGTCATCCTAGAGCACATGGCAGAAGATTGTGTCCAGGTGGTTCTTGCACATCTTATACTTACAGTTATGTTCAAAATGTTAATTAAAAAAAGATGATTTTCCCTGGAATAAGTTAGAGGCCTTACTAAGAAGTCACTGAGACAGCGCAAAAATTAAATTCACCTTTTAAAACTCTAGTCAATGAGCTTTGAAAACAGTGTTTGACATAGCTGTATGCTCATTTAAATTATGCAGCTCACCAGTTTTACTACATAATGATTTAAATATGACCAACACTTCAGGATTATTGGATGTTTTCCTATTCTCAAAAGGTGACAATTTGGCAAAGTACTTGCATGACCCCAGTGTTGTGTCTAGAGGCAATTCTTGTGAAAGCCTGCACAGAGGCAGCCAATCCTAACCTGCACACAACAAATTGTGTTTTCATGTTACTTATACTGACAGGAGATTGGAAACTTTTACAGCTCGTAAAGTGAATGTCTAAAGGGCAATATAAAACCATAGGTATTTTGACCACAAAACTGATTTTATCTCTGGTGTACTTACAAGATCAGTGATTTGATCCTTGAAAGCAGAAGAAAAGTCACTGATAGCCTTTCTGCAAGTGTTTGATTCTATGCTTTGTCTGGAGAAGTCAGAGGGACAAAACATATTTGGTTTAGTAAAGGCGAAATCTCATCCGAAACCCTTCATCTGAGTAACAAATAAAACCCAAAGTCAAGCAGCTAGACAACTGCAGATCTTTCATATACTAGCAATAGCTTCATTTCTACCTTGAGAAATATCAGCTGAGATGTGCTGTTTATGTTTGGAAAAATATCAAATCCCTGGAGACCATGTCAAGATCACATGTGAAGAAACATTCGTATCATAGATACTTAATAATCCTTAACATCAGAATGTAACCATACAATACTGATTCCCTTAAAGGGCAGCCCATTAGCAAAAGCACAGATATTTCTTTTTAAAACTTTGAATATCCAGTCATGGAAAAGCAGAATATTTACCTGTAATTTGCTGCTATCTTCTCAACTTCGGCCAGAACAATATCCAGTTCTGTAATATCTCTAGGAGATCTCTTCAGCTCTTTGGGACACCAAACCTGTACAGAAAGTGGACTATCCACTGGAAAAACAGAATGAACATAAGCATTGCACAATTCTGGTACACATTGTAAAACAACAGAAAAACTCTTGTGCCCACCATCAAAAGAACCATCTAAAAGTTATGAGTATTTTAACATGAAATTTGAGAAGAGGAATATTCCAATTACTTCATGTCTTGCCTGTGCAACTGTGATAGATTTACCTGGGAACACCTCAGAACTGGGATGATCAATGATATGTAACTTAATTCTTATTCTTTATTGATTCAAGCAAGCCCAGGAACACATCAGTAAAGTAAGTAATAAACTACATTGTGTACTATAGACGTGATTTTTTGTGTTAAAAAAATATTAGCCTGAATTTGCATCTTGCATTACTCAAAGAATCATGCGCTTTTATATTTATATAAATTTTTATATATATTATTCTTTTATTAATACCATATATGCTTCAAAAACCCACTACACACAAATACATTTCTTTAAACTTTGTAATAGCACTATAAACCAATTCTACAAAAATTAAACCATGTTTCTTCACACACTCCCCAATGTAAATCCAGTACTGAAACATGATGGGGTCCTGTTCAAAGGAAGCAAGATGACACAAGGGACAGTTTCTTCCCAGTGAAAAATGCCACTGTCTTAGAGCTCCCTGTCTCAAGGTCTTTACACCAACAGCTGCTCCTGCACTGCAGTCAGGGCACTCCAAGTTCTGCCCCACAGCTGCTGCTCCAGGCTCCCAGACCAAGGGATGTACTGACACCTCCTACAGCTTCATAGACAGCTCCGGGCTTCCCTCCAAAGGAAACCAGGCTGACTTAGAGACATAATGCACACCTATGGCTTTACCCCTTCAGGAGAGGAATAGGCAAGTCCAGGGATGCAAACCATGGGGATCAAACTGGGGTCTATACCAAAACTCAAACTAAAACTTCCCATTTCTAGAAGCACTGTGTTGCTACATTCCAGAAATGAAAACCATTGAAAAACTTCGATCTTGAATGAAGAAAAGCTATATGGGAGTTCTGAAAAGTGTACTTTACCAGAAGGATCTGATGGGCTCTCCTCTGAAGGCTGCTCCTGTCTTGCCTGGAATTGAATAATATTTTGAGTTTTCTGTGACATGAAAAGCAGACGGACTTCCAGAATAAACCCTAGATTTACTCATCTGAACTCCTAAGAGATGACAATTAGGCAGAATACAGAAAGCATTTCCTGACTGAAGCATCAGTAACACTTCCTTCAGCCTGTTCCACCAGTCCCAGCCCAGTGGTCACCCTGCTGCAGGACAGTGGCTGCCTGACACGCTGGCCACCGCTCCGTACGCCACCGGCCGTGCAGCAGGGCTGGAGACATCCTAAGGAGCTTAAGGACCCTTGGTTCAGCACAGCCATTGACCAGGGTTAACATTTCTCTGACCAACAGTGCCTGCTCACCTTCCTTTTCAGCCACTTTCTGTCCCAATCCTTTCTCTGCTTCGACTACTTTGTGACACCACAACAGCACTTGTGTAAGAGCGCTGCATGCACCCGGCCTGCTGATGAAAGACTAACACTCTGTGCTGAGTGTACAATTCCAGTAAATTTCAGTACAGAAAAGACTCTTGTTCCAGCAACTGCAGAGCTCCTTTCATCATAGGTTACTTTCTTGAGCCTGCAGACCGTTGATTCCTGCTGTATGTCTGGCAGCCAAGCGGGCCACAAGCATTTTACACTAATTGTGGAGGAAGTGTTCAAAAACACTCATTCAAAACTGAATGGCTTTTCATTCCAACACATATTCAGAATTCATTTCATCAATATTCTTTTTCTGACAAACCCGTTTTGCTTCAATACTACACAAGTACAAAGGATTCACATTCCATCTAGTGTGCCATTCTTTGAGAACATATATTGCAGATACAAAGAAGATGATTGAAAAAAGGAAAGAATATAAAAAAAACAGCAAGAGAACAGGCTACAGGATCCAGGAACACCTGGCTATTACATTGCTTGTTGACGTGATGATTTGTAGCTTTAAGCATTTCACTTGGCCACCTCACTGGAATACTCTGAGGACTGATTATTTTGGATACAATTAAGTACTAAGAAATAAATGGAAGGTCTTTCTCTCCCCCACCCTCTAATGCAGGCATGGCATGAAGTAAACTAAAATTAAATTGACTGATAATAATCATGAAACTTTTTCAGTACCACATTCTCCTTAAGGGGCTCCTCTCCAGCATCAGCTGTGTTGAATTCCTCGACATCACCACTGGAGGGCTTTGAGTGACGTGGTTTTTTACTGGGAAAAGAAAAACATACACTACTACCCTCTGAGGAAGGATGATCTTCAACCATATACACAAATCCTTGTGTTTTGGGGAACATTTTGTACAGCTATGTCTCATATGAGTACTACTAAAGTTCTTGCTTGAATTAAATAGCAGGATGATTTCACATCTCAACCAGATTTGAATAAACATATGAAAAATATACTAAAATGTTAATTAAAATATTTTAAAAAGAATTTTCTTTGTTACACATAATTTAAGTAGAACACTTTCCCGTTTAAATCTAAACACCTAAAGATGAAATGAAACGCTGACAATTTTTTTTTCTTCCCAGCAGGCCATCTGTCCGTATTTTGCCTCTGCGATGCTGAAACACGACCGAGCGCCTCGTTCTGTGAATGTCCCTCTCCATAAGCATCCACAGCAGTGCTGTGCAGAGGGTGATCTACAAAGAACAAAAAACAAACTGCATGAGCACTGCCAGCCATTAAGCATTTAGTTAGAATATCTGTGGTTTACTAACTAAAAACTTGTGTTAGTTTACATTAGTGTCAGTTGGCATCCTTTTTGTGTTCTAAATACATACCACAGAAATAAGGAAAAGAGCTTTTCATTTTGCAGCCTTGCCTTACAAACAACCCTTTTGCTACATTGTTTTTATAGCTCATTGTCAAAGCTGTTCCTAAGTCACGTTTATATTTCCATAGTTTGCTCAGAGTAATAACTATTACAGCTGAGAAATTGCTCTTAACATTTTCTCTACAGCTTCTAATTATACACTGTTTAAAAAAAAAATACACAGATACAACAGAGGACTCCACACAGAGGAGCATCTACGCCCTCTAAATTGATTCTCTTCCTGTGTATTGAGGCCTCATTCCACAAGTCCAATACAAAGCATGGAAGTGGTTTTAATCCTTCACCAAAATTTGTATGGATTTATGGTATTTCTTTAAGTAACATCTGAAAGCAGCAGAAAAACACCCCTACAAACGTCCAGGTCTGCTACCATGAATACTCTTACAATGGAAAAAATGTCACTTCATAATTGTGTAATTTAATAAAGAATAAGTTAGGATATTGAACTTTGGTTTTTAACTGTAAGTTCTTACACAACTGCAATATTATGATGTGTGAAACAATACCATTCAGACTATAAAGGTGGAATAGCCACTATTTTTCCATTGACTTTTATTTGCACATACTACAGCATTATTCCTGTTACTTCCTAAATTACAGAAAATAACACAAAATCCCATCTGTCTCTCCTCTCCACGACCTTCTCTTGCAAAGAACCAAAACCTTTTCCCAGGTAAGCACCTGAAGTATTTTGTCCACGCGGTTGGTTGTGAAAATCACACATCAAATGACATTCAAACAGTACTAACCAAAGGAATCATCAAGGTCCTCAAGCTGATTTGTTTCTGCTACCTTCAATATCCTTGAGACATCTGGTTCCTCAAGTGGAAGCGATTTCCAGCGAGGACTGGAGTCGGCTTTGTGCTCCTGGATGGGTGTGAAATCAACAGCCAGTTTACCCAGCTCTTTGAATGTACCACGGATTAAATGTGACAATAAATGTCAAGAATATTTGGCTAGAAATACACTTAACCAGAACCATATTGACTCCTAAACTATGGCATAAGGATTTAAAGCATGTTTTTGTCTCAGGCTGTGGGGTTTTTCCCCTAAAAGAAGTGATGGTATAAAATGCTTATGTTCTGCTATTTGATACTGTATTCTACTGCAAGCTTTGTCTTATTTCATAGAAGTATACAAGGTTAGAAATCTTACAACACTCTAACAGAAAACTTATAACACCTAACCTGGTTTCTATACCTGTAGTCTTTCTTTTCAGGCATTAAAATATTTCTTCTTTCATCTCTATGTACACAAATTTCCACCCTTGTCCAATTTAATTACTTGCATCTTAAGAAACTGAAAAGCTATAGAGTAACTTCTTATTTAAAACAAAGGTGGAATTTATTAATCAGGAATTATAGACACTTCTGTAAAGCAGAAGGGTAAGGAGGAATGACTCTAGTTTATGAAACAGTTGTGGAAACAGTTGTGAGCCATTCACAAAATGCACAAGTGACTTTCCTCTCTAATTTCAGTGTATATCTGTAGGGTGAATTATAATCAGAAAAGACTGACCTCTGGAGCTTTTTAATTTTACCGGTGCTTAGCAGTGCCCCAGCATTATAGTAGCAAATATACACATCAACTACTTTCTCTATCAATCTTCTGAGATTGTTTTTAAACTTTTGCCTGTTTGAAAGTCAATAGGCCATTCTCCGCTACTCCTAAAAGGAAAAAGGAAAGCTCCACATCAGCACCCCAAGCCCACCGCAGCAGCTCCCAGTGCAAACAAGCGGTGCATTAACTCCTGAGCATCCACCTCCGGGGACAATGCCCGGACTGCACAGTAACACAACGCAGACTCACGGAATATCCTGCACTGGAAGGGACCCACAAGGCCTTGCACAGACCCCAGGAGTCATACCGTGTGCCTAAGAGTACTGTCCAAACAGTCCCTGAATTCTGTCAGCCTTGGTGCTGTGACCACTTCCCTGGGGAGCCTGGTCCAGTGTCCAACCAGCCTCTGGGTGAAGAGCTCCTAATATCCAACCTCAGCCTTTGAGGCCACTGCCCTTGGAGCTCTCACTGGTCACCAGAGAGAAGAGATCAGCGTCTGTCCTGCAATCCCCTTGGCGAGGAAGCCGAGACCACGATGAGGTCTCCCCTCAGTGTCCAGCCGAACAGACCAAGAGCCCTCGGCCGGCCCCACACGGCTCCCCCTCAGGGCCCTTCAGCTTGCCCGCCTCTGAACGCCCCTCAAAGCCGAAACCCTGGCTGTTTGATTTCTGCCCTACCTAGCGAAACTTACCTCTAGCTTATAGCTGCTATGTTTCTTTGTTTTCTTCTTTGAGGACATTTCGCTGTTCAGTGTACGCTGCTGAATACAAAACCGAGGATGAAGTTAGTGAAAAATTGTCCCCGATACAACTCGGCTTTCTCTGTGTCGGTACTTGGGAGAGAACGGGAAACCTTTGTTACTTCAAACTATTCTTTGTTTCTTCAAGATATTTTGCTCAGCTCACTCCAAAAGCGGCAAAACCCCGTCCCCGCCGGCCCGGCCCCTCAGGGCAGCCTCCCGCCGCCTTTGGAACGCGCGCGCCGCCGGCGGGAAGGAAGGGGCGGAGCCGCCGGCCGGAAAGGGAAGCGGGCCAGCGCCGGGAAGCACCGCTCCGCTGGAGGCCCTGCAGCGTTCCGAGGAATCCTTCTAACCACCACTGTCCTTCGTGTTCTGTTAATGACTCTGATTAAATACAAAAAATAAACCACAAGAACTTCCCGGGTTTTGTATCCCCTCCCTTTCCCTAAACTGACGCTGTGCATCTGGAAAAGCAAGCGAAAGAGATCTGAAAGAGATCTCTTCTGCAAAAGTGAAAGCTACGGTCATAAACAGTTCAGAAATCAATTAAAAAAAAAAAAAAAAAAAAAAAAAAAAAAAGGAAAAAAAAGTAGGCTTTAGCTTGAAAATTTAAAATTCCATTTCTGGCAATTAAATTGTTAAGAGGAGATTTAGCAATTTGTCAAGCCCCGTCAGCTGGACGGACTGCCACACCTCTTTATCCACTGGCCGTGGTGACACTGGCACCCACACAGCCCTTTGGCTTTAGCCACAAAATCAGCTAAAACAGTGAAATAGGCACTTTAGGCTGAAGAGGTGGTAAGCTCTCTTTAGACTTCTGTTTTGCTGGCTATAGCACCTAGCACCATGAGCCACAAATAATACAGTAGAAATTTGTTTCTGTAGTGATAGATGGCTTTTCCAGAAATGTTGCTTCAATAGAATGTTGTTAAGAACGTAAACCTTGGATCTCTCAGCTATCTCCAGCAGGAGGCATGTGGTGACACTTCCCTGCTTTTCCAAGCAGCATGCACGCAGATTTGAGTATGCTATTGAATAAGTGACAATTTGGGTATAAGTTTCCTTCAGTATGGAAGAAATGTATATAGGAACATACAAATGATTTAGGAAGAGAAACTCTACAGTGAGTAGGAGCAGAAG
The DNA here is from genome assembly GCF_017590055.1 of Onychostruthus taczanowskii. Lineage (NCBI taxonomy): Eukaryota > Metazoa > Chordata > Aves > Passeriformes > Passeridae > Onychostruthus > Onychostruthus taczanowskii. Next base: position 15,643,868 of record NW_024498351.1, read on the forward strand.
TTTGCTTAGCATCTTGCACTGACATCTATATTCACATGGAGCTTTAAATAGTGTGCAGGTGTTGGTGCTTCCTCTACCCTGGTCTGGTAACTCCATCCCTGAAATTTCTCAAGCCACACCCCTGATTTAAGCCAAATGCATGGTGTGAGGGCAGGAATAAGGAAACCCACTACCACCCAGGCAGTTTCAGAAAACTCCACCTTTCACTTAAGTCATTTGAGGTGATGGTAAGAACACAACGGCCAGGAAAAAGACAAAAATAAAAGTAAAGATTTGCTTGTTTAGTAATGTACCGAAAAAGCAAGTTACATACAACAGCATCCTTTTCTTACAAATACTGGCCAACACCTTAAACATAAGTGTTTTCCAAAAGCAAAAGTGTAAACAACCAGCCTTTATACTGTGTTTAGCATGTCTGTAGCAGTGGAGTTGTACAGCTTGTCAGAATATTACACCTGGGCTTGTTAGTCAGCAGCATTTTTCTTTGATAAACAGACACATCACAGCATTGAAATGCAGAAATATTTATTTTGGTTTCCTTCATTGGTTTTGAAAATTGTTTTGGTTTTATAAAACATAGAAATAGCCAACACTAAGCAAACATTTGAATTTCAATGTAAAACTACTGCTCTAACTGTTGACTTGGATTTGTGTACCTGAATTGTATACACATATGAAATTATGCTACAGAGTAGTGCATTACAATCACACACAAATCTTAGTGCAAACCTTGTTGTGCTTGTATTTTACATATATCCATGTTTTCAAAAAACAGCAATGAATGTTAATGCAAAACCAACTCTGTTAAGGATAGCAAAAGACTTATGCTGTAATAAGGCTTATTTCTGCTGATTTTTCAAACAAAAGATAACTAGTTATTATTTTGTAATTTATCCGGGAATTAGGTTTTTATCCCTGAACAAATACCTATCCTGGGCCAACACACAGTTCTGTTGGCATGTACAAATCATTCCAATTGCTGCAAAGCATCAGGCAAAAACATTCGACCTGACCTATTTTGCTATTCAGTGAAGAGTACTCAGTGGCTCATACATAAAGTACAGAAAACAGATTATATCAGAAGCTCTTCCACTTACAGAGGGCCTGGCACATTTTTATAAAACACATTTAAAATACAAGTTCATTACAGGGAAACAAGTGTCTGGTACAGGTGCAATGTTTACCCTGACTGTTAGCATAGCCCAGCCTTCTGATTTGATTTTTAGGTCTCTAGTGTTCTTGCCAGAGTTGGGATCTGCTCATTTGCAGGGCTGGCACCACTCCAGAATCATGTTAATATAGCAGAGGTACACTTGATGAATGAACTGCATCCACACAGTGCAGAACCACCATATGCAGACTCTGAGGAACTTCTATTCATCAGTCTTCTTTGTGTGGAGTGTTGACTTCTACCCCATAGAAGTACATCCCATAACTGGCTGCAGATGTAGAGGGGAGATACAGCTCAGATGCCTTGCCCCAGTTAATACTGGGACTAACAAAAGATGTGATACCAGCCATGCAAACTGTAAGGGTTTGGGTTTTTTGTTGGTTGGGTGGTGGGTTTTTTTTAACAGCTGAAGTAATTTTTCTGAGGATGCAAGATACTTAGAGGCATTTTCAAAGCTGCCAAATCCTTTGTGGAATTGACAACTGCAAAACACACTGCAGACAGCAAACATGCTGGCAATAAAACCTTAGCTCCTTGGTGAAGGTGAGTCCCATTTTTGACCAAGGAAATATTAAATAACTTACATATAGTTACCATTTATAGTTAAGGCTCTTTTTGGAAATTGTAGGTCACCATAAAAACAGTATGCAACACGACTTGACAGTAAGGCAGTGTTCCATTTCTTCAGTGTTCCTATGGCAAGTACCCATTTTTGTACAAGTTAATGATTGCACAGTTTCCTTCCCTATTTTTGCTGTAGTCAAAATACAGATACGAAGGCCAACAGTAGACAGACGTGCCACTTTCCTCATTCCATTTGCAGTCACATTTTGGCATTAGCATAGAGTTCATCTATCTGTGACTGGAAGTATTTTCGCAGTTCTGGTCTCTTCGCCTTCAGTGTTGGTGTCAACAGGCCGTTTTCAATAGAAAACATTTCAGTGTGCAGGACAATGTCTTTCACCTGGAAAATAAAAAGTTACTAGCTAAGCTGTATTTCTTGAAATAGACAAGACTATTAAAAACTTTCCCAGACATCTTAACAAAGCCCATCACTTGAAAAGTTTTCCAGACACAAATTAAAAGCCGTTTTTGGAGAATCAGCTCATATGGGTGTTGAAGTTTAAAGAATTAGGTATTTAGTCCTCAAAAGCATCATACCTGTTCAAATGACTTCAAACCAGATTCTTTCCCAATTCTCACCATGTCCTCCAGAATATATTTTTTTACATCCTGTGGATACAGAAATACGTTGTATAGCTTCATGTTTTCATAAGCAGCAACTTGAAAAAGTTGATGCAGAACATCTAACTGTTCAATTAGATATGCCTTACCTTGTTTCTGCATAGCTCTTGATAGGAGCCTTCAAATCCCTTTTTCTTGGCCCAGTTGTGCAGAGTGTCAGGATCAGGTACCACAACACCTACTAAGAAGGCCTAAAAAAAGAGAAAAAAGCTTGACAAAATTCCTAAGTCAACAATTTAGTTCCTACACATTTCTTTGGGGAGCATTTCTGATCCTGCTGTAATGTCAGCAGCTTTCTCTGATGCCTACTTGAACACAAAGTGCAGTTCAGTTCAGCTGAACTAAAAGAATTAAGACCCACATTTTTCCTCATACTTGAAAACCCCCAAGATAGCCAGGTTCTTTCTTGGGTTTTTCTGTTTTGGTTTGTTTTTTGGGTTTTTCCAACTGCACACTGTTAGCAATTTATATACAGTCATTAATATGCAAATTAGTCTGCTCCACTAACTGGTGTGAAACTAAATCCAGAAACATGCTATGTAACTGCTGGAATCCAATCAGAACCAAAATGCATAATGATAAAAGTTTACAATAAAATTTTAAATTTCAGTCCCAAAGTCTGGGGTGAAGGGAAAGAAGAAAGGAAGATTTTTCTGCAGTCTCCTTGTGCATAAATTTTTTTAATTAACTGAAAAATGCTTACCTGCAAGCTCTCTCCATGGACAAACACCTGTGCAACAGCTTCACATCTCAGATACACATTCTCTATTTTCTCTGGTGCTATGTACTCTCCCTGGGCTAGTTTAAATATGTGTTTTTTCCGGTCAATGATCTTCAATGTACCATTCTGTTGGCAGAAATAAGTTTCACTCAAGAGGAGGCACTTCAAGTGAAAAACCATTCTACACACCTTATGCATGGCACACTGGCACAGTGAAACTGTGTTAGAGCCAGAGAACTGTCAAACTAGTGTTAGAAGAAAATAGGTTATGTATCCATCTAATCTAAACTCAGGAAAGCCTCAGCACTGGCAATACTTTTTTAGGCCCAGGCACACAGACTCAGTTACAACAGTGATTATCCACAAATTCTTTCTTTTACCTAACTATTTCTCTTCAATACCAAATGCTTTCTAATCTATTTATTAAATTTCTGCCAGTAACTATAAAAGTATCATTCCAGCTGTGTAAGTTAACTTACTGGTAGCCATTTCCCAATATCTCCTGTGTGAAGCCAGCCATCTTTGTCCAGAGCCTCCGCTGTTTTTTCTGGATCTTTCAAATAGCCACGAAACACATTTACCCCTTTAATACACACCTGAAAAGAGCCATTTGTTAATATATGCTACAATGAAGGAAAGTTAGCAATCACTACTATCAACAAATGCTTTCTCCAACGGTTCTTAATGCCCATTAAAAAGGCAAGAGGAAGTTTGTGTTTGTACGGGAACTTCAACTCATGGTTTTTGGAGACCTAATGTTTTCCATTGGTATGAAACAGAATAAAAAGCAATTGGAAGGATCTAATCTCTTTCAGTCCAGCAGTAGTACTAGTGGACTAGTAGTACTGCTACCCACTATGTGAATAACTGGAACCTATCAAAAGAAATTTGGTTTTATTCATGTGAAAAAATTCTGCCAGATCCAGAAGTACTATCTCTCAGTCTGGCAACATGTTCATTTCAGCTTTGGTAAACAGCAGAGGCATTGTACTAAAACTAGCGGAGAAAAAAACAGTTGTATACCAAGATTTGTTGCCCAAAAATTAGGCTACAAGGAACTACTAATGTAGTTCAGCAGTTGAATCTTGAAAAGCTTTCAGTGCCTACCCAGCATGCTGGTGAAATACAATACAATGCACATGAGATGTTGTCAATAAGAGGGAGATCAGAGTATTAGTGAGGGTTCTCATGACTTTATGGAGACAGTACCAAACTAAAGTAATATTTTTCAAATGAAGTAATTTCTGTTCTAAAATAGACCTTATCTGGAAGGATACGAATAAAAGAGAACTCTACATGTCCCATTCAAGTCAAAGACAGGCCAATCAAACACTGATTTTTCACAGCCCCTAAGATCACATGAAGGCAGTAGGTGATGGCTTTTCCCAGTAGAGACAGCCAACCATTTATCTGCTTCCTGCTAGCTGGCACTCATCTGCATATGCTCATATATAATTCTATTCACAAATTTCTTCTTCTTGACTGTCAAAAGTGAAAATCAAGGCTGACAGCAGAGAATATTGCAAGCTTACTCTCAGAGAAAGGGAATAGAAATATTTAACCCAGATGAAAAGCAGAAAATAAGGAAGAATATTTATTTGAAGCAAATGGATAAGGACAGCCCATTCAATAGCCAAGGGCTTTGAGTTCTGTGAAGCAAGTTACAATACTTTTTTGTTATATTTAGAATAGTTTATACTGAGGAAGTTGGGCCTGAAAGACTAAGATGACACCTGATACATTAAGAGGCTACAATTTTTATTCAAGTCCAAATTAATTCCTAATGCAGCAAATTTTCACAAAGTGAAAGCAAAACACTTTTAGGAGACTTTTAAAAACTATTTATCTATTTCTCATTACAAGAATGAGAAAGAACATACTTCCTCAAGCTCTAAGAACATACTGAAAGTGAAGCAAAACTTGCTGATGAAGACTAAATATGGAGTCATATGCAAGACAGAAGAATTTTGACATTGTGCTTCACATGCAAGCAGTTTCCCACGATGAAGACCAACTAAATCCTTGACTATTTCTGGGAGTTAAAGCTCAATGATTTGTTTCTAGTCTCATACAAATTACAACCAAAACAAATAAATATTATAAATCCTTTATAGCCACAAATTAGTTACTTGCTTAAGCTACTTTTAATTTCTCGCTCCCCCAGCTGCCCCCACAGCCTCTTGAAAGCACATGAAAGACACCACAGTTAATCTGCTTTTGAGGCTTTGGGAAAATAAATTACTACATGAACATCTGTTCAAAGTATACACAAAATCTGTATGCACTTTACTTTGAAAAAATATTTTAGAAGACAGCATATAGCATCACATATAAAGCTGAGTTCTCAAAATGCAATTTGTAAAGCATATGTGTTCAGTTTGTGCAGGTTGTATAAAAAAGTTCAGAAAAATGTGCAGGCAGGCATCACAAATCAGCAACCTTCATGACACTTGATCTCCATTTCTCAGAAGTTCCCAGCCACTTTAAATTATCTCATCTCACACATCACAAGCTGGGTAGCCGGCTGTATGCAACAGCTGTTCTCTGGCCGTTGGCAGTAGGGTGGGAGGGAAGCCCTCTGCCAGCATTCTGCTGAAGGTTAGCTGCAGTATGAGGTGGCCACACTTCCCAGCTATGCCACAGCTGGAAGATGTTGCCTTGGTCATACAGCCTTATGTATGGTCATAAAACCATCTGCTAACCTGGGGGATAACATTGCTATGCAAGCTCCCTCTCCCCTCTCATACACTGTTCCTGATTTGCTTCTGTGAATCATTAACTGGTATGGCATGCAGGCATCTTAGATTTTAGGCAGCAGGTCATGTTTAGCACTTTAGTAAACTCAGTTATTTCAGGAACCAAAAAAAAAAAAAAATTTTTCCAAAATTTCCCAAGAGGCTCATTTGACTTTCAGAAATTACTTACCTCACCCTCTCCTTTGGCAGCCAAGTAATTCATTTCTTGTACATCAACAAGCTTGATGATATTGCATGGCATTGGTGCTCCAACATGACCTATTAATAAAGTAACACTTCAATACCCTGACGCTTTTTAGTCAGATTCTGAAAAAAATAAGCTGCTTACACACTGAAGAAAGATAAACTGATTTCTGGTAGCTTAAACTTGCCAGAACTGAAACATTAAATTCTCAGATATCCCTAAGACTGTTACAAGCTGAACCATGTATTCAAGCTTGCTTTTTCTTATAATCAGGATCCTCACTCTACAGACATATTTAAGTAGCAGAAGTCCCATATAGTTTCCATTAGCAGTATTAGTTCAGTTAGGGAGCTGGAGATGCAACAGGTGAGAGAAGTGCAAACTCTTGATTCCATACACCAAAAAATGCCATTTGTACTTCCAGTATTGCCTTTATACACAGAAGATTTATGTTTGACAGAAACTGCAAGGGTTAATACTATGACCTCCCTCCTCCAAAAGCTACTTCAACTTACAAGAACAAATCCTATTAGAAGTTTGACTTACTGAACATTCATAGCTATTTAGGGGTAGAAATGTCAAGGGATCTGTTCAAATTTTTTTATTTTGAAAACCAATCTTATCCTTTATGATAGGTCTTGCTGAAGATTAAATAAAGTGATCAGGGACCTCTAAAAGCTTCAGTAATCCTAAAATTGAACAGACAGGTAGACAGTTGAACATCATACCTGCAGTCCAGTCACCAGGCAATGACAGGGAGCATCCAGCTGTGCATTCAGTCTGTCCATAGCCTTCATAGAACTAGAAGGTGAAATCAAAATATAATCTAAAGACCATTACTTTTCAACACAAAGTTTATTCATTAAAATGCAATTAACATTTGGTTTATTTTCTTATTGTTTGAATTTGAGTGTACCAAAACCCTCAGTACCTTCTAAAAAACCCTGAAATACTAGTTTCATCACAATACAGTTTTGAGTGCTAATATTCCACCTTCAGTTCCAATATTTACTCAAAAGTTTCACTCAGTTTCACATAGCATGTGACACTGTTTAGATTAAAACAGAAAAGAGCAGAAGAAGGAAGAAAGAAGTGAAGAACCATATTACTAGCAGTGACTTCATTCACATAATTTAAAAATAGGTTTGTCTGAGATAGCCAGAAATGGAATCCCTATGCCCCATGACAGCTCTGTGATTGCTATTCACAAGACAGGCTTCCCTTTTCTAAGCAAAATGCATTGTTACACAGCACATCACTGAAAAACTTCAGGAAATTATGGAAGCCTGATTTTTACATTATTTTTGCTTTCTATCCTTGAAATTTATTTAATTTCAACACATTTGTTCTATTTTATGCCATTGCTATTCAAATTTTACCTCCAAAAGCATACACTTTGAAGAGGCTCTGATGATAAATGCAACATGTGCAATGTGATTCACCTCAGCCTCATTTTCAAAACAGCAACACTACAATACTACCACACTGATTATTAGATTTTCTACAGTAGTTACAAATACTTCTGTAAGCAAGGCAAACTCCAGGAAATTAAATAAAGTAGGCAATTTCTTCCTTACTGCAGCCCATGAAAAAAACCTTTCCTCCAAGACAGGTAAGCTGATTACTTCAGTTAAAAGACTTTGGGATGAATACAGAAATTTCAGGGGATTGAGAGAAACTCAGGAAAAGAGCATGCACTTGTATCATCTCCAAGAATACTAGAAAGAGTTATCCATATGATCAGACTGCTAGAAAAGCTCTAACAAAGCTAGAGCCAGGTGTTAAAATATTCAGTGTTTAGGACTAAGGCCAGGCAACTCACCTGACAGCCAAGAGCTGTCCTCAGGAAGGTCAGTACACTTGCAGACACAGGTGCTGCTCCTGTGACCATCAGCTTTACTCTTCCTCCCAAACTTGCCTACAACAGACACAAGATACTGTGGACACCAAAAGCATTTTAGAACTATTTCCAGAGTCATCTTCTATGACACCCTTTAGCCACTGCTCACCTACGGTGCCACCCACAAATGTTAGAGAGTAAAAGTTTCATCTGCTATTGTAGGGTGTTTTTCTTGCAGTGTTTCTAGTCCCATTAATGACTGGAAGATGCAGAATCTCATACAGTTTCTGTACATGGTGTCACTGCAATGCAGACTCTGCAAAAAAGGGCTTAAGCCATGGCTTTACAGTGATGGCTTTATAGTTAACTGCCTTGTATCAGTTTCTCATACATCCTGAATGCTACAAAAAGCACCAACATAGGCATGTTGTACAGCCAAGGTTAAGGCCATAGCAAGTGAGTGTCAGATTATAATAGCAGACATGACTTAGTGACCAACAGGGAGAAGACAGTGGGGGCTACAGGTGGCACTGTGTCATACTTAGCATTCTTCCTTCAGAAGGACAATGTTTGCTTTCAAAGTGGTAAGAGAGAAGCACCAGACTGTTTCAGAGTGACTTCCTTAATACAGTTAGCTGATACTATGACAACTAAGGGAACTGAAAGAATGAGGTTGTAAATAAAAAGACAGCTCTGATTTTTACTCTGAGTAGCCAGGTAGTCTTAACTCTGCAAAAAAGCCATACCAGATTTTACCCATTCATATGAAATCCAACAATTGCAAAGTAGAACTTAGAGGCTTTCAAGCATACCTGTATTTTACGGAAGATGACTTTATCCCAGAAACTGTTATTTCGAACTATACCACTTCTGAGTTCTGCTTCTTTCCTCTTGGAAGCAAAGTCCAGCAGCCACCTCTTTAATGAGGAATCTGCCTGCCCAAAAATCTATTAAGAAAGATGAACTACAGTTAGAATTCTCATAGACTACCATTCCCCTTTTCTTACATAGGCATGCATAGACACTCTTAACAATGAAAACCAAATTAATTAAAACAACCTTTATTGATAGGCATCTTAATTCTAGTAAGAAATACTTGTGAATTTTTATTTTGACCTCAGTTCAAGAGTTGAAATCAGCATTTATCTAATTCTTGATAGCCATCAAACTGTGATGCTGTTTCAATGCATAATTTCTTCATTAAAATGTATGAATGAAAATGAATGGTTTACTTCTCTATTCTAGTATCATCAAAATTCAAATTGAGCATAATCCTCAGCATTTTCTGAAAAGAACCCTATCATAATACATAATATAAAACATGGTGTTGTGAGGAGATGCAGGTCACTTCAGAAACACCAAATGGAGATCTATCTTGCATATACAAATTTGCACTTTAGATCACTTTTCAAAGGCTCCTTCTAGTTGTTCTTAGGAAGCCAGAGAGCAGGCACAACAGCAATCCCCAAAAAACATTAGTACATTCATTTGGAAAGAGGAAGACTCAGCATTATGACTGAAAGCATGCAGACTGCAGCATTATGCCCCCCTGCTATGCCAATTCCCCAACTTGCTGGCTTCACATGCTAGGTTACTGCAAGGGTGGGTGAGGTTGAAATGGTGGAAGCCTCAGGGCACCAGACTAAAGCAGCAAGAGGAAATCATGAGGACAAAGTCTCAAGCTTTGATTGTGCTTCCAAAATTCCAGTAGAGAAGGTGTGAGCAGAATAAGGAGCTACATTTTAAGTACTAAAAGCTAATCTCATGTTTTCCTCCCCTCCAGATGGATTCCAGTTGCACCATTTGTTCCTGAGCCAAGCAGAACCTTGTGTTACTTGGTGTTTCTCTAGCCTCACAATCAGAGAAATTTCCTGGCTAAGAGCATAGACAGCTCTGCCACTTCTTTAGCAGCCATAGGATTTATTATATCCTTTAGCTCCCCTGCCTGTAGCCTAAAAGGAGTCAGCCATCCATATGCAAAAGGCTAATTAAAATATGAAGCTCAGGAATGAATCCACTTTCAAATTCCCATCTCAGTTAACTGTGAGCAGACAAGCAGCACACACAGGAGAGTGAGGCTACAGCCACGTTCTCCCCAGCACTGCTAACTGGCTGGTTTACAGTTCTCCCAGCTAGAACACACTCTGGCTGCCATGTAGGAAATTTTTATGTGTCCATGCAAACATAGGCAAACACCTGACCTTGCTTTGCAAATTCCACTCCATGAGTCAGATGCTAAAAGCGTGGCATGCAGATGCCAAGCCCCATTTTCATGTTGTAGACTAGACTTAAGTAACTTGATCAGAGCAAAACACTAAGTCTTTAATCAAGATAGAGAGAATCAAGTCCCCTGGTCAGACTTTTTAACACTAGTATTTGTTGCCTGAAAGTGTTTTAATGCAACTAGTACTATTCCCTGCACTTTCAGCTCTCTAAGAGATGCACACATTTGTTAGCATGCCAATTTAATATCCCAGACACAGCAGTTACTCCTACTCTGGCAGCACAAGCTTCATGGAATCTCTTAAAAGCCTGCAGTCATGCCTGTAGACTTACCTTGTCAAACATTCTGTTCAACAGTCTTGGTACTACAGGAAATACAGTTGGCTGCAGTGTTTTTAGGTCATCCATGAGTAGTCTGATATCCCCTTGAAAGAATCCTATCCGGGCTCCATGGCACAGAACCACACACTGTTAAAAAAAGTAAACACTCTGAAAATGCAGGAGGTACAATGTGTTCCAGCCCCGTATGTATGACAGTCCTATGCAGTGTAGATTGACCTTAAATCCTCTCAACTTCTGGACTAGTTTTGCAGCATTCTCACAGTAAGATGGCACTAGAAAGATCAAGCAGCAAGACACATCTGGTGTACACAAACCACACTTTGAAGCTTAGCACAAAAGCCTCTATCCAAAAAGGACAGTTGGTCAAATAAGGTAATGCCAGTGACTCAAGAGCTAGCAAAAGACTGAAAAGGAGAACTTCTCCATCTGAAATACTTAGCAAGCTTATTTAAAATTATTAGATTTGTTTGTCTCCTGACAAACAAGTTTTTTTATACCTAGAAATTCTGCATATATAGTCCACACATACTATCTACTAGTCCAGTGAGTATCTCTGCCTACTTGCTACTTAATTTCCAATCCTTGCGCTCTGGTTTTCCTTCTCATTTCACAGGACTGATGTGAGCAGAGGACTTGTTCTTAGGTGATCAAGATGCTCTTCAGAAGATACTAGCAGAGCCAGAGCTTATTTCTGTATCACTTACAGACCTACATAAAGGTAGGCACTTAATCCTGTTGTGTTCAATATTTTCTGTCTAGAAGCCAGAAGACTAAAAGCTTCACCCCCTACCTTACACACCTCACTTTATTTTTCTATTTTTTTTTAGAGTTTAACATCTCTCATCTCCCTTGTGTTTATACCCATCTGCTTTTATTTCTTCTGCTTCCTCTAACACCTGCTCCTTCATTCCCTACTATCCATCCTCTTATTTACTGCATGAGACATGCTAAAGTGTCACTTTCCATCTCCACCTATATTTTGCCACCATCTGCTAAAAGCAGCAAATATATCAGTCCACATGGACTCAGCAGCAACTGCCTTTACTAAGTAGGAACATACTTGTCAAGCCAAGTTCATTGACCCTCTAACTTCCATATGATGCCAAAACCAAGGAAACATGAACTTTAAAACAGGACTGTAAAGACTGGTCACAGAGCCTCTGTTCATATCTAACCCAAACAGCAAGAAACCTTTTCTACTTTCTACCAATAATGTCTTGGTTAGTTTCCTTATGTAGGTATGCCACCTCTTTTGTACAGGCCTCAACTAGGAGAGGAATACTGCAATCCAAACACTCTTTTAATTTTCTCTTTGAAAATGAAAGTTCCTCTCCTCTTTCTACTGCGTAATCAAGAGCAGAGCTGTTTGTATGTTCTGGTGCAAGACAGGGGAACAAAACAGACACTGAGGTATAACTGATATCAAGGTGACCAGGAAGAAGTGCTGAATGCCCAAAGGCACCTGTAGACCTCAGCTGTGTACTATTCCAAATCTCTGTACACACACATATATACACACACAAACAAATAGAAACATTTTTGCATATATATATACACACAGACTTTCAGTTGAAAACTTAGGATTCCTAATGGAAGTTCTACAACAATTTCTGGCTTCATGTGCCTTTTTCATGCTTGCATGGATGCTCCCTCTATAAACCTTCAACATATGTACCTGCAATCTCACCTGAGGAAGAGGTGTTAATTCAACTTCAATAAGTGCAGTAATTAATACATGAACTTCTTACATGCTGTAGAGGCACAACAGTAGAGGAATTGCATCCATTCAGTAATGCATAGCATCCAAAATGAACCCAGAGGTCTTCAAGACTGCCAGTGTTAAGACAACCACAGCCCTTCCCTCTTCCATTCTCCAAAATTAAGCCTCAAATTTTAATATATGGTAAAACAAGTGATCTAAGAGAACTTCAAAGTTTGTCACTGAAATGGCTTTAAAAGCCACTTCCATTTCCTGGAAGAAAATTCCCCTAAAACAAAATTCCTTCCTCTTTCCCGAAATTTCTTGGATGCAATGGTGAATTTAACTTAAAATTAGTTTTGTGTAAGCAAACAGGATGCTTCCTTATAAAATAATTTTTTGAAGTTTGCAAACTAAAGAATGGCATTGGATTTTTAATAATGCACTAATTATACTGGAAAGAATTTCTAGGCAGTGTACATGCACTAAGGGATTGCCTCATGTTCTAGTAAAACAGTTTCTAATTAACCCTAGCTCTAAGGTTAATGTTTATATTTTGGCATGAAAACCAATTTTCTAGAGCTCACTACATACTGTTTATGGAACACTGCTTTCCTGAACATTACTTCAAGCTTTCACACACATTTGCAAGAGTCAGGAAGGAAGAGCACATTTCACACCTGGATGCATTCTGTAAGAAAAGTAAGCTTCTCAGTAATTTAGTACAACAAACAGATGCTCACCTCAACTATTCTCTCAAACATATGAGCCAGGGGCAGGAATGATATCAGAACATCATCAGAAGAAGGAACAAATGATTTCTGAAAAGTATTAGCAAAAGTTTAATTCTCATTGAGTCTGTTTTGCCTAACTTAAACACAACAGTAAAATCTAGCATCTAAACTCTAGAGCACAGCCCCTGCTTTAGTTTTGCTTGTAATGAAGCTGCATTGTCTTTCTTTCATTAAAGACTTCAGCAATGACTTACTAGCAGGAGTAAAGACACACAGCAGAAACAATCTTTTAGAGTTGAGTACAGTGACCAGATTATTACAACTTATCATTCATAGAATTCTGAAAATAAATAAATTCTGATATAAATCACAGAGTTCCATTACATATACTGGGAGGGTAGGGGGACAATAGAGGTTAGAATAGCATTGGTTTGAAAAAATATACTTTCATCTAAGATTAGAAAGTTTGTTTACCTGATTTAGCCTAAGGTTAATATCAAAAGTACCTTACATGAGCTAATTGTGAGGCCAGTTGCTTAATTTAGAAACAGTACTCCTTCCACTAATGAGAAACACTAAGTCCATGACAGAATGTAATCTACATTCACATCAGGATCATTTTATCACTTTGGTTACATCAGAACAGACTGGAGATCTGTTGGGTTCTCGACCCTGACAGAATAACCAGTAAACATTGACTTCTGACTAGAGGGCACAGAATGCTGTCAAGTTACATTTTCACTTGGATCTTACTAAAGCTTAAGACCAAAGTTAGACTTCAGTGTTTGTTTTAGTCATGAGATTATTTCCCTCCAAGCAAGTCCACAATGTTTATCTTTTCAGTTTACCTCTGTAGTTTTCATAAAAGCTGAAGCATTGCTGACTATGTTTTGATGAGTGATCATAGCTCCTTTAGGGTTTCCTAAGGAAGAAGGGCATCAGGATTCAACAGTGAAATTCAGATCCTTGAAGTCAGGTAGCAGTAGCAAAACTAATGTGACAGCATTGTTTGATATTAATACATTTCTTTGTGTATCAAATAAAACACTGTCAAGAACAGCTGGCAACAGTTAAGTAATCAGTTTATGATGAAGTCTTAGTTTTTAAGGAGCCCAATTTTTAAAAAAAATCTCCATATTTTTGGATATGTTTCTCATTCAAAATTCAACTCTTCTGTGAAGATGCAGCTACCAAATCCTGATTAACTTCTGTTCTCACATCTGTTTTAAAAAATATAACTTGCTGCTGTATTCTTTCCTTATGCTCCATGACAGTGGGTATGAACTTCACAAATGTGAAGTGAGTGACACCTAGACAGTCTGTTTTGGTCTTACAGCAAGGTTCTTAGACCTATAGAACAATTTTGCCAATAAAGTACAAAAAGACCAGGGAAGAATTGATAGTCTGAAGTCTGATGCAGAGCCCTTATTATTATGTAAATACAAATTAATGATTTGTTTCCAAGCCCAAAAACATAACACCTCCACCCCCCGACACTGCAACTCTGTATTAATAAACAGGAAAACCAATTAAAAATCCAAGGGAATTTTACTGTAACACTATCCCAGCTACTACTTGCCAGAAAGGCGCAGCAGCAGGGGGAAATCTTGGGGGGGGGAAAAAAAGTAGGAGGGCTTCTGAATTAATTTTGCACATACAGAATAATAAATTCTATATAATGTAATGAGGTGTACCTGTTGTTCCACTGGTGAAACAGATGACTGCTAGATCTTCTGGCTTTGGAGGCTATGAGAGTTAAGAAAGTATTAGTATGGTTAAGACAGCAAGGGAAAATATTTTCCTGGACAAAACACCAGGGTACTAGTGTTATTTCTGAGCTATGGGAGATAGGGAGATTTGCTAGTTTGAGCTAAAGAATGCTAACCAGCTTCACATTGTCACTTGAACCAATTTCATACTTACCATAGGTTTTTGCCTGTGTGCTCTTCCTAGCTCCTACAGAAAGGAGAAGAGAAAAAGTGTAGACATAAACATGTAGCTTTCTTGCTTTAAATTTATCAAACATTACTTAATACTACAATACTTCATTATTTAGACACTGTTAAGGCATTTTAACTTGTTTAGCAAGCCAGTGCAGCAATCCCTGCCCATAGCTGGAGGGTGAACAGAAACCAGATGATCTTTAAGGTTCCTTCCAACCCAAACCATTCTGTGATTCTCTGGTTAATCTAAGAGTAACAAAAGCTTTAAAGCACATTTCAAAAATACACAGAATAACTACCATGCTCTACAAATACAAAAGTGATAATTTATCTTAAACTTACAGGGCTTTTCTCCAGCTAATAAACTAGAAGTCACTCCCTAGGGAAGTTCAAGGTTAAGATAAGACAGACAATCCTACACCTCATGCAGACGATGTGCCACCAACAATTATTGGTTAAATGAAGGAAGATTCATCTCAGCAAACACCTCCTAGGATGACAGTTTCACTGCTGATTTGAACTCCTTCTATACAGGAGAAGCTCTCATCCATAACCCTTCTTCCTCCTTAGTTACTCAGACCTGACCACTAATGTTAGGGTTCTTTAGGCAGAAGGGAAAGGATAACAAAACGATCCTTTTACCACCAAGGATATGTGAGTAAGAGGAAATATTTGCAAGCCAATGTTCAGTATCTATGAGCTTTAAAGTTTCAAACCAAGGCTTACTACTGTCATGCCTATTTAAAACTGGAAACAATACTAGTTAAAAAGGACCTCCTGTTAAGTGTATCTTTGGAAGCACCCTTTGAGGACAGACCTGAAATTCACCACTGCCTTTACATTCCAAGTACACAATAGCATATGCATTCCTTTGTACCCTAGACTTCTTTAATATAATGTACCTCTTAGGTTTACCCAAGGAGCTTTAAGCTACAGGGAATGTCTGGAAACACAGTTAACATTCCCATACCTGTAGGCTTGCCTTTTTGAAAGGGTGCATTATGCAAAGATTTACCACTATGGCAACATAGCTGTCTGCTCAAAACAGCACCTCCACATCACATACCACTGACAAGCTCAGTACCTCTCTACAACCTTCTCTGAGTAAAATCTGGGATTTACTGAATACACAGGTAATGTCTCCAGACACTTGTTTTGATCGCTTCCTGTTAAAGAGCCATTTAATTACTCAGCTACAAGTAGCCACATGACACACATAGATATTGGGCATCAGAAACTAAGCTGAAATCTTCTAGGGCATACACAGAGGAACAGTTCACAAAACTCATGCACAGCTGAGCAATAAGCTCAAGCCAGAAATCCAGAAAACAACTACTCAAAGCTAGAAATAGTCATTCTAGTCTAAGCTCCTAAACAGCTCATAGTTACCTTTCAGGAGACACCGTAAGTCTCTAGCCCCTTAAAAAAAAAGTAACAAAACTTTCTTGTTCACTGAAGGACTATTACAATTATTTAAGTTTGCCTCTAACTTTTCATCAGAGATTTAAACAAAAGGCTCTTGGAACACCTATTACTTAGCACTTGATGCTTGCATTAATGAACTAAGAGCTATATAGTACTACTGAACATCACTACTTAAGCATACAAACATCTTTTGTAAAGACAACATTTACCCTCAGTTTTGTTTTTCCATAGCTAAAAGATCCAATGGAAAGCATCTTCCTCTGTCCAAAACTGCAGTTCAACTCAAGCAAAGAAACTCATTCTAGTCTAACAACTTACAGTTGGGCCACTTTTTCTATGTTTAACCCAACCCTTTAGTCAGTGAACTGTAAGCTATTTAACTCTAGCCCTACTTCACGTTTTTAGCCCCATTTTAAGCTGGCACTCTTACTGAGGCCAGTTTGCCAGTCAATCTTTTGAAAGAAGGTGTGCTGACATTTTTTTTACCAGAAGGTGGCCCTATTAACACAGCTGTCTTAGCTGCTATGAAAACAAGTTCAGTGCAATGAGGCATTTTGTACCAGTTACTGACACCTGCACAAGACAAGTACATTTATCTGGACATAGACAAAGTCTGGTGAGCCAAGCCTTCCATCAGTGCTACAGCTAAAAGCAGGCTAAACCCAATTTCATAATCTCAGAGCAAAGATGTACTTCATGCAATTTGATCCTGGAAGAGGGTTCTCCAAGTGAGTCAAGTTATGGAATAAACTTGCGTAAGAGAGCTACACAGACAAAAACTACAAGCAAAACCAAGACTTGACATCAGGTGGTTAATTAAAGTGATTGCTACTTCCAAAGCCTGAAAGCTCACTCCCCTGTATCACCATAACCTTAACCTGTAAGGGGCTGACTGACATGTTCCTTCTCCCCAGCAAACATCTTGTAGATTCAGTGTACAGAGAAAAGTGCCATTTTTCACAAGACAAAACCTACACAGGCTCTTCTTGAAGTAAGAATTCCTGAAATATCACAGTATATAATTATCACATTATGCTTCACATGGGCAAGCCTTAACACTCAGATCTAGTGTTCAGTCTTGGACTATATTAATAAGTGTTCATGCTGTCATCTTGGTATATCCACTTCTTTACTTCGAGCATTGTGAAATACCATTAGCAAGTTGTTTCCCTCCTATTATTTTTTATATTTTTGTGTAAACTTCAATCCAAGAGATAGTTAAGGATTTTGAAACTAATCCATGGCAAGTAATCGGGATTAAAGCAGTTAAGCAGGTTAGGCCTTCTTACCTCTATTTCTCTCATGCTGAAGACTTCCACACCACATTTTTTACCACGCTCCACAAGATCCACACCAAAAGAATCCATGATAACAATGGTGTTGAGTATTGGAGTTTCTCCCTTTTCCACACTGGCTAGCAGAACTCTGGCCTTGTCAGGTTTGTCACAGAAAACCAATGACAAGTCAGCTGATGAAAAAGAACTATATTATCAACATGACAAGTTCAGTTTAGACTAGATCCATACTTCAGTATGTTGCAATAGAAGGCTTTTCTGAAGAAGGCTACAATTCTGCCCTCACTCAGCTCTGCCACCATATATTCAGTTGCTGAGCTACTGCAAGTGTCCTACCTTTGTTCACAATGTATGTAATAGCTTCAGCTCCCAGTGTATCATAGAGTGGCACCACCACCATGGAGAATGCATAGCATGCCTGTTCAATGATGACCCACTGCACAAAGAGAAGAGATGAAAGTCACTATGTTTTGCTTATTGTAACAGACCTCCAAGAAAGATTAATTTTTAAAATCTAACAAGGAAGCTAACAGGACACAGCTCACATGGACAAGTCTTTTAAGAAAGTGCCAGTTTGTATTGTTTTTTCTCTTTGAAGACCTACTCTATTTTTATCTGTGGAAGGAAGAAAAAAAATCCCAAATAATAAAGAGCTATAGAGAAGAATCTAATAACATTCAACCCTATCCCTAAAAGTAATATTAAGTACTTTTGAAAAAAGCAGTTAACGGTAACTGTCTCCTTAGTTTACCTACTGACAGAGACTTTGAGCAAGAGTACAGTACTTTTTATTGGTTTTATGTTATTGAGGTAGGCAAAGCTTTCAATTTTCCTTATTACCATGAATCAGTGAAGGACTCACTTATGTCTTGACCACACGTTAAATATATATACACACAATATTGCTATCCCTACATTATATACATCTCATTTGATGGTCAGACATGTGACATATGCAATTAAAGCAAAAGTCCTTTGGAGAGTCAGCCCCAGAAAGTTTCTCAGCATTTCTCAAGACTAACCATTCTTCTTTATAGGAAGACTCCTATTAAAAAATCCAATTACATCCCTGCAAGCTGCAGTAAGAAGGATTTACTTGCTAATGAGTATAGTACTCAGTAAATGAATATTGCAGCCTTATAATGTGTTATGTGAGTTGTGCTTTACAGCCAACCTATTTTAATCCAAAGTATCATCAAGGTAAGACAGTAATGCAATTCTTTTTTTCTGACAGTAACTCTTGGGTGTAGTTAGTAACCAACTAGCTACACCAAAATGCAGAATAGCATGCAACTTCTCAAATAAGAGCCTCCAGACATATGAAGAGGCAAATACAACTGGAACATTTCTGATTTTCCCATCAAAGATTGACAAAAATTCTCAGTACCTTTAGTCAGTCCAAATGACAGGAACAAAACAGCAAGCATCTTTAAAGACTTAGCAGGACTTACAATTCAACAAGACTTGCACTAACAAGGGTGTTTCCTTTCCCCTCTCTCAAACTGTTACACTTCCCAGGGCTTTTCAGGACAAGCAGCTACCTCACCCCCACATGATGACAAGTTAAACATGATTCAGCTGATTATTCCATAAAAAATCTAATAGAGACTACGCTAAAGTTGCCAAATCTCAGTTTTACAAACTGTTTATTAGGGGCCAGTTTCCCAAAGTACTCTATTGATTCAGATAGCCTTAAACACAGGAAATTTTTCTGATAGCATTCATGCAATGGGCAAGTTGTACATCTCTTATCCAAAAAGACCTCTTATAAAACTAGTGCAAGGCCAGCTAACAGGTAACTAGACTTTCATGAAGACATTACACATACTTGTACGTCTAAGCAGGCACATTTATAATAGCCATGAAAGGGTCCACTGAATAGTTCTTGCTAAACAACATCCTCCAAGATATGCAACAAGTGAGCAGCTGTGCTGCTGTTCAGCAGCCAGAAGTTTAGAAGTTATTTTAATAGGGTGGGGTCTACTACAAAGACTTCAGAAGCTGCACACAGCCATAAAAGCTTCCTGTTGCAGCCTCCAACAACTCCTGCAATCATTCTCAACAGTACAGCCAGCACCTTTATTTTCTGGGCTACCAAGCCACTTTTTTCCATTTTGCATCTAAAATTGAGTAAACGTAAATATCAAAACATGACACTTGAGTTCTCTCAAAGCCCAAGCAAGCAACTAGTACTAATATAGACAGTCAGACTTTTAGTTTCTTTTCTCACACGGTTCTGATCTTCTATTAGGGAAAACCATACTTCATTGTTTTGTTTTCTCTCAATCCAGAACAAACCTCCCACTTCCAGAAGAGATGACTTTTCCCAGAACTCAAAGAAAGTAATACTTTTATTTACAAATCCAAGTTTTGGTTTTGCTAGGATTTTCCCCATTAGGGGATTTCCCCAGCAGTTGTTCCCTGAAATAACAAATGTGAATAACTTCACACAAAAAAATATCTGCACATATACTCCTGTCTGGATTAGTGATTATGACTGGGATGTCACAACACCCATCCAGTAGTTTTGAACAGGGAAAACCCCAGATTTAAAATTGCTGGTTTAAAAAAAAATATTTTAATCTCATTCCTGAACCAACTCAAAGCAATACAACTTAAGCATTTTATTTCTGTGATCCAAGAGCAAAACTCCATGCTCTCCTTTAGAAATTCTCTAACCCAGCAGAGATCATGCACACTTAGATCTATAGAGAAACAATTCAAGTTGGCACAACAAAAACATGCCTCCCTTTTTTACTTCCAGTTCACCATGTTGTATGCACAGGAAGCTGAATGGTAGAGTCTGTAGCTCCATGCCATTTAACAGCTTCCTAACTGAATATATTCCAGCCTTCTTTATTACAGAAATATCTACAGCTGTTAGAAATAGAATTCCATCAGGAAAACCCAAGAGCTCAGGAGTTTCTTAGGTTCTAGCCTGAGAGAAAAAGAAGGAAGCCACAGTTTCTTGTCATACAGCTTGCCTTTTAGTGACAACAAGAGACCGAGACTGAGAGAACTTCTAACCCTGTCAGAACTGTGGATGCCCTTTGATAATGGCAAACACAAACAGGAGTGTTTAATCAAGAGGGACAGCATCCTTTTGATAAAGGGTAAGAACTAATACCCTGTTTTAATATAGGTTTACACTGAACTAGCTCAGTGAAGCAAGTACTAGCTCAAACTACTAAACACAAACCTAGGTTAGAGAAATTCAGTCCTATAAAAGAGATTTAATAAACAAATCTAGAGAATATATACTTACTGAATATTTCATAATGTTTTTAGAAAGGGCAATCTTGAACCACTTTATGGGTTAAAATGGATAGGCACTATTAACCTAAATATCCCCATGGTTGTCTCAGGTGATTTTTGATTGTGCTACTTTCAGTCTTTCTACCCATTTTTATTAAATTAATTTCCCATTTTTGCCTTCAGCAGTAGCTTTCCCCTCCCAGAATCTTTGTGCCCAGGGCCTCTGGAAGAAACAGAATTACCACCTTAACACATTTTTGTCCAAATATTTAATCACTAAGTGTTCCTTGATGTTTTAAAAGTTTAAACACCTCCTTGAGACTTCCTACCACTCTCAACTATCTAGGTTCTCCAATGTTACTTTTTAAGAGAAACCAAGTAGTGTTTACATACAGCAAGAAGCACATCCACTTCCTATTAAACAAGCCACCTCTATAACATGGAAACAACATAATTAGTTAAGTTCTTCTGAATTCCCTGATTTTTTCTGCTCTTCAGCCTTCTGCATTCTACAGGCAAAAAACCAAAAAACCCCAACCAAAATACAACAATATATGCATTAACCATTGTATCAACTACCAGTTTTGGTTCTTAGCTAAAAGGTGCCATGTCTATGGCTCATGGGTCTACAATATCAGTCTTTAGGCTTTTCCTGACACCAAATGGGCTCTCAGTAGGGAAATACACTGCCAAAAGATAAAGGAGGAGGCCATTTTAGTAATGGCCAAACCATAAATACACAAAATGTTAGTTTAATTACCTCAGGTCTGTTTTGCGAAAAGATTCCTATATACTGAACATGAGATGGTTTAAAGCCTCGGTGGAGTAATGCAGAGCCCACACACTCAGCTCTGTCTGAAACCTGGAGGCAAAAAAAAGAGGAAGAACAAAAAAAGTAAAAAAGTAAGGGCAAGCTCATAATTGCTAACTTTCTTCAACAATTATTAATTGGTATGAATGAGAGAGAAGTTTTTTAGGATATTTTGGATGCCCTCTAGGAATGATAACCTAAATATTGCAGTGCCATTACATGGCACTGATTATAATTATTACACAATATGCAGCAGAAGAAACACTTGATCCAATCAGACTTGAAACTGTTAAGTATAAGTGTAGAAGTTCAGCACACAAACACAAAAGACTGTTTTGCAGCATCTGTGTTAAACCCAAGAAGTGACCCTGGAACAATTAAACATAATATTTCTGTTTAATCACAGGCATTAAATACATCCTCCTTTTACTTCATTCAGTGCCTATGGGAATAGCATTTCTCCATTCAAAAAAAAAATAGAACAAGGAGGCAAAACCCACTTAGTTCTATTAACAAAGCTTAGGAAGGCAATTTTCTAAATTCTTTTTGTATAGCACATGACTTGAAACCACGTTAGTCGCATGACCCCAAAAGCAAAGCTTTAATAAAACAGGTTGCGCCTAACAGATTCACAGCAGAGTCACCTTGGGAAAAAAGTGAGCTCTGTTACACACAGAAGGTGTTTAATGACCTTAACAGTATGCAATAGGCAAGGTTTATGCAAATTTGAAGACCAACTGATTAAATCAGGAACAACCCAAGTGCACACAGCTGTTAACAGTTTTGCATACAGGTATTTTCAGGGATGAAGAAGCAGCATGCTGCTAGTTCAGACATATCTGCTAGCACCCTATACAGCCTCATTCGGACTATGCAGACAAGGCATCAGGAAGCCCAAATAACACCTGTAGACAGAACTTCTAGTGTAAAGTGAACCTCTTGGAAGCAAGCAAAGTCTGAGCCCCTGAACATTACTTCAAAGCTGCTGCTTCACCCAAGTTCTAAACAATTCAGCATTGAGATGCCAAGATAGCAGTTTTACTTCAGAATAATTTGGAGTTCACGAAACAAGTGCAGGAGGTGCTCTTCTTTCTCTCCTTTGCACATATTTAAGGCTGTTCCTTTAAGACCCTGTAATAGGAACTAGAACCTTTCTGCAATATTCTGCTACCACTTTAAAACATATAAATAACTCAAATTTTGTTATATCACATTACTGGATGTCATATCAATGGTCTCAGCAAGCAAAAAGCAAGTCTAGCAGTAAGATTACTTACCTCTTTATAAGAGATCCATTCATATGGTTGGTTTGGTTTTCTAAAACCAAGACATGGACCATTATCTAAAAAAAAAAAAAAAATAGTTACTCAAAATTCAACCCAAACTCCGCTGTCCTGACACCACTCTTGGTGTTAAGCCCCTAGATTCTCAGCAGACACTTTCAGATGACAAATGGGTTTTTTTCAAGGGTGCAGGGAAGGAAGCCGAGAAAGGACAGCGGCAACAAAGTCAGTATCAGCCAAGGAATGCAGCACTGACTTTTTTCACAGAACTCTGTTCACAAAATAGCAGTTTAATTTGTCCTCGAGAAAGTTCACATCCAGTACATTCATCATATTGCTATAGAGACCCCATATGCCTAGCATTTCAAAAGACTTCAAATGACTTCAAAAGACATTTCAAAAGACTTCAAATACATAGTTCCTGACATATTTAAAATATTATCTTTAATTTTAGACTTACTTGATACTTGTAAACCCCTTTGGAAAATATCATAAACTGTTCTCACATCATCATAGTAGTACGACAACAGTTCGTCGCTGTTCAGAAGCGAGGACCTTCGAGCATGCTCACCGCCCTAAGGAAAGCAATTAGAAAGGTCAGAGACCCTTGTTGGCTTGAAGGAATAATCTTCTTGAGAGAACTTGAGAACTATGCAAGGTTTTCCAGGACATGGTTTCAAGACTGCTCCCAAACTGCTCCCTACATTACCAAAAACCTGTCAGGCAAAGTCTTGTTCCTCAGCTATCTATAATAGCACAGAACAAATGAAAACAGTAAAGTCTAACAAGGGGCATTTTGTCAAAAACATTTTCTTAAGAAATATTTTACTCTACTAGCGCAGTATAGACCATAATTAATTTCATCCAGCTTCCTAAATCCAGCCTCAGAGCAGTCTAGACAGAATATTAATGGTGCAATCCCAATATATTTTTCTAATTAAGATGACAGAACATAATCACACTTCAATATGTCATTTCAAACCTTAAATTATTTTAAGCATGGTCACCAATACCCTGAACAAGTGTTCTCATAAGCAAAATATTTTGTTCCAGATAGAACCCTTTAATCCAATTAAAAGTTGCATCTTACAAAAAAGGTTTTCCTCCTGATTTATTTAAATGCAGTCAAGACAATACTATCTTGAAAATTGAAATCACCATTTTTTTTAGCTGTTGAGCACTTAGAAGTTAAAACTGGAAGTCAATACAAAGATCTAATAATTCAGCTATAACACTGCCTTTTTTAGAGTGACTGATTAAATAATATCATTTTATAGAGAGCAATCAAGTTTCATAAACTACAATTATGCAATTACTATTAGGCCACAGTTGTTAATTAGTCCTGTTATGATGAAAGATACCTACAAGCAAGTTTTCATCAGGAACAAACCAGCTGGCTAAACAGAGGGTCTTGAGTAAACACTGCGTAAGACTTTCTCTATCAGCATAATCAATTTCTGGCTCTCTCAGAAAGTCAAACCCTAGACAATTCAGGCACAGATCCTCCACAACTAAAATCTGTTCATATGTAGTCACAGGTTCTTCTCCTGTTCTCAAAGTATCCTGGAAGACCAGACATCCCCTATTCATGTACAAGCTACATAAATACAGGTTTGTGTACAGAAGATGTCATATTACCCACGTCTATAGAAATCAGCTAGCACATAAAAGGCACAGAGAGGAAAAAAATATTTTCACACTGAAACAAGCCTAACTTGTTTTAGCAAAACAGTATGAGTAATGCAGTGCTTGCCACTCCTTTGACAGTAAGCAGAAACGTACACTGTGAACATGACCCAGAACAAGTTAATGAGTGGCTTACCTCTAAAAATTCGTAACATTAGAAATTCAAGAGTACACTTGCTCTCAGACCAACATCTACTCTACAGGAAATTAACAGATCGCTAGTACATGTCTCTGCCTGGAAAGAAAAGCAAGACTGCTTGCTTTATTTCACTGCGTTCTCAGATCTTGGATAATCAAGGTCATCGTATAGATTTTCCCAGTGTTGCCACTCTGGAGCTAATCTAAGAAAGATCACACAATGTAGTTTGTTGCCATGGCCACGGGTAACATCAACAAGTGCAGTGTATCACATGTACCACATCTGACGTGCTATAATTCCTACATCAGGTGAAATACAAGAGCTTAAGCCATTCCTCAGCAAGAGTCAAAAAGTATTTGTTTCTCCTCATGTGGGCTACTACTGTTTTGTTTACATGCCCTATTCCACAGCACCACAAAAGCAATTTTTTCAGGGCCTGAGGCACTAACCAAATTTAAAGATAAGTTATCAGACAGTACACTGCTTAGATACAAGACTGATGGCACTGTCCTTCTGAGAAAAGAGAAACTCTGTAACAGTCTGCTGTTGTAAAGTTCCCATTGGTTCTTTTAAGCTTTCAGTAAGGGGAAAACAAACAACTTTCAGTTTTACTTACTTTGTTCTTTTCCCTATAGTAAAGTAGAATTAATTGGATTTTCAACAGTCTTAGAATAAAAGTTTTTCAGAAAAACACCCAGCTCTTTGTGTGACAGCCACAAGGAGTTCAACATTATTGATGCAGTGAAATACTCCCAGATATGTTGAAGGTGCATAATGCAAGGTCTAAATTTACTCATCTACATTTTGCTTGAAAGCAGCAAGAACTACTGTTTTAAGACCTAGTCCAAATAGTCCTTTATCCAGAACGTTTGTGCAATATGAGGGAAAGTTCTGTTTGCAGCAAGCTTTTTTAAAAATCACTGGTCATTACCGCCAAGTATCTGAATCCCAGGACTGGAATGTTTGGCCGACTTTTCACAGGTTAGTTTCAATGGCATCTAGTAGATCTGTCCAGTAAAAAGATAAGCACTCAAAAGGGTTGTCAGTTTTAATAAGTGTTCTTAAAGTAGCCAGGCAATAAAATCTGATTAATTTGAGAACAGATGCTAGTTACTTGTGTAAAACAGTCCTTGCAGCAGCTCAGGGACTTGCAGGAAATTAACCTACTGCACATCAAGTGCTAGTCATTAAGTAAAACCTTGGCACTGGCTAAAAATAGCAGCATCTGAAGGAAACAGATTTATTCTACAACAGTATATATTACTCTATCGAGGCCTATTTGGGTCATATAAAGTAACTGTTTTTGTTCAAGCCATGGGTTTACTTCTTGTTGACTCATGCTTCTTAGGACAGCAGTAATGTCAAAAAACACTGTAGACTCCACCATGTCTCAGAGAGGAGAGAAATTTCCCTTTATCTGAGAGGGAAAGTATACTATCAAGGGGTGCTTAGGTCACCAACATACTTATTCTGAGCAGCAAGCAGTATAAACCAGAGTTTTCAAACCAGCCATGTAATTTTAAGCATGCTACTCCCTAAGAAAGCATACAGCATGTAAACTGATCATTCATAGGGAGATAAGCACATGTGTAAACAAGTGATTCTTGAAAGACAAGGCATGCTAGAATTCTGGTACTGGATCAGAAGAACATGAGAAGACTTAAAGTTTTTATGAGTTGAATACTTCTCTCTATATTTGAATATCTTTTCTTAAGGGAACAAAAAAGCCAGTCAAATCCAGTCTTCTGGAACATACTGACATACTAATATTTATTTCTATCCTATTCTTCTACATAGCATAAGTTGAGACAAATTTTTTTTTAAAGCAAGATTTAATGTATTTGACAGCCATACACCTGCACACAAAATCAACAGCCAAAGTTATTCAGCTGTTAGTCACCAGTGGAAAGAAAGCAATCTACAGGCAGATCCACATGTGGATGACATCCCTGGAAGTGTTCAAGGCCAGGCTGATAGTGGCTCTGGGCAACTTGGTCCAGTGCAATGTATTCCTGCCACTTCAGTAACTCTTTGCACTCATTTTCAACTACATGTGCAATCTTTTTGCTCATCCAGAGATTGTTAAAAGGGGTCATGGGGTGCTGGCCTACTAAACAAAAACTTTGGAGACATGGGAAGTGAGCTAGAACAACAGTAAATAGGACTTTCTTTCTCCCATATGAAGTTATGAAGATATAGAACATCTAGAAACCCTCCAGTCAATGACCTCACTTATTTCCTTGGCATCTAACAAAGTTATGTCACAAGTAAGAATTATGTAAAAGCTTATTTGTAGTTCAAATTTCTTTCTGTAAATGAACAGGTAGACTAGATAGTAAAACAGTAGCAAGGAGGCATTGCCTTCTGACATACCTTTTTTGGAGCAACTGCTCAGGACTTTTAAAATTGTATTGTTCAGGCAGAAAAAAATACTTAGACAATTCCAGAGCAGTATTTGATTTTTTTCCCTGTAGAAGTGACCACCCACCTTAATATGTACATAAGAAAATGGAGTATATGAATTTAAATGTAGCATCTATAGAGTATACTACATGTATAAATGTAGTATAAATGGAGTATATGTAGTTAAATGTAGTGAGAAGCTGAATCCTGAGCACTGTAATAAAGTCTTGTCACTGTCATAGGAGTAGCAATTCCAACATACACTTGAAACTTGATTCAAAGCATACATTCTCATCTGATCACCATTTTAAACATTATGAATAGTTCAGCTACAACCCTTAATGAAGACAAAATTGGACAGATCTTACTCATTTCAAGATATTATCTAAGTTTGACCTCTTCTCACTGCAACATGCCAACACATTCAGGTGTTTTTCATTTAAGTCTTACTAGTATTTAGCCCATTAAAACATTTCCTAAAGAAGCAGTGAAAAATAATACTGTTACACCTATCTTGCTCTGATCAGAGAGCCAATTAGTGTAATTGGATCAATGATGCATTAAGTAGCTTAGTGAAGTCTCATACCGCCAAACAATGATTTCAATCTCAGAATCCAACAGTGACAAATAATTTAACTTGAAGAAGTAAAGGCAGTGAACTGAGACTGCTGTCAAAAGTCTCAAGCAAATAAGCATTTGTCATGGGATTTATGGACAGCTAAAAGCTACTGTCTTACCATCTTAAAATGCAATGCCCCTGCAAAATCTGCTGAAGTCTACACTGCCTAATGAGGCACTCCACAGCTGGAAAACTTGCACTGCTAGCTCATTCCAGCAACAAAGATGCACTGGTTTACAAGACTATTCTACCCGCTGTCTACACACCTGCTGACGGACTTGGAAAAGCTCACCAAGAAGTGAAATCTAACTTCTAGATCCTTACTCTACATGTTGCTTGAACATAGAGTTTTTGGGCAATTATCACATTGTGACTGCATTCTTTTTGTTTCCCTTTTGTGTATTTCCCGTAGCAGAACACTATTTGCTACAGTAACATGATGTGTCCCTACACTTGCGGTATGCTCCACTGAGAAGATTAGGAAGTAAATTGTTAATGGAAGGGCCAACTAATGTGTCATTCTTCAATCACAACAGTATAAAACATTGAAAAAAGTACCCAATTTGAAGTAATGACAGGAGTTTGCTAGAGTTCATGAAGCTGACCTACTGTAAGTTTCAAACTCTGCCACATTTGTTTACATCAGTTTGTAGTCACATCTGGTCTTAAGCACAAGAGTCATGTTAATTAATTTGATACAAGACAACTAGATGCAGTCTATCCATGCAGAAGAACGTAGTGTAAAGGGAGACTTCAGTTCCAAGTACACATATATGCATAAAAACCTATAGTAGGAGTCTCTGACTATCATCAGTAAGGCAAGAAGCTGTCAGCTTGTAAATTCTACGTTTTCTAATTATCTCTCAAAGATCACAACTGTCCAAAACCCCTTCCTTCAAAAGGAGAAAACACCTTGTCTGTCCTGAGGAAAGAGAACAGTCTTGAAAGAATTAGTATTTGACTCTGTAGTGAGCAAGAAAATCAATAAAACAACGCCCAAAAACACCAGTCTTGCAACCTGTTGTCTGTATTTGCTCACAAAGCAACAGTTTTTCCCACTCAGACTCTACTTCTATTTGACTTCACTTTTAAAAAGCCACCACCTAAAAGTAACTCTGCTTCCAAAAACTGTAAGACAAAAGCTAAGCTAACATCCAGAGTTTAGCAGGTGGCCAGTTTAATTTCAACTTACTCTATGGCTGGGATCTCTTGGCAGACTAGTATTTCTTTCCACAGATCAGCTGAGGACAATTAGTACTCTCCTGATGCTTGTAACACAATATAAAGTCTCATGTGTCAGCTATTATACTCTAAAAATAACAGAAGAGTTATTAGCCGAATCAGTATATACCAGTATACATACTCTGACCCCAAGACCTAATTTAACAGGTCATCATGTGGCCAGGAATTGCAAACTACATTGTGTCAATTCTAATATGAACAAGCTCTGTCACTAGCGAGATCAGAAGCTCAGTTGTCTCCGGGGAGACTTCTTCTCCTCAGGCCTCAAGCTGGTTTTCAAATTCAGAAAGCCAAAATGACGAGTTCAAGCCACATTTCAGAAATGTACTCTCCCCACACTACTGGTTTAGAAACACCCTAATGTAATCAAGTGTTTGGTCTCTCTCAATGTTGCATTTAGGGCTCAAACTTCAGTGAACTACAGCATCCATCAAATGGCACTTACCTCTACTTCCACAGACTGCATTGCTAAATCACATGGTGGTTTTATTGCTTTTGGTCTTGTTGCGTACCAATAGGTCGTGAGAGCTGCAAAAGCACCGAAGCCCATCAGGGTATTTGTCGGAAGGGTGCGCACATACTGTCTGACATCCCCAAGTTCTGGCATTCGTAGGTATCTGAACAACTCATGTGCTTGCATTGCAGTTCAGTGCAGTTGTTCCAATGCTGGAATCTGTTGGTATGAAAAAAAGTTGCACAAAAAAACATGAAATCCACTTGTGATTCACTGTTGCTGTAGGGCAGTGATGTATGCTTTGTCCTACCGGCTTCCCACTGTCAAAATAACTTGATTTGCCACTAGGCAGGCAAAATCTTTAGATACCTGTGCTGCAATAAGTAAGCAAGGAATTATTAGCTCATACTTTAGAAAAACAGGTGAGGCTGAGAAGATGGAATTTCTTCAGTGTTTTAGAATTGCTTTCAGCAGAGACTGCACTCAAATTTCAAAAAAATTAAGACCTTTTGTTAAAGGAGAGAATTTCACAAAAGTAAAATAGTTTTTTATAATAGTTTTTTATAGAGTAGACGTACTGTAAGATTGTTTAAACAGTTAGTCATCAAGCAGGGAAGTCTGGGAAATGAAGGGCAGGGACGTATGTTATTTTGCCTGTGTGTAACAGAGTATCCCAATCCTACAGGAGCATAGCAGGAGCATGATTTTTCCTTTCCTAAGTCCAGTAAAATAAACTTCTTTCTACTCTCCCTTCAGACATGCACAGAAAGGTCAGTACAACAAGCTGCTTTCAAAGCCAATATCCTCCCATAGCTCCTCCATGGTACTTAGCGAGTTTCCTATTTCTCCCAGCACCATGCCAGCAATTTATCTCTGGTCATGAGGCAGACTAAAGCAGTGGCAAATGAGGCCCACGGCAGCAGCACGCAGCAATATAATCATGCACAGGAAGCACATTTAATTTGTCACGTTCGCACAGAAGAAGAGCTGGAAGAGGCTGCTCCCTGCCAGCACTCACTGACACGGATATTCCACAGCAAGAACCAGCTGCAGAAAAAAAAAAAAGGGATTGCAGTCCGCTCAGCTGGTGCTCTCCTCTACAGCCAAGGTCTCCCGGGACGTCTGTCACATGCCAAAGCCCCGGCCGATGCCCACTAGGGGAGAGGTGAGCGGGAGCAGCCGGCCCGCGCGGGGCCAATGGCAGCCGGCAGCGCTCACCCCACCGCGCTCAAGGGCACCCGCGGGCCCTGACACCGGCACGGCCCCCCGACACACAGCGACGGCTGGCAACGCTGCCCCGCTCGACTGAAGAACAAAGAGAGGTGTTTACTTCGGTAATTTAGGTCCTAGCCATCTCCTACGGACAACAGAATTAAACAAATGTCCTAGAGCATGTCAAAAGAGGTAGCTAACAGCTACAGTCATACTGTGTAAGGAGCCATCGCTGCAGAACGGTGACATGCGAGACTCTGAAACCCAAGCGTGCAGAATTACATTTATAAGTTTTAGGACCAACTATACCCGGTTAACATTTCATATTTCTACAGGAAAATCTCTAGTTTACAGTCTGACCTTGAAATCCTTACTGGTGCAATCAGTTATTCAGCCAGACAACAGAAATGTGGTCTAGTTCACAAAAAGTCTAACCAGTATTTGGACAAGATTTGCTAGAGACAGCAAAATAGTAATACTATTAGCTCAAAGGGCCCATGCTGAATTTCACAATGTTAACAGGACAGGCTGAAGGTCATAGATGGGGGCAGTCAGGATGGAATCAAGTTCCATCTCTGGAACAGTCCTAGACCCACAGAGTAATCCCCAGCCAGCAGGCACTGCTCTCTCTCCCCCAGAGTTTTCTCTTCTGGCATAGCCTTAGGGCACAGGGCTGCATCACCTTGACAGGCAGTGCAGGGTCACTACAGAAATGCCTCTCTCTTATTTGCACAGTGATATACAGCAGACTATAATCAAAATCCACAACACATCGGGATATGGCAATAGAAGGTAGAGGTGAACTGAATACATAAACAAGCTCTTCATCTTCCTTTTTAAAAAAAGGATCAGTTATTGACTTAACAGTTGTGATCACCATGCAGCTGCTTTTTATGCACCTAACCACATTCATTAGCATTGCAGGTGTGAAAATTACTTCTTAAGTTTTACTACACACAGTTGAACAGTAAGAATAAAAAACCTCATACACCAACAAGGAAGTCTAGACTTAAAAGTTAATTTCACAGTTATCACAGACACCACGTTATGAAACTAGACAAGGGGGTCTACGATGTGGGTAATGGCTAAGAGCAAGCTTAACTCTTTCCTCAAGCTCCACAATGAGGACCTTTGACTTATAAAACTGCTTTCCTGTCTGCATTAGTCATGAAGTGTCCTGAACACACACTATGATTTAGGAATGCAATGTAATTTCAATTACTCAAAAGGCTGTGATGCCTTTACAGGTAACAAGAACTGAAGTAAACATCATTTAATTCACACAACAGTCCCATTATAGTCAAGGATTGGCGATGATTTCAGCCTGGGTGAAGAGATACACACCTCTGCTTTTCATTTCCTTGACCAGTTGTTTCTAGGGAAGCCTGCAATATAAAACTTTTCTTGAGCAGTTATACCTCAAGTTATCAGGTATACAATGATACAGTTTGCTGCTTATGTTTATATTGAGATATCTTATTATACTTTCTGCCTCATCCACACAAAAGGCAAGGTGAGGACATAGTTTTCTGCAAGACTAAGCCATTCCAAGCTTTAACACTAACTAATCTGTTAAGTCATATGAGCTTGTCTTCTGCATTTAGGGCAAAGCCAGGTGTAACCAAGACAATAAATTTGCATTCTTAACATATGCATCCAAATACACCCCATCAAAAAAAGAAGCTTCAATGCCTTCCAGCTTTCAAGTCATCTCAGCATTTACTCGGCTCATGCTCCAGCATCAGACATCCTGGGTTTTTATCATGACCAAGGAGAATGGTTTAGAACCTTCACACTGACATATAAAGATCTTCACAGTGGAGTTTGCATCTAGCTTTCAGTCGTTTTCCTCAAGGAATGGCCCAGCTAAGTTTGCTCACTCAAGACAAGTAAAAAAAGCCATGCTCTCTTCACAAATCTAGTCCTGCAATTCCTTCTTACCAAGCAGGATCTGGAGCACAAGGGACAGACTCAAACTAAGCCCCAGTGTGAGAGACAGCTGAAGACCAAAAGGAAGGAGATGCCAAAGAAAAGTACCAGTCTGTAATGCTCAGATTGCTACACATATTGGGGGGAAAGAGCAGAATTGACATTTGAGGTCAAAAGCGCTTCTTTCTTAATGCAATCAGTAGACCTTGGTCTTTTTTTTTTTTTTTTCCTAAAAGACCAGAAGGAAAGCAGTTTGGGTAACAAGACATCTGTCTTGACCAACTCCAAAGAAACAATCCCCCCAGCAGGGCCCAAGAAGGCACCCCTCTGAACTCACCATATCAATCTGGCTAAAGGAGCTCTGCAAGTTTCAGACAAAACCAGCTCTCTCTGCTCACACCCACCCACCCTGCAGCACCCAAGGCTCATTCTTTACAGCACAGCCAGTATCTCAAGGCAACGACCCAAGTTGGCAGGGCTCTGCCGTTCTTTGCTGCTCCTACTCTCGGCGTACAATGGTCTATTTACAGTGGGCAGCAGCCTGCCTATTGTCTATCCATAGCCAGACATCGTTCGAGTGCAACGGAAGAGAACAGGAGAGCAGCCATCAGCTTCTGTATTGCAAAGAAAACAACCCCAAGAACCAATGGCCTTTCTTTCTCTCTATTCTAATATTTAGATAAACAACACACTAGCACTGCCATAAAGGCAGGTTCATCACATGGTATAAAAGAACAGGCTGTGTTATTTCTACAGCCTCTTGCAGGGAGGAGAAATCTATGAGACAAGTCGCCTATCTCTTATTATGAGCAATATAGCACTAAGATGTTTTCATTATGATATGCTGAAACAGGGAACCAGCCACCCACATACCTTTAAGTTGTCCTGACAGCTACCTGCCACTGCAGTCTGTTTTTTGTTTTACTTACTCTTACAGGTTACACTTCCCAGCTCCCATAGATCTCTTTTTCTTAAGCCCTTCTCCACTCAGCCTTTAAAAGAACAAGTCCAGAATTATGTTCTAGCCCCTTTATTATGTATAAAAAACAGGTAGAACAAATAGCTTTGGCTATTAACCTGAGAAATCCTTTTGTCTGAATAGAATACATAATCCTAATCTCAGAGTGCATTTACAATCACCTTAAATTTGAGTCAGTCCAACCTGTCCTAGGTAACATACTGCCACAACCTTCCCACACTAGCCAGGCAGTCACAAGGGAGGTGATCTGGCAAACAATCTTTCTGTATTATTTGTGAGGCCAGTTTTCAACTAGATCAACTCTCATTTCAATGACCAGATAGCCATTAGCTCCCAGAACGAAACACAACAGCACAGCTAGGGAAGAGGGTGGACTACTGTAATACAACACATTAAGCACAAAACTGTAAACACTGCTTACAAATCCTCCCAGGATTTTCTGCCTGTCCTGCAGTCAGAGGGGAATCTGAGGCCTTGCAAACACCTGTAACATAGCCAAACTAACCAGCAAGCAAACTACAACCACCTTCAAGATACAGAAAAGGAGCTTTGGTATTTGAGACCTGAAGGAGAACCCCCAGTTTAAGCCCTGTATAACAAACAGGACAGCAAGATGCCTACTGTGGTGCAGCCTGTCATGTCATATATGAGGAGTCACATAGGACTCCTCAGCCAGAGAAAATGCCTGAACAAACCAAATACATTGAACTGTCTAATCCACTACTACGACCACCTCCTCCACCACCTCTGCCTCACCCCCATGGCCCATCCCCAACTTAAAAAAAAAATCTTACCCAGAAATCACCTAGCTCACCCAGCCAAGCACGAGAGCTATAAACTCCTCTTTTAAAGCAGTAACTGACATATTTACCTTCCTGCAAGAGTGAAGAGGAAAGAACTACAGAACTGTTAAATAAGGAACACATCCCAGGCAGGAGGAACCACCAGGTCCTTAATATTCACACCTCACATCCAACTCCTCTTCAGTTCCCTAAGTCAGGCTTTCAACAACCATGGGACATCATGCACTGGGGTGTAGGTTGCCTCTACTGGTTCAGATTCTGTTTCTGCATTTGGGACAAGGCAGAACTGGAGGGAAACAATCTACAAGCTGGATTCAGACCCATAAGTTAGGACACAGTGACTTACTTCATAAAGTACAATCAAAGTTAAGGCTTCTGCTGCAACCTTTAAGGAGCACTTAATCTGACACTGGTGTGTCAATGTTCTGTTCACAGAACAGAGAGGAAAGTCACAGGCCTGTCCTCAGACATTTGGCCTCAGTCCCCTTGCAATCAAGTGGAACTCCACCTGGATTCTTGCCTTTCAGTGATGTCCAGTAAGTAATTTGAGTGCACACTGGTGAGGTCACTGGAGTTTATTTCAGTTCAGGAGTTGAAACACGTGACAAGAATCTGCTCCATGCCTTTTGTG
The DNA here is from genome assembly GCF_017590055.1 of Onychostruthus taczanowskii. Classification (NCBI taxonomy): domain Eukaryota; kingdom Metazoa; phylum Chordata; class Aves; order Passeriformes; family Passeridae; genus Onychostruthus; species Onychostruthus taczanowskii. The sequence goes on from NW_024498351.1 coordinate 15,678,892, forward strand.
CAATTACAGTCCTCCAACAACATTTGGTATAAAGGAAAACCAACACTTATTACTGAAACCTTTCAGAGAATGATCACTTTAAGTTACCTTTAATCCATGCCTACATACACACAACATGGCACTAAGCAGTCTTACTGGTTTCTCATCTCCAAAAACCAGATGAGATGCCTGCAAATATTTTTCAGCCTACACTGCTATTCATTAGAATTGCATCCCTGCAACTCTGATTTGCAAGTACATCATGGCATTGTCAATCTAGGGTCATTCCAAACACCATTTAGATGAAAACCACCATGCAGAACCAAACAGCTTTTTTTCTGTTATGATCTACTAAAGCTGAGTAGATCATACTCAAGCTGAGTAGATCATACCAACTTATTCATTCTACTCCTCCCAGGAAAAGACTACTATTCACAAAGCCCAGTATGCAATAACAAGCTAACACATGGTTTAAGTGCTCACTTGAGTCTCTGTGAGAAGGAGTGTGTCACTCATATTTCTGATACCTGAACTCTCACCAAAGGCAACCTGGGTCAGGCACAGTAAGCCCCATTGCACTGCACAGGGTTCACATCCAGCAGGTTGTTACAAAAAACATAACCCTTAACACTCAGACTAGAAGATCACAAAGTACTTATGAGAAGCAATTGGTTCACTGAGTGACCTCCCAAAACCAGCAGCCCAAAAAATACTATGACAAACAGAACAATCTTTTGACCTCAGGTATTAAAGTATGCCTACATCTACTCCGAGTCAGTGATAGCAAGCATTTTCTTCTTGCTTTCCTAGGAAACTAATTCAACCTTACCAGGCTATTATTGCAGTCTGACTGCAAAAGCCAAATTTCCAAACATGGTACATGCAGTATCAAACTAAAAAGCTTAAGAGTTCTGGGTTCAAGAACAGTAATTCATAAAAAAAGGGAGAAATCCTCTTCTGGAAATAGGATATCATGCACTTCTGCTATAACACTTAAATGGTTCGACTACAACAGCAAAATCCATTTTTCCTCTACATCTCTATAAAATCATGCAAGCTGTTTTCAATCAGTTTTGAGCAAACTACCAGTACTACTAAGATTCAAATACTAACAAAAAAAAAAAATTACTATCATACAATGGTTTGGTTTGAAAAAGACCTAAAACATTATCCAGCTCCAAACTCCCTGCCAGGGGTAGGGAATCATATTTTACAGTGTGCAGACGAGTAACTCTGAACACGAAAGGCAGCAAGAGAGCAGAAGCCTTATGCTATCAAGTGTCCTTGTTTCAGGAGTCAGGTGGGATCTGCGGAAATGCAAGCCCCACATCCGCAGACAAGGTTCAGCCTACAGCCTGTAAAGGTCAACGCTGTACAGCAGAGCTTCCCTGAGCCACACAGCATTGTCAACTCCCCCACAAAAACATCTACCAATGAATAAACCACCATCCCTCTTACTTGTGAGGATTTCTAGGGAGTTACCACTGGTTATATTTGCCATAGTGAAATATTTAACATATCTGAACTTTTAATTCAGCATAGCAGAGAAGCAGGATATGGCAGGCAGTCTGTTCTTAAGACCACCAGAAGCCCAATTTATCAAGCAATGTATCCCTTGGGCCAGAACATCTCTCTTGTCTCCGCCACACATTCAAAAAATACCACACCATTAGTTTTCTTCAGTCTACCCAATTCCATCAGCCATATTATCAAGAAAAACAAAACACAAAAATCTATTATTACCTTCTGTTGTTTACTTTAGTAAAAGTGTTGGTTTCTTGGAAGGATAAGAAAGAGAAAAGAAAGCTTTTACTCTGTTCCACTGGAGAGCAACACACACAAAACAGGGAAGGTACAACCCACCTCTGCCTCCTCCCAAAAATCCCACAAAGTATTCCTTTTTAGTGAAGCAAGGAGATAGGAGAACCAGCTACACAGACTCCGCTCAAAAAAGAGGCAAGTCACTTACCCACAAAAATATGTCAAAGTTGTCTTACCATTCTTTACAAATTGCTGGGTTTGTTTTTTCTACCAATATCAACCTTGTACTTGTCCTTGAAGCAAAAGGCTACTTGGGGGTTTCCTTCTCAAAAACTGAAGACTTACTTCCAACCTCATGTTGCCCAAGTTGTAGTTGTAAAACACCATCTACCAAATTTAGAAGCTACCTTTGTAAATTCATCGTAATCATGCAGTCCTCAGACTAGGCTAAGGCTGTTTGCTTAAGACCTTGAATTGATAACACTACACACAACAGCTACTTGTAATGACAAGCTTTAGATTTTTCCCATCAGCCACCTTTTAAACATTTCCCCATCCCAATACAAGCAAGCTACACATCCTTAAGCTTTAAAAAGGCAGTAACAGCAAGAGTCCATGAGGAACTCTATGTATCAGTTTTCGCATTATTAATACTGCTATTGTTGCAAGAGGAAGACACAGGTATTTTTCAGTAAACTCAATGCCCTCTTATATTCAATTTCTTGATGCAAGAAACCTGATCTAAATCCTGGGGCTGAGAAACCTCAGCTTGTGAGTTTGAGAGCACGTTGTAAAGCAAAAAGGCAACAATAAACTTTCCTGACCAGGCTCAGAAGAGTGCAGAGTGCCTGTAAAGCAATGCAGATGAAAAAGGAAATCTATTAACACTACTTGGATGAGGTCTGTTCTTTCCTATCACAGAACCTGACCATCACATCTCAGACGCTAGCCCAAGTCAGGCATATGTTTAGATTACATCGTCCAAGAGGGTGTCCGTAATACTCCAAACAGCTCACAGACATGCTGTTTAGAAATTTAGAAGGCTTCAAGTGTTGTAATTCCTGTTCAACAGGAACAAGAAATATATGCATCCTAGAACAAAAGCGTCGGGTAACCAGGCTAAATCTCTGTGCTGTAGCACTGCAAGTCCTACCTAGCAGCAGAGGAGGCCTGCAAAGTCAAAGCCACTCAACCTTCCATTTTAGGGCAGTTTGGCTCACGCTGCATTTCCATACGCACTCTAAACTGCTTTAAAGAAAGAAGGAAAAAAAAGCTGTATCAAGTACATGCTGCACTCATGCCCGAAAGAACAACCTACTTGAAGGCAAAGTCCGGCAGCTAAACGAACGCGAAGCCCCGGGGTCAGCAGGCAGCACCGCGCTGCCCAGCCCGCTACCTGCTGCTCGGCCCGGCCGAGCCGCTCACCCCGCGCCAGGCCGAGCCGAGCCGAGCCGGAGGGCAGCGCCGGCGCCGAACAATGCCCGGCCAGCCCGAGCTGCTGCAGCGCCGGGGGGAGGCCGGAGACAGACAGCTACGCTTTCCTGAAGGCTTTTGTGCGAGGGGAAGCCAAGCCGGCTCCGGGGGACGCTGATCCCACTGCGGGCCGGGAAGGAAAGCCCCGCAGCCCCGCACAGCCAGCCTACGGGGATCGGCGGCGGGATAGGACGGGACCGCTCGGCCCCGCGGTGACAGCGGCCGCGCAGAGCACCCCAGCCCGCGGCGGCCGCTCCGGCAGGCCCAGCCGCCTCCCTCGGCGGCGCGTCCCTGACGGCCCCCGGCCCCGACGACAGCAGAGCCCCCCAAACCCCGCTCACCTCCCGGCAGCAGCAGCGACCACGGCTGTGCGCGCCTCCTCGGCGCCGCCCTATTTAAGGCGAGCACGGCGGGAGCGGCGTGTGCGTGTGCCGAGCCCGCCTCCGCCTCCTCCTCCGCCTCCTCCGCCCGTCCGCGCCGCCCGTCCGCGTCGCCCGGCGGGGGCTGCGACTCGGCCTTCTCCGTGTCTGTGTCTCGTCCCTCCCCCTTCCCTTGCCCCTGCCCACAGTAACTCACACAAACCCGCGGGGAGGGCGGTGGAAACGTTGTACTGTGCGGGCACAAATGACAGAGATGCACAGGGAGCTGAGGGGAGCATTGCCACTACTGCCACTTAACACCGTACAGGTCTGAGGTGACAGCTTGCAAGGCAAGGGCTTTCTTACGGCTTCCGAAAGGACATCTGCATCCGGTATAAATATGCTAAAAGGACATATGTTGAAGTATAAAGGTTTTGTAAGAGGACAACGACCTTGTTGCAATTTGTTGCTTACCTCTGCCAAACTTTTTTTTTTTGTGAGGTGCTGTGAATTTGAGGGGTATATTGAGGCAGCTGGGGCTTTATCAGGACCCCGATAGTTATCACAGAATCATAGAATGGTTTGGGTTGGAAGGAACCTTAGCGATCATCTAGTTCCAATACTTCTGCCATGGGCAGGGACACCTTTCACTACACCAGGCTGATCAAAGCCCCATCCAGCCTGGCCTTGAACATTTCCAGGGACATGAAATCCACAGCTTCGCTGGGCAACTTGTTCTGGTGTCATAGCAAAGAACTTCTTGTTCAGATCTATCTAAACCCACCCTCTTTCATTTTAAAAGCCATAACCTCTTTTCCTATCACTAAATGCCCGTGTAAAATTAGTCCCTCTCCAACTGCCCTGCAGACCCTACGCCCTCCCTTCAGATACCGGAAAGCTGCTGTACTTTTTCTCCAGAGCCTTCTCTAGGCTAAACAACCCCAGCTCCTTCAGCCTGTCTTCACAGGAGAAGTGCCCCGATCATCTTCATGGCCCTCCTCTGGACCTGCTTGAGGATGTCCATGTCCATCATGTGCTTGGGACCCAGAGCCAGATGTAGTATTCTGATGGTGTCTCATGAGAGCAGTGCAGGAGCAGAATCCTGTCCCATGCCCTGCTGGCCACACTCCTTTTGATGCAGCCCAGGACACACTTGGCTGTGTGCACTTTCTTTCTGCAAGTGCACATTTGCTGGCTCACATCCAGCCTCTCATCCACCAACACCCCCAAGTCATTCTCCCCAGTGCTACACCTCAATCTGTTCTCTGCCCAGCCTGTATTCATGCTTGGGATCGCTCCAACCCAGATGTAGGACCTTGCACTTGGCCTTGTTGAGCTCTATGAGGTTCATGGCTCCACCTCTCAAGTACGTCCAGGCCCCTCTGGATGGCAGTTAAGTTGCCTCAACTGGTTTTGGTTTGGCTATGTGCTGCATTAGTCTGTTAGACATGTAAATCATCAACTCACATGTCAAAGTCCCACTATGTTGCACATTCTGCATTGCCACAATTTCCCTATGTTTCCTAGGTATTATTTATTTTAAGTGTGTGTAGGGGTGTTAAGACTGTACACTTTCGTATAGATATATATACACACACACACACACACACATATAGAGTATTCTATAAATTATAATTACAAATTAGATGCTTTTATTTTACATAAAGGCAACTACGGTATCCTAATGCTTCAGTTTATACTGGAGTAAAAACCAGGCAAAGGACTTCCCACAGAACAACGTTTTAATAAAGGAAGGAGCCTATATTCACTTTTTAGCACAAAGGAGGAGGGCAATTGTGAAGCTGCTGATAGTCCCCACGTAACTGCACTTGGTTTGCACTATGGAGTGACTCAGAAGTTCTAAATAAATTCCTTCCTCAGGAAAGGAAGTGAAAGCATTTAATCCAGGAGTGCATCTCACTGACTGCTGCTGCTAATGGGTGCAGAGTCTCTAGCACCACACTAAAGCTACCTGAGTAAAGCCCCAGAGCATAAGCAGCATGGACAGCTGCTCTGCCATGGGTAGGCTATCCTGCTTCCTTCCTATTGCACCACATTTTGTGCTCATGTAGACACAGCCAGACTCTGCCAAATTATTTTTGCATTTTGTCCAGGATTTTGGATGAAAGAAACAAGTGAGGTACAATTGCATACACCATCTCAGGCACTGGTGATTTCATGCTGTGTCCTGAATGTGTTTATGATCCATCTGCCAAACACCAAAGCTATTACTATTTTATCTACTATGCTAGTTAATCCTTTATTAGAACATGTATCCACGTGTGGGTTTCTAAAGGCCATAAACCACATTTTAGTGCTTTCTCCAAGAAACTTTAGTGAACTGGTTTTCTCTTGTCTTTCACTGGAAAGAGAGTCTCTGAAAAATATCTCTTTCTCTCTGTCTCATACCTTTTCATGAATTCTGTCAGCAACATGAAATTGCAAAAGTCCTAGGAACACAATATTTAAATAGGTATCTCAGTAGTGCCGGGTATCACTCCTCTGATGCCCCTTGATGCTCACCACATTGTACATCCAGGGACTACATTTGTCTCTGAAATCATCTTATTGCCAGCTGATCAGAAAAGATAGGGACCCAGTCTCAACTGAACTGTGTAGGGAAAAATACACAGGTAACATGGAAGTAGGAGCATAAACAAAAGCTACAGTGAAAATATTGGAGTATCTTACACAGGGGAACAAAGGAACCTGGTGTTCCTTTGGATCAGGATAGGTCTAGGACCCTTTACCAACTACATACACATTTTAACTATATTTGAGGTTTCACCAACTCTTTTTATTGGTGTACGGGGTATACAGGTTCTAAACCCATTTCATTAAGGAAATTGGCTCTTTAAGTACATCAGATATACCAAATAAGTAAATAGTGACATCCAAAAGGAGATTCTGGCTTTCTTGTTTAAAGGGAGTTCCCTGTATTCCAGTCTGTCCTTTCTTGTCCTCTTGTCCTTTCATTAAGAAGGGTTTGCCTCCATCTTTCTCTGCAAAATAGGTATTTACACACCAGCAAGATCCTCCCCTAGCCTCAAGTTTTTCTTTCTTGAGGTTTAGCCTCACCTCATATGACAAAAACTCCAGTCCCTTTACCATATTCATGGCCCTTCAGTGGACTCTTTCCAGTATGTCCATGTTTCTTTTGTAGGGAGCAGGCCAGAGTGGACACAGTGCTCCATCTGTAGCCTCCCCAGTGCAGAGTAGAGGGGGATGATCATCTCTTCTTCACTGCATGTGAGGATGGACCACTCTTGAGCTTGGAAAAGGTGATCCTTAGAAAATCAATCCATTTTCTTTACAGGGTATGCACATCACTCTACTGAATCAGATAATCCTAAGTGTATCATCTCAGAACCACCCCAAGTGTATCAGTTTTACACAAAACAGACTGTTTAGCCTTCTACCATACTGTATCTGCATCTGCTAACACTTGTGTGCCATCTCAAGAGAAGAAAACCAAAGAAATGTTACATAAATAAGTACTTCAAAATGTCTAACATATATATAATAATTAAAACCCATGAGCTACTGGGTCCATGGAGCAGGAATAGTTACTTGTGTCTTGACAACCCTCTTCCTAGTGAGAAATGGAATAATGCTCATTTTGCATTTGTAAATTTCATACACTTGAGAAATGGAATGTCAGTACTGACAGGAAATGCCAGGGAGCAGGAAAGGGGGACTTCCTCCAGAGTCAGGAACCAGCAGGACCTGAGGACAACTCCAGCAGAAGCGATGCTTTTCCCCAGGAGCTCTGCTGTCCCCAGGGCACACAGACTGGTGATACCATTCAGTTTAACCAACAGCCTAGGGCAATTTGAGGTGACAAGTCATGCCTGGGGTCTATGTGGAGGCCCAGTGGGGAACAGCAGGAGCAGCACTAGGACTGAGGACAAGGCTAGGACATATGTCACCTCCCTTGACCTGCTAGGCACTCTTCTTTTGATGCAGCCCAGGATGTGATCAGCTTTCTGGGCTGCAAGTGCCCATATTCCTGCCACATTCCGAAAGACAGTGGTGACATGGGGACCTAAGTTTGAGGTTATATGACAGTTACATAAAGGTTGGATTGAACCTTAGAGGTCTTTTCCAAACTAAATGATTCCATGATTCTATGACAACTAGAGCTGGGATAAAAAGGTAGTGTATGAAGAAGGTACTAGAATAAGATACTGTAGGCTTGCAACAGATGAACTGGTTTGTTAGGACAACTGAATTTGGTTATCTCTATGCCCTTTTCCATGCCCTTTTCCCCCAATCTATGTCATCATCCTACAAGCACATTTTCATCTAAGAAACAACACATCATGTTGGGCACTGCAGCAAAAATGCCAAGGTAAGAAGTAAGAAACTCTGTCCTAGGTCAGAGATGAAAAATATATGTAAGGGAATTCCTGCAGACTACAGTCATCTGCCTTCCTTTCACATGGATGAAAACAAACTCAGACAAGGTGAGTTAACGAATGAGCAGTACTGGCAGGGCCCTCGATAAAGGTCTGTGCAGAGCCAGCCTAAAGCGTGCTTCATTACCCTCAGTAAGTTCCCTTAAATACTTCTTCAACTTAGAAAGACAGAAGTAAGGAAGTCATGAGTGTGTTGAGTATTTTGTCTTCTGAACAATGAGATATCAAACCAGGAAAATAAAATGTTTAAAAAACCTCTGTATAAAGGCACAGATAAAAAAATTGTGACATTTCTATGGCACACCAGAAAGGAGACCCGATATATATATACACACAGATACATACATACAAAAAGATATCTAGAGAGAGTTTTCATTAAAAAAAAAAAAAAAGAAATAAATTAGAAAGCAAATTAAATAGCAATTCCACGTTTTTAAGCATGTAATGACTTTGTTGGGTTTTGAGGATTTTGCAGGTTTTTTAAAATACAGGAAGGATTTTTCAGCGGTGTTTACTACTCCTTCCACTTCCTATTACTGTCTCTGTTTATCAAATATTTCTCCATCTATTGCTCCCTACCCTCTATAAGTGTATCTTACGGTTTGGGATTGAGGAACTTCTGAATGAACTGGAAAACATCTCTGTTTAGTACACACTCAGCACACAGGAATTGCCCTTCACACAGCACTAAGGTGTCAGTTTGAATCCCAGAAGATATGAAGGAGACAGAGGAGTCCTATGGAAACAGTATTCTGTCCAGTATAAACAAGACAATCTGGTCATAACTGATTCAGCTTGCTTATGTCAGTCTAACAAAAATGTTATTTCCTCAAAAGACAAGGTGTCTATGTAATGACACAGGACTGGAAAAGTCAGCCTAAAACAGCAACAGACTAAATTGTGCAAGTTCATTTACCACCAGTGTGTCTTCTTTCTCTGAACTATGGTTCACAGGCTACATTTACACCTCTTTCCTCCTCTAAGCTGTACACGGGTTCAAGTTTACTAGCAAGTTTACTACTTACTTCATCAAAATGATCAACAGAAAGCTTTTCCAATTTGAAAGTTATTTAAGTGAAACAACAAACATAACAAGAATGTTCTGCAGGTTGTTTATGCCAATGCAATATGAATGAGCCAATTTGTTCACTTTTTCTGTTGTAAAATCACTATTCCTCTCTATACCAATCTTTTTGAGGGTTAAATGCATCACACAAAAGACATAAAATTTATGTTCTTTACTTCTAACAACTACTTGAGAACAGATATTAAAATGTATAAAGCTATATTGCTAAAATAGATGAACCAACAATAATGCTTCATCTGCTTAACTGAATATCAAGTAAAATATTACACAGAAATAATCAGAGCAAGAAAGCTCAGAAGTTAAATATTTATTATGTTTAGACTCCAACTAAGAAACAAAGTGTATGAAAAAATAAAATACTATCTATTCTGCTGAAACATATCCTGATCACAGTCTTTTCTGGCTGACAAAAGGAGTAAGTTGTTCTATTCAGTAGAATTTACAGTTCACTGGCACATGTTTAACACAAAACCAAACAGGAGAACCCCAGATAGTGCCAGACAACAGTATATTGAATATCCCTCACCAGCAATGACCTCTAAATGCGCAACATGTTCTCACATTCTTCACATACCCACACCTCCTTGCAAATATCTCTAATGAGAATTGATGCACAAGCCAAGTTCAGCCCCAGGAGCAGGCCAGATGTCATGGTAAGGAACATCTCCTTTTCAAAGACACGTCTCAATCTGAGTGTGCTCACCTCCCCAAAGCTGTCAGCTAAAAAGCATGCTCCACCTTTGCAAGGATTCATTTAGGCTCCTCCAACTCAATGCTAGTGCCTACAGGAGTTAGAAAGGGAAAACAGAAAGAATTAATGAGCACCAAGATCTCTCCCAAAGCCAAAGAGCTTGTACATAGTGATTTTGAGGCTCTGATGTTAAATTAGTGCCTGGCATTCAAAAAAGCCTCTTATTTCTTACAAAACACATCTGCAGACTGGAACATGTACATTAATCCTGTCACTTGCATGTTCATGTAACACTTATGTCACAATACTTGAATCATGTGTGTAAACAGAGCTCTGCTTTTGAAAGGTTGGCCCCACATCTCATCTGCCCCAGGCCATCAAATGCCAAACAAATCAAGCTTGCAGATGCCAGACCAAAACAACGGACAAACAGGCATTGGAAGTTATCAGCTGCCTGCCTTAGGTGAATGGAGAGGATGCAGAGGAGCCACCCCCTGTAAGCACAAACAGATGCCAAAGCAGAGGCTTCTGGAAAAAGCTTACAGTTCCCATGTGTGGCAAGCCCCATTCCAGTGCTCAGCTTCTGTGGGAACAGGGGACTGAGTGCAGGGAGCTCAGGCTAGCAGCTGGAGTGGCTCAGGTATTAGTTAATGCTCCTTCATACCTACAAAGCTGAGGTTGCACGCTCCTCCCTGCCTCAGTGCAAAGCAGTGTTTAGACATGGAGAGAGATAGAGCCAACTCACAAATTAATGTTGTGGTGAAGAAAAGTCCTGGGAATACTTTCAATAAAAGGCTTGAAGGATATAGATAAGATCACCATACAGCCCATGAAAGTATTCCACAGCAAGGTATGTCAGTAAACTACATCTTCATTTGGGATAAAAGCCAATCCAGGGATTAACTGAACAACCTGTCAAGGCCCTTCATCATCAGTCATCTGCATTGTCTCTGAAAATGTGTGGAAATAATTCCACCCTCCTTCCTCCACTGCAATGGGGTGATTCACAGAGTTGCTGCAGGGAAAAAAAAATGGTCTGGCTTGTGAATAGCAAACTTGCCTACACAAACTTGTGTTTATGGGAAATAGACATGAAAAACAGATTAAATATGCCTCTCCTTGGTTAAACATAGATTATAAGAGGAAAACATGCCTATGGTATAAGGAACCACCATAAATCAAGTTATCTGCAGTGCATGTATCCAGTTGTCTACGCAAAACAGGCATCAGGTACTGGCACTGTTTCCCTGCAGGTGGGTGCTGGCTAGCATCAACTCTGCCATCATGCATGGCCCCAAGAAACTTTTAGAGCTGGGACACCAAGCAGTTCTTGGAAATGAAGCTTCCCTATTCCATTCTTGAACAGCATGAGCTGTTCAGGCCATCACTTCTGCTTCCCCAGCACATCCCACTTACAACACCTACCACTCCAATTACCTATTGAAGATCTCACTTTATCATATGCCTGATCTTTCCTTGTTCCAGCCATGGCCTGCCATCCATGCTGCCCTCCATTGCCTCAGCTAACACCACAGCCCAGCTGGAGCAGAGTTAATTTTCTATTTTGTTTTCTTATATTTTAAGATGCAGAACATCTAGATTGATGAGAAGGCATTTCTTTATCTTTGGAAATATATCATTTATTATGCATCCTGGTAATGAAATTCCCATTTCTTTATATAGAGATGGGCTTGTAGGTATATTTGACTACTACTTCTTGTAACAAACCACCTAAAGGTACTAAAAATTATAATTTGAAGTGCTTTGCTTTATTTTTACGTAACATTCGTGGACACCTACATATTGGTATTTTAGAAAATTGATTTTTCAAAATCTTTGTCTAGAAATATCTAGCAGCAACAAACATTTACTAAACATAAAATTCCCAAACTTTATCTGTCTCAAAAATTAATACATCAAGTTTCTTCCTTATATTTTCTTCTATGAAGCAGTGACAGATCCTACTATAAGGTTGTTTAACCTGTGTGTGATAATGCAAATTTTATCTGACCAGGTCTTGTATGTATTTCTGAGCCTTGGATCACTAGCAGCCTGAATGCTGATACATAGGCAGAAAACCCAGCAGCTGGGTCACTATTTAGATAATGACTCTTTTTCTCCACAAGGCAAAGGCAGCATATATATACATATATATATATATATATATATATATATATATTTCTCAACAAGACAAAGAAAATATATATATATATATATATATATATATATATATATATATATATGCAGAAGAGCTGTAAACAGTTAGAAGCTGAGAAATTGGTAGGTGAATATGATGGATGAAGATAGCAAAGATTTTAAGTTCAGACTTAAAGTTTAATTTTAAATAAAAATCATTTAAGTTGATCTAGCCAAATTTTAGATTAGCTAAACTAAAGGCAATTATTACTTCAAGTTATATAAACTTTTTATGGTTTCTTTTCCTGTTTGATCCTCCATTGATTATTTGTTTTCTGAAATTATTAATATTACAAAGAGCAATCATACACTCAATCATTTTGAAAGAGCAATTTAAACCCAGGCTCCCTGCAGCAGCAGCCAGCAGTGCCGGGTGTGTCTGGCCATGGTAGTGGCAGTACCAGGTGCAGGTGCTGGCAGTGCCAGCAGGCAGGAGCAGTGCTGGCAGCGTCTGCGGCCTGGGGCTCTTGTCCCACTCACAAGCATTTCACGTGCTCCAAACCAGACTGTTCTGCCAAGCTGCTTCACTGCCCTCCTGAGCTCTTCTTGCTTCTCCCCAGGGAGGTCAGTGCTTGCTCTTGCTGGCTGGCACAGGCTACTTTGGTATAAAAAGGGCAACAGGTGGCAAAGCTCACCCCAAGGTCATGGAGAAACCTGTGCCTTCCAGCTGCCCAGGAAGGAAAACTGCCTTCACATTCCCAGTTCACCTGCATGGCAGCAGGTACTGCTGTAGTTACACATGAAGTTTCCATTGCATAAGCATTTGCTGAGAGAACTTTGAAAACTCCACACATTTAGGGCAGGGGTTGTTTTTTTTTTTTTTAATTTCCTGATGTGACTATGGAGAATGATGACCCAGGGATATTAGCATTGAGCACCGAGTACATTTAAAAAAAACAAACAACAAAACACAATGTAAGATTGAAACATACTCCTAGATGAAATTACTAAGGGTTGAAACATATGATTTGGCACAAATTATTGAAAACTGCAACAGATATCAGTTTGGTTTGACAGAGTTAATGAAAGCTGAAAATTATTTCATAAGCCCATAGAAGGAAGCCTTTGCTTCTTGTTTTTGTTCTTTGGTTGTTAACTGGATGCCTTTAACAAGGTTAAATACAGCCCAGGGTGTCCTAGAGTGATACCACAAACTCCAGAATTCCTTACCTCATTATTCCCCTTCGGGTTTTGACATTAAATGAGTTGCAATTGTGCAGCTTGCATAGGCTCTTTCCCATTCCAAGAGGGCAAATGCAAACTTCCCTCTTCACTCTTTGGCTAACATACCTAACTGGCAACATAAAGCAGAGGTAACTTTTCAATAACAATTTAGAGATTAGCTAGTAACAAATTAGAAAAATTAGAAATCTAAAATTAACTGTTAACAAAACCAAAACAAAACAAAAATATTTCCAACAGCTAATAAACTTTCCAGAAAGTGGAATAATATTTTCACCTCCATGGCAAGTGCTTTATTGTCCCTAATGGCACTGCTCTGCCTGCAGCTGGCCTGTGGCCTCCTCAGATAAGGCTGCAGGGTGCATGATCCCCATACCCTGTACCCCTTTCAGAAAGAAAGCAAAGAAAACAACAACACCAGGTCTGTCCAGTAGCATGTCCTTCTTAGTAAGCACAGACTAATCTTGGATCGTTGATGGTCAGGGATGAAGCTGAAAGTACCTTTTAGCTTTGTAAAAATACAGGTTCATTCAGTTTCCTTCAATACACTCAATATTCTCTTTTTACCTTCAAACACCTGTTGAATGCAACTTCCACTCAACTGTTATCTACCCCGCTAAGCACAGAAAAAGAACTTTCAAGCTCACACTATAAACCCTAGAGCAGCTACAGTCCCAAACTATGGTGAGCTATCAGAGATCTTCCTTTCACAGGGATGAAAGGACCTGCATCGTATTCCCAGAAAGCAGTGGAGGGCATGGCTTTGCCTCATGCAGAAGGTGGTTTGAGCTTGCCTGGAATGCCATGATGGTATGTTGGTGTCCAGCTGGGTGGTGCAATCCTTCAGAACACAGAGTGAAAGCTGTGTAATTCAGGAAAAGCCACCCAACTGAAGCACATCAACAGATGGTTCCTGACATATATATTATCACCTCATGTAGCATAGGGTGGCGAACCACAGGGACGTTTCTGACAGGTTAATTCAATAAGAATTGTGAAATGGAAATACAAAGGGAGCAAGAGGAATGCAGAGATCATCTTCAACCATTTTTCAACAACTCCAAATAGGCCATATTCAGTAATGGTCTCGTCCTTATCACTATAGTAACTAGTAAGGCAGCACTGAATTTTTTGAAGTCCTTTAGCATGATTACATGTGCACATGAACACTGTGGTCAGCTAATAACCTTATTTAACTTCTTCTGGAGTTGATGAAAATCTTTCCCCTAGCTTCAGCAGAATCTAGATTAGGATATTAATTATACACAGAGTACTGCCTAGAAGATCTATTGCTGCCTAGCGAGCTTTTATCTACAGTAAAATGGCACTGGTTTTCCGGTTTTATTTACCCTTGGTACATTCAAATTTTAAATGCACATATAATTTAGAGAATTTGCATTTCTTACAGTGCAAGCTCTCCAGCAAGTAGAAAATTCACTTAAGCATCCGCAAAGGATTCCCAAAGAGTATTACAGTCCCAGTTCAAATGGCTTTGACCAAAGTGTCTCCAAAAATTTTAAAACTTTAAGTATCTAAACTCTCCATGGCATCAAAAGTATTTCTGAAAAAAGAACTTTTACTGAACTTTTCCACTGATAGGGCATGTGGCATGTTGACAGAGCAGCAGCACCCTCCCACCAAGCAGGATCTTTTCTGCAGGACATGAAAATATGGATGGGCCTTCTCACCAAACCACAGTTGTGCAGATGCACAACCACAGATAGTGGTTTGAAAAAGAGCAGTCTAAATTTGCAGAAGCAGAACTCAAGGTATCTTTTTTTGGAGGCAATATTTTCTTTTTAATCTTTTGAGAAAATAAATGTAAAAGTAATTTGTTCATTACCCTTAAGAAATAAAAGCATGAAACAAATCCAAAGTAGAAGGTCAAAAATATGTTTTCATTAATAAGAACCTACTAGTGTCTTTCAGATAATACTCCAGTTTAAAGATTTATGTGATCATTTTTGTGCATCAAAATTCTTGCAAATAACTCCCAGTCCAACAGAAACAAGTCACCATTGATGCTGAGAGACTCTCTCAGCCCTACTTCCACTGAAATCTAGGATAAGATTCCCCTGGCTTTTCACATGGTATGGTCTGGTAAAAAGAAGGCCATCACCAATGCGCCTAATGTTTCCTCTTTAAATCAGCAACTCCAAATTCAGACCTAAATCCCTAATAAAAGAAACGTAAAAAGAGTTTGTTCTTCTTCAGACATTCTTGCTCAGCTCAGTGTACACTTGCTACTCAGTAACCTTCTGCCATAAAAGTGTTTCAGCTTCTCAGTTAGGGAAAGTGTGAGGGTTCTTTTAAAAAACTTGTATTAGGACCTGGGGCTTTTTTGCTTGCTAAGCAGGAAGAGGATCAAGAGTGAGAATATGCGATCAGTGGGAAGAACCAAAGGGATTTCACCTCTGATAAATTCCCCTTTTTTCCCCAGAAGCCACATTTCTGTCCTGCTTCCCTCCATGTAGAAAAACTGATTATTTTCCAGAGCAAGCAAAAAAAAATAATTATTTCAGTCCTTTAGGTCATAGAAAAATCACTTGCCTGGGGACATTATTCAGGATTTATTCTTCTCTTTCCTGTTTGCAATGTCCATAACTCATACACTTTGTTTCAGGATGGTTATGAAACATTAATTTTCAACATGATGTGATCTTGTAGAATTTCAGTTTCCTTATTTGCTTTATTCATACACATATTGTGTGCATACAGTTGAAGTAGACTTCGGAAACTACATGTATATAGTGATATTAGACTTGCTACAAATTTCACAAGAATACTTGGGATAAGTGGAAAGCAAAACAATTGTTCAGCCAATATCTACATTTGTCAAGGGACCAACAAAGTGGAAAATATTCTCATTTATATGTACAGCATCTGAAAATACCTAATGTGAGTGAAATTCAAAAATATTATGGAGAGATAACTAATCAAAAGATCTCTGCCTAACAAAGAAGCATGGCATCTTGCCTTGAGTGAATGGGCTTCCAGATAAGTACAGCATGTAGTAAGTATTCACTAACTAAAGCACCAGGCATAGAATGGTATATCCATCTTCAATTTCATCAGCTAATTGTTCTGATAATACTGACAGTACTTTCCAGATAAAATCAATAGAAACTGCAAAATCTTTCTACTGTGATTAGGAAGAAGAAATTGTCAGGGTAAGCATGTTACTTGATGAAAATTTGTTTTCATACCTTAATCATTACTTCCAAACTTTTTTGTTCAGTTGCGAATCTCTGGATTGACAGTCTGCATGCTGTTGTCACACCATGATCTCATTTTTCCTTTCCTCCACTACACTGCTACCCCAGCACACTTTTTCCACAAGTCCCACACCAGGACAACAGGTCACTCTAGGCATCAAAAATTATTTTAAATTATTAGAAATTAACAGTTTTACACAGGCTGTGTATCACATTGGCAGATTGTGGACCTAGTTGTAAGATGCAGTGTTTAAAACAACATTTGTCTGGGGTTCCTGTTGGGGACCCTGGTATGTAACCAGTCACAGGGTTAAGCTGACACATACACTGTTAGGTAATCCAAATCCCAGGCTGCATAAACAGAACAAGCCAGCGAGGACTTCTCAAACCAGCATCACTGGGTTACTTAGAAGCATCTATACACTCTGCTTCTCTCTCTGCAGAAAGCTATTATCACATCTATGTTGGGAATCAGCCCCAATTTGGCTTTCAGCCTCATTTTGGCTTTATCTGACTGTGAGACAGATAAATCAGGAATTAAAACATTCACAAGCAGCTGATGCATTAAGCATGGTTACAAGGAAAGAAAATCCAGAAGCTTTTCTCAAGCTAGGGGAAAATCATCATTCTCAGGATGAAGCCTCCACCCCACACCTTGGGTGCAAAACCCCAGTGCAGCAGAGGCTTCCAGAATCTTTCCCTCCAGTTCACCCAGGCCCTGCAGGCAGCTCATATGTGTCTTCACACAGTACAGCAAAAAAATGGAAGCGTAGGTATAAACTGAGTAAACATCACGCAAATGATTAAGTGCTCCAGAGATATCTCCACACTTGTGCTCTCAGGGGTAGAAGATTATTAAATAATTCACAAGATTAGCCTGGAGCTGACACTCTACTTAGACAAATGAGTCCAAATTGCTTTGAATAGCTCATTATCCATCATGGTTGCACAGAGCAAGCAGAACCTGAGAAGTGCAACAAATGCAGCTCCCTCTCTGCAGTCACTAGGAGGTAGAGAGGCTCAGCCATCAGTGGACATTCACCTCATTGTTACAGCAGAAAACAGCACAGTGCAGTTTTCATACTGTGTCCCAGCCTGTGCTTTAGCTTTATTCCTCTCCATTACAGAAGATCCAAAACTCCTCATAGCAGGCTTCACAAAACTCAGCATGGATCATTTTCAAGGGAACAGCAGCAGCAACAAAAGGAACACTTTGAGTTCCAAGCCAGTGCCACTGCACAGCCATAGAGGGCTGTTCATTATCTTTTGTGGCCATTAGAAGATAAGAAGTAGGTTACCCTACTTCTGCAGGAAGGGAAAAGCAGAAGTGTTTCTAATTCCAGGGAATTCTTCCAACTCTGTCTGCCCTCTGCAGCATCCCACACCTTGCAGTGACTTCAGGAGTAGTCAAATGCCAAATACTGTGTGTCAATGCATTTGATTCCTCTATAATTCCTTCAAGAATGCATACCATTTTCCCCTTAAAAAGCTTGCAAGCTTCATTTATGTGAAGACAGACTAAACTTCGTCTTTAACCTTTAAGTTCTAGAAGAAATTAAGATCAATAATTGTTCTTTCTAGCAATCCTGTCTTCTGTGTATTGACCTGAGCCCAAAGCAAAGCTTAATCACCTCCAGACTTCCAAAGACATCTGAAATCACACTGAGCCTTTGCTGTAGCCGGCTGCTCTTCTCCAGCCCCCTACCCAGCTTCCCTTACACAGCAGCTTACTTTTGAAACCTCAGACATGCACAAGTGCACTGTGCTGTTTGCAGCCATCACCTGTTGAAAGACCAAGCATCTGGGTGTTATTTTGGTAGAAGTGCTGTAATAGTAGCTTACCTGAATATTTTTATTTTGCTACCTCGTGTTCCTCACATTTCCAGTGAAATGTCATGTTCACTTGCACATCCAAAACCAGCATCAATTTCTATTACACACTGTAAGGCTCAACAACCCTGGGCTCACAAGAATTGCTGGCAAGCTTCTTTATTTCTTTTCAAGTCCCCTACCATTTTCCAGGAGTTGCACTACCATTTTCATTAGGAGATAACTAGTACAAAGCATCTACAGATAGGTTGATTGATAAATTCTGAGTACAATATTGATATCCATATCTCAAACACCTGCAGTCTTTTACCATCAGAGCTATTTACAAGCATCAGTAATGAGCCCACAATGAGATAGGAGTGGGTAATACAGTGCTAGGCTAGTCCTGAACACAGATGGTCCCAGAAACTTCTGACTGATAAGAATGGCTGATCTGCAAGTGTTACATTTAAGCAAACAATCTTAACAGTTATTTAGGACCTCGTTTCCATGGTAGGTAAAAACGCAAGCTTGGATTTTGTTATGAAGGCTTTGTCACTTTAAATAAAACAAGCATAAAATCTCCAGTGCACAGGAAGAAGGGCACTTGAGGCTTGGCTGAGATGCATAAAATTAAAAGCAAGACTGATTTTTCAGCTAATTGTGGCACAATAGTGGCAGAGTGCTTGATCATTACCCCTTGAGGCACACAGCACTGCAAACACCTAAAAACAGATAGAATACCCACAAAGAGATGGAAATAACTGTTTTAAGATCTGTGGCATAGCTTACTACACACAACTGGCCACAACAAGAGAGGTGCACAACAGTGAAGACAGTCATAACTAAATCTCTAAGCAAGCCTTTGGTCTCCATAGGTAGTAAGCACAACTCTGACTTACCTTCTCACATAGTACACAGTTGTCTGTCTCTTTCCTTCTGACTAAACTGAGCAAAAACTCCCTGACTACCCAAACAAAAGGTTAGCTACAGTAATATCTTGAAAGAAGGTATTCAAATAGCTGCTGCTCCCCTGGATTAACTTCATCCTCTTATTCAATGTGGATTGCTAATTCTTCATTTGTGTGGTTACCCACTCACATCCACACTGCACAGGTGTGGTGTCTACAGACAGCAGAGTTGGGGACTTGCAAAGCTTACAAAGTAATTTAAAGATGATGGATGGGCAGGAAATTATTTTCTAACTGCAAACTCTCTGATACATACTTCTTGCTTCCTTTCTCCTTAACACAGCTGCACATAGTAGTTGGAATTCCACCAACCCACGACTCCACACCATTATATGCAAAAACAGCTCTCTCCCATTTCTGCACTACAGATCACTGCCATCAAAACCAGATCATTTTCCACATTAATCCAACAATAGTGGTAAAAGTCCACTAATCCCTTAGTACCTACCCTCACTTCTGGGTTAAAATCTACCCTAGGGTCAGTTCAAGGATTATATATGTTAATAAGTTGGGAAGGGAAATGTTACTAGGGTTAATTTGTTTCCAGGTGGGCTATTCCCTGCTTCTCCTGTCTGGAGAGAGGAATTTAGCACTGAAAGGTTCACTTATAGAGCTGACACCTCTTCAGAAAGGATGGAGCAGCTGAGTTATGAACTCACCACCTCTCTCTGCAGTGATGTTTTATATCTTTGCTGCTTTATGGCTACGGTGCTGGGAAGCACTTTATGCCAGAACAGTCTGATACAGTGAGTGCTTGAGCCACACATTTATCCATGCTCCCTATGAAAGTCCAAGAAAAATAGTATTTATTCAGGTTTATACATGCACTGGCGTATTTGTTCACGGATGTGTTAAAGAAACAAGAAGTCCTGAGCTGTCTTCTGTGACACAAAGATATCCTAATACTGCAGCTGCCTTTAAAGAGAAATTCCTTTTGCTTCAGAGAGCTCTTGTGGTGCAAGATGGGGAGAATCAGAGGCCTGACTGGATTTAGCAGTGCTACTGCAATCCTGAGCCTAAACCACCCTGCCTATGCTTCAAGCACTCTGATAAACACAGCTAATTTACAGGAGTGGGGGAGGAAGGGAGAAAGCTTCCAATACCATCAGAGAAGGACAAACAGAGTAAGAAGCAAAAGGCACCTATATGCTACAGTAAGGTCAGAAAAGTTCAGACACATCTGAAAAACAATTGCAGAGACTCTCTTTCTTAAAGTATTGATCACAGTTTTGAAACAGGAACAGAAATAACACCTGATGCAGAAATCAGGAGTCTGGGAGATAGGGTAGTACTTGACCCTTGCATAAATCTAGGCTATAAATATTATTTAAATATTATTTATTTATTACTTAAATATTATTTGTTCCAAATATGTAGTTTGGCCAATGGTCAGACAGCAGTAGAGAAATAGTCTGGCCTTCCCCTGAGCCCCACCATGCCTGTGAGCACAAACCACCTGACTGTGGAGCCTGCACACATTTTTCCAATCCGGTTCTTTGTCAACAGAGAGCTTTTTGCTCCCTTACTCCAAGGTGCTATGGTTGATCAGTGATGACAAATATTGTTTCTACACCAAGGGCTCCCTGCTCCAGTCTCCTCTCTTGGTAAGTAGTCCCTCTTCCTGTCATTTATCCTAAGGCATACACTTCCTCTCTCCTGGCAGTAGTTTTGTTGCTTGCTGTCCCTCAGAAGTGGCAGTCAGCTCACACCAGCACCTACCCCCAGCCTTCCTTCCCACACCCAACTCTTCTTACAGGCACAGCATCAGCATGGTCAACACTCCCCAGCTTCAAGAAGACAATCCACAAACCTGGCATCACAATTTTTCTGCTGCTCTAAGCAGAAGTCCAAACATAGAGAGGGGAGTATTAACACCCAAAAAAAAGACCCCTAGTTGCCTTCCCACTCCAGATCAGCACAGAGGTGTGACACAGGACCGGGACTAACTTCCAGAGACACATCTGCAACAGCCGCTTCCAGGAAAGCCACCTGCTTCCACTGCATGCTGCAACGGCTCATCAGGCTCGTACGCATGTGATGCAGTCAGAGAGAAGAGGAAGTCCTGACCCGTTTGGTGTCAGCACGACTTTCTGGTATGTTAAGAAACTTCCTGGGGGCAGAGCAGCCAGACAACTGTGATTAATGGGATCCTGCAAATCCTAATGGCGTAAAGTTGGAAGGTGACCTTTTTCCACTATGATTTACTCTTGGTATGCATCAGTTCTCTGATGACTCCTACCTACCCCAAACACCTCTCAGAGAGAAACAAGAGCATAGCAGCTACATCAGCAATGCAGCAAAAGCTCTGGCACAGAGTCATTGCAGGGCCTGCATGGAGAATGGAGAGCCAGAAACAAGGACTTATGAAGACACCAGTCTCCTGTCACTCCAATCAGTGTTCTCTGGGATTTTACTTTTCAGGTAACATGTCAAATTAGACAAGAGCCCTACAGTACATTAAACCTCCTCTGCAGAGATTTTGGGTGATCTCTTTTTGCTGCTAGGGTAGTTTTGAAAAAAACCCAACCAAACAACAAAATACAATCTGCATTATAACCTGAAGTGGAGTCATTTTGTTCCCTTCAAAGCAGAGAGGAACAAGAGCAATAGTACAAGGGCTTAAGAACCTCCAGTGTGGCAGAAAGACAATTTCCCACAGCACAGGTGCTGCCTGACATTTTTCCTCTGAGCATATCCTCCAAGCCTTAAATAGGAGGTGGTGAGACTATAAACAAACCATGGACACTTTACAGGGCTGCCCAGAGCGCAAGATGGAGTGTGACTGAGGAGAGGTTGCTATAACTAATGGAGCCAGCCTTTCAAGAAGTCTTTTCAGAATAGAATATATCTTATTTTCAATCATAAAAGGAAACAATCAATTTCTGTTATCCTATAGGAGAGAGGGTAGTTGTCTCCTAGTGCTCCAGTCAACATATTTTTTTCTTTCACAACCATATTTCCTAATTTCCTTCCAGACCTACAACTACCACAGAAGCAACCACAAGACACTTACATCTTTGAATGTACCAAAAGCACGTCTCCTTCAACAGTGCAGATCTTTCCTTGCATTTCACAGCATTATCATCACTAGTAGAAAAGTCACAGTTTCAGTCTTACCCTCCTGAGGTCAATTTTTCTGCTGACACATACCTAGACCAAACCAGGACTGTTCCCAACTAAGTCACAGTGATGTTGATTCCTTCAGGTTTCTGAAACTGCCCTGGGATTTAGACCACAATAGCACTGCCCAGCCATCTCAAATCTCAGAGCAGAAGTATCTCTGTTTCACAGATTGAGAAAGAAGGGCAAAGAGAAGCGCACTGATTTGCCCACACAGCAAAATGAATATCAAGAATAAGATATTCTGAACCTCCAAATGTTTCTCCCTCTATGCTTACTACTACGACTTCAATGAAAAGTGGCAAGATAAAAGTATGCGTTTGTTCACTGTTACTCTACTGCGTACTCATTAGAGAATAAACCTGAAAAAACAAATATCTTTACTTCTATTTTGCATTAAACAGGTCATATATAAATTGCAAAACTTCTCTGATGTAATTCAGGGAAAGGTGGCAAAAGATAAAATCCCATATGAACGGTTTGGTAAGGGCCCCTGGTGACAACAAAATGACTCCAAAGAACTGGCATGGTTTATTTCATCCAGAAAAATAGGGAATCTTGCCATGTCTGCTCTGGTTATTAAGTGCCCTGACAACACACTCCTTCACAGATTTGGCTGTGCTGCTCCACTCAGGATGGAACTGCTGCAGCTGAAGTTTTCGTAACTCCTTTTAGTGCTGAAGTCACTTGAGTGGTAGCTGAAAAAAAACAGAGAAAACCCCACCCATTCTATGTATGTTCTCTTTACACATTTCTCAATATCAAGTACTTTTCTTAAAGAACATAAAAAGTGATAAAACATTTTTCAAAGCAGAATGTCAGTACTCTAGTTTACTTTGTAATTGTCAGTTTTGAGTTTTAAATAGTATAGGATGTATTTGGTATCTAAGATGATTGCAACAGGAGTCAATAAAAACTAGTTCTTCCTGTTCCAACCATAGCACTTACTTTTTTTAGGCTCTTCTTGCTCACAGCTTGGCAAATTCCTGAATTCCTCCTCTTGCAGACATCCTCAGAAATTATGCAGGAACACCAGAACTTGAATCACACTGTTGACAGCATCAAAGCTAGCAGATCTCACATTCAAGTGCACAGCAGTGTCGTAAATTTAACCCTTGGGTTTTCCCTGCTTTAGTAAGTAGGGAAATAAATCAGCATTGAGACCAAATTATTTCCATCTTGTTTCTAAAAGTGCTTTGTGCCCTCTGTAACCTTCCAGGATTCCCACAGGATATCTGGAGTCAGAAAACAAATCACACTCATTCACCTCTGTACGATGATCATAACAAAAGGAAACAAAAAGAGATTTATTCTTTGAACTTTCAAGAAAATGTTCTACAATATCCCTACAATAGACAGAAACTATGGCAGGACAGAAATTTATGCTCTGCATATTTTTCATTACTTTAAGGATAATTATGTGTAGAAGCTGATGTTTTATCATATCTTTTTCCATTAAAAAACCTTCCCTAACAATAAAACATCTGAAGAAATGAGGCTGAGGCTGAATGTAGAGTGGCTAATGTCATCAATGCTGAGCTAATAAGTGACTAAGCTTTGACTTATATTGGACTGTCATGCAAAGCTCTTCTGTGTCCTCTTCCTCTTGAAGCTCCCCAGTAGCTTTCAGCAATACTTGCCCTTCCCAAGATTAGCCCAAATTGGGTCAGAGTTTATCTGAGGAGGGGGAAACTCTCTTTTCCGCTTTCTGAATGCACACTGCTGGGGAAGTGGTAAAAATAAGAGCTAGTGTTAGGATCTGTCAGATGCACTGGCATATATACAGAAAAACTCTCCAGAAGTAATGAAAATTGAGTGATGAGATGCACATTTTGCAGTTCATTCTCAGATTACCCTTTGTGACTATAAACCTCCTGTGTAATAGCACTAAACTCCAAGAAATACTGTTTCTTCAAACTGATGAACAGAAATCTGGACTTTCAGAATTGGCATGTACTTTTGTCCTTCCATAAAGGACACTTTTATGGTAAATGCAGGGATGTCACTTGTGCTGATTTGTTTTTTAAGGAATTTAAGGTCATTTGAATACCTTGAGATCTATTGGAAACTTGTTCAAATTAGCATCTTTTCAGGGTAAAGCCTCCATCCTACACTGATCCACAATGGACAAACTCCTTTCTGCATTTTGAGGGAGAGTAAATTATAGAAGGAGTCAGACTTAAGTAAGAGCACAATTTTCCTCTAGTGATCCACTAATGGCAACAGACTGCTGCAAGAAGATGTAGTGGATACCATATAAAGCCAAGATGAAAACAGTAGTAAAAGGACTCACAGATGCAAGATTTGGGTAAAAATTCAGATATCACTGGAATGACAAGATGTTCTCCAGATCTTATATGGCATTCTCTGAACATTTGTTCAATTACTTTGTTGAGGACTCCTTAACAGCAGGAACAGGCCTGAGGCTTTACTGGGCTGCACACTGTAGGAACAGCAGAGATGATCAGTGGAGCAAGGTCCTGGGAAAAATGTGTCATATTTGAGATTTACCTGAAAAACACAAGGGGAGAATGGGCAAAAAAAAAGGGAAGGAAGCCAAACACAGCCCATAAGATATGAAGTAAAAGTAAACTTAGTTTATACACACAGTGAGGATTTCTGAGCCAGTTTTCTCACTAGCAGAATAGGAGTCATGTTCACTTTGAACAGAAGTATTATTTTTCTAAAAACATAGAAACCTTCTAATTAATAAAAAGATCATGAATGGAAAGTCTCTATTCTTCAGAGGTGGTAAAAATTCCCCCAAGTTACTACAATGCCACTGTCAGCATTTCCTCGCATACTTGATATTCACTGTTTACAAAAATCTGCAAAGTAACAACACTGCTAAAAAGTAAGCACTGAAATGTCACCCTGTTAAATGTGCATAGTGGGAACCTTGCTGTTCTTGGAAAGTCAGCAGCCCTCTTTTGAATGTGACTCAGTTATAGCCAGATGAGGAAAAACCCCAAAAACTGTACCTTCCAAATGTCCAAATGCCATTTATAAGGCCATTTTGGTACAATCCATCAGGAAACATTAGTGCAAGTACACAATTATCCTAGGACTGTAAAAAAGATAGCCCAAAGGGATTTTGGACATGAACATAATTCAATTTTACTGCTTTGCAAAAAAATGTAGCCACCCTATTGAAGGCAATGTAGTCTCCCCACAGCCAGTCATTGCAAAGGACAGAAACTATGTAGGGACTTATACAATAAAGCAGCTGTCAAAATGTAGATGCCTGTAATAAAGATCACTACAACTGCTCAATTACTGTTGCTTTCTGCAACATGCATTGACAACCAAAGCCCAAGGCCTTGCAAAATAACCAGAGAGCAAAACAGACATAAAAGCTCACTGAGATTCTGAGCAGTGTGGTTAGAGTAGGGGTAAAAATCCACACCCGCAATAAGGCATGCATCAAGTGATTTCAAATCCTTTTATACTATTGTTTGTTTTAGTGACATGAGCTCCCCTCCTGCCATCACTCATGAAAAAAAAAAAAAAAAAAAAAAGGAAAAGAAAAAGATTGGAAATTTCTCTTTTCTCTGAAAGCATCTAACATTTGTCCAGCACTGTTAGGGTGGTCCAAGCTCATACAGTCCATAGGCACAGCCCCCAGCACCCTGCCCTGCCAGGTTGTGCTCACCATCCTGTCTCCTCCCTGTCTTTTAATGATGAAGAACAAGGGAACTAAGCTTAATGAATTGAAAAACAAATTAAGAAAACCTGCATAACTTCAAAATTTACTCTCCAATACATTACCATCCAACTAATCTGTTGTAATTTCAGTATATGTGCATCATGCCCTTGCAGGTAATACAGCTTATGAGGAGCAATCCTGCTGCCTGCAATCAGGTTACTTGTCATGAATAAAGGCTTCAGGATCTTGCCCTTAAACAGAAAGAATTCAAGACTCCTGCAGTCTGAATTAAAAAGTTGTGACAGTAAAATTTGCAACTTCATTTCACATAATTTGTCATCAGATGACTTTTCTTCCCATAAATCCACATTAGCATTGACTACAATGAAGGTGTCTAATAATCTGTGATTTAATAAACAAGACTTTTTAAAAATACAAGGAAGAGTCTCCCTACCCACTGCCTATGGAAATTTATGTAAATATCAGTCACCCACTATTTTTAGGCAGAACTTACTATCAATTTGTTAAATTCCTACTAAGAGTTATACATAGATATACTTGAAATAGATTTTTTTTAAAAATAGTATTTTGTTTCTGTAATATCCCAGACTGACTAAGGCCAAACACTACTTTTCCTACAACACTGCTTCCTAAGTAGTAAGTAACTTCAGATGGTGAAGCTGAACTGGGGATTATCTTTATACAGCAAGATCTTGGCAGCATGACAGAAAAAATTAAAGGAGCCTGCTGATCAGTTAAAATACTACAGCTCCAAGTATGTTTGGATGACCGCCAAAGTCTTGGAATTGTTTTGCCATGAAATCTGCTTTAAGACAGGAAGAACAGGAAAGTTTTCAGTCTGGAAGAGGCTTCATGATGAAAAGCCTAGAAATCAAGCCCATTATTCACATCCAATCAAGCCTACCCCTCCCTGCTCCTTGCTGTCCTCTCCATCCCCAGCACAGGAATGTCCATGCATACAAGTGCACTCCACATACACTCCATACCTCTTAAATGCTCTTGGACTTTATTTTTGATAAAATTGCTCAATATTGAATTCAAAATTATGCTTTGCTGTTTGAGTGAGCTATGCTTCTTTCACATACTACAGGTCACAGAGATGACTGCCATTTAAAATAAGTTATTTGCCAGTATTAGATGTAATTTAAACCTCCTGGCTCCTAAAGACAGAGTAAGTTCAGGTGTAACAAAGAGGCTCTACCTGCTGTTTCCTCTGCCTGCCTTAACTGCAGCCTTTCAATCATCACATATTCTTATCTGACACATAGGTTTCTATACAGTCAGTGCAGAACAGATACTTATTTAAAATCCAGATGACACGTTGAATCTACTACTCTTGTGGCTGTAGCACAGGGAGCTCTCCAGGGCTCCTGCTCTTGGTGAATTATTGTGGTCATGCTCTCACTGAAGTCAGCAAGAACACAGTCCAGGGTCTAATCCTGGAAATCACAGGCAATTAAGAAGCAGAACCTGCACAGCTGTAAAACACTCCCTGAAAAATATTTAGCCATTTTGGTTCCTAGGACGCACAGGGGTACCCCTCAATTCCTACCCAGGCCTGCACGTAGCTGGGCACCTGCCCTTTGTGCCCAGCAAGACTGGAGAAGCAGCCCCAGCAGTTGCAAGAACACTTGCCCTGCACTGATCCCATATTTGTTTCCATACAGAGTATTCAAAAGGTTTTCGTAAGACCAGCTTGTCACCACTCTAGATATTAGACTGTATAGATATTGTAGCGGTTTCACAACAATAAACTGAGTTTCACAACTCTTGCTATTCAATTAAAAATTATCTCCTATCAGATGGCAGAAGCCTCAAGTTTGCTAACTCTAATTTCTCTGAGAAATTGTGAAAATTAACACTGAGCTGGCAGGTTTTGGGCTAGCTCAGATCACCTCTGTCACACTGGCATCAGAGCATGGATGTCATGGACTCCATGTCAACTGTTCCAGTGCACTGGATGAAAATGCAGCTGTCTATCCTCAGCTGATCTGTGCTCTGCTGGTCCTGGCACAGCAGCTTTAGTCTGCCTGAACCACACTGAACTGGTGTGCATGCTTTCCCCATAGCCTGTGGAAAGCCATGGTCACTGACACAGGGCGCTGCCACCAGGGCTGTTATCTGATTTGAATACAAATCTGATCAAGCCTGTCTCACACACACCCTTTCCCTTTATCTCTCCCACAGAACCACCAACAATGTGAACTGAATCTTAAGTCCAGGTTTCAAGTAAGCCACTCTTTCCTCAACTCCTCACAAGTGTCCTAATACCCATTTGTTCTAGAAAATTTACTTAATTGAAAGACTTCTTAGTATAACTTACATGACCAAAATACAGCTTTCAAACCAACAGATGTAAAGCAAATAATTTCAAATTAACATGGAGAGACCGTTTGCCTTTAATTTCCACTTGTTCCAAGCTTGGAGGCTCTGAAAATTGGTAGCGAACATGGCAGTTTTACTCATGAAAGCTTAAACATGACTGAGAGAATTTTATGCATTGCATTGAAGCCTTTTGTCTGTGCCAGTCTGTACTTAGGAACTCATGGGCAATTTCATAATTACAGTTTTACCCAGCTATCTCTTGGATCACTTGCAGCTACTACAGAAATACTGAAGCAATCACGCAGGCCCTCATGGCTTTTGAGTAGTGAAGAGAGTCCATTACAACCCCAAATGTAGCTGCTTCACAGCAACTGAGCATCTGCTTGTCAAGCCATGGCAGTCAAATTCTGACAACCTCGACTCTCAGAAGCTATTTACAGCTGTCAGCACTTGGATCTCAACCTTTTCCCTCAGCCATCAGGTAGAGGAGACTGCAGGAAGGACAAGACAGCTCTAAAAGAGCTGGATGACAAGTTATGCCTCCAAGACCTGAGGCCCCTCAGTGATCCTTCTCCTGCTACCCAGGCAGGGTACTCTTACCTACAGCTAGCCCTGATCTCAGAGAACAATCTTACAGGCTTTGAGGAGACTTCTTGATGGAACCCCTTCAGCACACTTCTTATTTGGATATATGTTTTATCTATAAGCCATTTTCTTTTGTTACAGAATGACCAGAATCCATGGATCTTGCATAGATGTCCTACACTCCATCGAGGTAATGA
Source organism: Onychostruthus taczanowskii (assembly GCF_017590055.1). Lineage (NCBI taxonomy): Eukaryota > Metazoa > Chordata > Aves > Passeriformes > Passeridae > Onychostruthus > Onychostruthus taczanowskii. Next base: position 15,707,927 of record NW_024498351.1, read on the forward strand.
AATCCATTGTGTAGATTTTTCAAATTCTTCTGCCTTCAGCTCCAGGTAAGGAGTGAAATGGGTGGGGTGGCCACATGACTCTGTAGTCTAGCAGAGCTCAGCTGCCATGGGATGCCAGACTCTCCTGATCCACTCTGCATTAGGGTGGCACAGGTTCATCAATGGATGGCAGGGATCAACTAATGGTAGATAAAATGAAGCATGGACCACTTTCTCATCCTGGGCACACTGTTATACCATTCTCAGAGGAGTAGATGAAATTGCCTCAATTCCTGATCTATTGCTGTCATGAAATTTGTTTACATTGTCCTGAAATCTGTTTGTGTTGAGAGGGATAATTTTTGTGGCAAAAAGAATGCTAAACTCCTGAAGATGGTCAATTATTGAAAACCTGTATGTTACACAGGGTAATATGTTTTTATATTACGTTGCATACCTCCTAGGAATATTTTCTTTATGAAGATACTTTACTGCTTCATGACATTTTTTTTGATCCTGAATCTCTTCAGAAAACAAATATTTCATTTAAATGCTTTGACTGTCTTTTGAAACATGCAGAATAAGGCATTGCAAACATTCTCAAATGCAATGTCTCTCAAAGCATGGTTTATTTCCTCTAACCTCTCCTAACTAATCTTGTAATGGATTTTCTGCCAGCTTAGGTCTGTAGTCTATTACACCAAAGTAATGGTGCTGAAGTCCACTGTCGCAAGTCCAAAGGTTTCTGTTTCCTTCTTCTCTGTAGCCAGAGGTTTGACTTTGGTCTGGCAGCCCTTTTGTACCAATTTCACAGGGTCAGATCTGCATGCTCAGCACTTCTCAGCAGTCTAAGCAAAGTTGAACCATGCTTGCTCTGAGGATTAACAGAATGGCACACTTTGCTCTTGCCTTTGGAGAAGTCAAAACTGAACAGTGGTGGCAAAAAGGCTCTGACAGACACGACTGCTCAGAAAAGTTCATGGTACTAGGGCTAAATGAGCTCCCTGATCACAGAACAGGAGGCCACAGTCTAGTTCAGCTCTTCGCAGACATTAATGCCTGCAGTATTCAGCTTTTTTTTGTTCCGGTCCCCATCACCTTCAAAATATGTATATATGGTAGTGCTGACCTAGGGAGAAGAGGGAAGTGGAAAACTACTTGGTGCCTTAATTCTACCCAAACTCTTTTGTCAGGACATCATTTTTCCACTCATATCTGTCCACTCTTTGGCAACTGTCAACTTTGCCTGCATCTAATGCCAGATTTAGATGCTACCAAGTAGTTTAACATATGAAGACAGAGAAATTCAGATATGACCTTGAGATCCAGGGTTTCTCAGAACTCCTGACAGAGACAGTCAGGTTTCCCCTACTCTAAATTCAAGTAACAAGCAAGTTCTCCTTTGCAGGCTACTGTGCTCATACTACCTAACAGTGATGAGGAAACAGTGATGACACCCTTAAACTGGTGTCATAGTCCACAGAAGAACCCTGTATTTTGTCTGACCTTCAGAAAGGGGTCACATTCATTGATTGGCTTTGTAGTTAATTGGGTGTAACATTACTGTTATGCTTATATGTATTTGTACGCACCACCCTCAGAGCATTTTGACAGAGTATGGTGCAGACATGTCACTGCATGAAAACAGAGAGTTTGTCTGCACTAAGAATTCAAGCTAATTAGACTACAGTAGTTTTCAAATTGGTTTTATTTGACAAATCTGTACAACCCTCGTGTGAGGATATTACTAAAAGTTTAAGAACACTTAGGCTGGCATCACATACACTAACAACAGTGTATTTGCTCAGAGGAAGAGCTTTTGTTGAGCTCTAATGTATTTACAGATACTATTTTATTAAATCAGATATCATCTCAAGAGAAATTGAGTAAGAGAAGGGCAAGGGAGCACTGGCTATTATCAGTCCCTGCATCTTTCTTGCATTGGTAAGTTGTTTTATGGAATGGTTATATGGGTATTCTTGCAAAACTAATTCTAATTCACTGCATGATCTTATTTGTTTAGTTTGGTTCCAAAGGAAGCTGAGTGTAACATACCAGTGTATGTGTTCTCAACACTAGGGCTCTCTTACATGTCACCATAGAAATGTTTTATCTCACAGCTAACATCTAGATTCTTATTTTATTCCCCAAACAATCACAAGAGAATGGTTTCAGAGAGACAAAGAGAAAATATCTATTCTGTTTATGATTCAGAAGTGCACAGGAAAAACTTAAGAGTAAGTAAAATTATAATATGAATGGTGAGGTCAGTGGAAGCCAGCCATTGTTTTGTTTGCAGTTAAAGTTCAAAGTGATCCCAAATTACGCCAAAACCCACCCACTTTGGCTGAAAGACAATCACTGTATTTGAAAATAAGTCAATAAAAGGATGCTTAGTCAAACTCAAGGCTTCTGTCTTCAAGAACTACAGACAGACTTACAAAGGCAAATATACCCTGACCTGACAATCCAGTTCAGTATCTAATTTTTCTCATTCTTCTCATCTTTGATCAAACCCAAGAAAGGGAGGAGAACATACTTAGGGAGGTGTGTAGTCCCTGCTGTATTGCTGCTGCTTGCAATTTCCACTATCTCTATCATTCTCATGCAACCCTATACAGTCTCTTCTCTGTCGTGTTATTACCTGAATTTCATCTGGCTATTTTCCATCAGCCTTCTGATTCAAGACGTTTCTTCCTCTGTTTTCTCAATTTGTCACATTCATCCACAGTAATTCCATTTTCTTCTCAAGGAACCATTCCATCCCTCAGTTGTATATTTTATCATCATCACAACTTCACGGAATTCACAGCCCTTTTTACTTCCATTTAAAACAGGGTCTTGAATTAAGATGTTTTTTGCAAACAGCTCACCTCCATTTCCTCATTTAATGTATAGCTGCTCTTTGGTCACCAGCTCCCTAAGCTTTCCCCAAATACACTCCATCCTGTGAGATGTGGCTTGCAAGGAATTGTTATACTTTGGCCCTTCCTTCTTGACTTCACCTTCTCTTATCTATTAGCACAGTATTATTTCTCACCATTCCATATCCTCTTCTATGTTTGATTCCCATTTTCATCCATTACCACTTCTACTAGTTTATCAACACCTGTCACCTGGATTGATACTACAGCTCACTTCTGAGAGAAATCCTGTAGGAAGGATGGTCTTCTTATCACAACAGTGTTCTGTCCTCTTCCAGAAACACTGTCCCCTCATTACAGGTTGGCTTCTGCCTCTAATATTACACCCTTCCACCAGTTCTCTTGGCACAAGTTGTTGCTCATTTAATCTATGGAAAAATCTATGGACCATATTCATTTTCCCACAACTCCTTTTATACTTCTATATCACCAGATTAGAATTTTTCATGTTCACAGGGGCTGATCTTGCTTCCAGCCTGGGACAACAAATGCCGCTGCTACTACAGAACAAAACAAACAGAACAACTCCAACCACAACCACCAACTCCCCCACTCCCCCCTCCCAACAAAAAAAAAAAAAAAAAAACAAACCAAAACCAAAATCAAAGAAACCAAGCAGACAAAATCTGTCAGCCAGAGCTTATTTCATAAGCAAGACAGTATAAAGAGCATTCAGTTCCTGAACAAAATACCTCAGCATCCTTTCCAACCAAGCATCAGTGGTGAGGTGAAACATTAGCTACAAATGCAATTCTTCTCCAGAGTTCTTCCTTGGGCAAGCAAGCAGTTCTAAGAAGAGCCTCAAGCCCTACCTGCTCCTCTTGTACTGGAGCCCAATAGATCAACTGGGGATCATATTCCTGGGCTTACTTCCGATACCTGTTTGGCACAGGGCCAGCTGCTCCCCTACATCCTTAAAAGTGTTTTCCCCCTATTACACTGCTCTTTAACTTCTCAGTGCACTGGTGATCCCATCTGAGAGATGGATGTAGCTCACACCTGTGCCCATCCCCTCCCCTGTCCCTGGACCTAAACTGCCATTCTTCCCTCCCATTTTTAGTGCAAAGCTAAAAGCCTCTCCCACCTATTGACATCCACCCTTAGTCACTGCCTTCCTGAGGTTCTTCCATGTTTTCCTTCCATTTTAATGTTTTTTTTTAAACCCTGCTTCACTAAGAAGGCCTTCAGGAAAACCATTAGAAGAGATCTGCTGGCATTATTGTCTATCAGGCTGTACTGCAGCTCCTCAGTTTCATCCTATCCTGACAAAATGTCTTTAGCCTTTGACCCAGACAAAGCTCCTCAGGGTGGGCTTTAACACAGACCAAGCTGCTCAGGGTGGGAATATTTGTTTGCTCAGAATATATTAGCACCCAGTCCAAAAGCAATCTTCTATGCTCTGACAATTAATAACAACAATTCAGACACCTATGGCAGAACATTTCCATGCTTGACAACTTTATTTAAGGAATATTTCCCTCTTATTTTGTTTTCAAGTATCTGTTTTATTCAACTGTCTTACTGGTCCACAGGCAAAGTGGGGGAAAAGGAGGACACTACACAGAAATCTCAAGATGAATAAGCAGAATGGCAGTGTTCCTTGAAGACAACTGCCTTCATGCTGAAAATAATTGTGTCTGAACAATTATTGTTTTAATCCCTGGCCCAGTACACAGATATTTCAAACCCATGATCTGTAGGTCATTGTGTTTTTCTCTGCAGTTCAAAACTAGTCATAAATTTATACCAATATCAACAGTTTCAGGCTTCCACCTCACCATTTACTCACCACTACATTTTATTTTTTCCTTTTGACATTTTCAGTACAAAAGTTCAGCCTGTCATCTCAAATTGCTCTTTCAACCCAAATTTAATTTTAAAATAAATAGAAAACAAAAAGGAACATAAAAAAAAAAATTGTTGGGTTTTTTTTGGTTTGTTTTTTTTTTTTTTTTTTTTTTTTTTTCTGAACCAGTGGAGATTTGTGGGATGCTTCAGGGGAAAAAAAAAAAGAAAGAAGAGGGGGGAAAAAATTACTTCTGTGTCTCCACATTTTTTCCCCCATTTTTACCAACCAAATATTGTTATTAGTAAAACTGTAATTTGCAAGCAACTGCCTTAGTCTGGGTAGTACATTATCTGCTCCTGGTTTCCAGTGTTGAAAAAAAGTTCAGATTTTAATGTTCTTTTTCATGAACACTCCTGATGCCATTGCCACAAGAATGCCACTGCAGATAACTGAATGATCCTCTACCTCTTCAGCACGCCTTGGTGCCAAAGTGCTCCATGAAAGCACAGCCTTGGGCTTTTTGCCCAAGAACTGTTTCTGCACAGAGCTGTGCACGCAGATTTCTTGGGGAAAGTCCCTGCAAACCCTATGGCCACATCCCTGTGATCTGTGTGTGCTGCAGGCAAGATATTCCAGGTGCCCTTCCCATGACCATCCATCAAGCTCTGTAGAGCTTCTGTGAGCCAACAAGGTCAGGTCCATGAACCCTGGCATGGATGCAAGCTGTATTTTAAACACACCAAAGAGCAAAAGACGTCTAAGGTGCATCCTCCCTTGTAGATCACATTCCATCTGCACAGCTAGGCTGAGCTGGGTTCCTTCCCCAGGGCCATCAGCAGCACCATGGTGACCCTTGGGCAAGTGGCAGCTTCCCACACTGGAGGCTAGCTGCATGACCTCTGCACCTTCTGAGACTTCAGCAGACCGGGTTTCCTGGAGTCTGGACTCTCCACACTCCCAGCCCCCGTGCCTGTTGCTTACCTCTGCCTGACTTGCAACACTGCTTTTTCCAGCATTTCATCAGCCTGTTGTAGCAATTTGGGCCCATGCTCGCTTTCAGGCTCCTTTGCCAACCCTGTTGTGACACTGCCTGTTGGAGAAACATGCACAATTCCAAATGCAAAACTATTTTAAATAGTCATCCCTGCAGTTCCTTCAGCAGCGAAGACTGGACAATAACCTGGAGGAGAATGTTAGTATTTTGCAAGTTACAAGCATATGTGTTTGCATGTATCATGTATTATGTGTTATGTATTTGCTGTGAATACCTGAGCCTTTTGCTGGGCTGCAAGGTAGGTAGAGCAGAGGGAACTACAGTTGTTAGGGAAAAGTTAAGTAGGTAAAAGGTTAAAATAATGTCACTGGCTCGGGCTTCCTGAAAGAATGCAACCAGTTATCTGAGATCAGAGTTAACCATTCACATATGCTGAGGTGCCCTGAGGGGGCAAAATAGGATCAAACTGCTCCCATTGGTACAGAGAATTAGAATTCATTAGGCAGAGGATCACTGAGGCAAGAGATAACCTAATAAAGAAGGGTGGAGGTTACAAAAGGCCGACTCTCATTTTCACAATGATTGTACAATCTGCACAGTATGCCCATCAAGTGATTCTACATTTAAAAAACCAAACAACAAACAAAAACCCTTCAGTCTCCCAAAATACAGCGAGCACAGTTTTTAATGAGATAAACTCAAATAAAATATTAATGATCTTGCATATTGATATTCACATCTGTGCATTTCAACATGCTAATTCACCCATGCTTCTTGCTGTTGGCCCAGAGCCCACATAAACATGATTATATATGCTGTATTTTATAGGTAGACCCGTATATTTTAAGACTAACCAGATTAGACTGGATTTGCACAGTGTGGCCAAAGACTGAAAGAGCCCCTGCACAACTGTTTGGCAGCCAAAGTGACTTTTTGGTCCCACTCAAATACTTCTAAGAGCCTTTTTCCAAAGTCACAAAATGTTCTCAATGTATTGCTGATGGAAGCTGTGCACATTGTGTCACTTCATACAATTTTAAATCAATTATCCTTTTGAAATACATCATACATGTCTACTGCTTGTAAAGATTATCTGTCTTCTATTATTTGTAAAAACTCTTGCCATTCCCTATAAAACAGAGATTCACACTTTTGCAGGAGAGTATGCAGGCAGAGGTGTCCTAAAGCTGTTTTAGCACCATATCATAATGGCATTTTAAATAACTTTTTCCTTATACACATTTAAGGCTTACAAATAGCCATTTGTTTTAAAAATACTTTGTTACATTTAAAGACTTATTAGTAAAAAATTCATCATCAACAGAAAGATGTTTCTATTTTATCTAAAATACAAAGTGCAGACAGACTCAATCATGGCAATGATTCAGCTGAAACTCCTGGTCTCAGTGACAGTTTCTTGAGTAACAGAAGAGGATTAAGTACCTAGCTTAAAAGCTACTTTCAAATCAAGTAAACAAACTGATCTGAGGTTCACCACACCTTTCTTACCAAGGAGTCTCTAGCTGAAAGGCATAATGCAAAAGAAACACCTGTCAGAAAATTCAGTGGCAATACTTCTGGGCATCCCACCTCAAGTAGTTCCTAAGATGTTACATTTACACTGTATTTTAGGTTAGTACTCTTTCTTATCACACTCACAAAAGGAAAAAAAAAACAAACTATCTGAAGCATAAGAGAAACAGAATAAGGAGGTATGATTACTAGGTGGATCAATATTATTTTTCAATGCTGACTTGTCAAAACAATCCAGCTTTACTCCTTGGAGTCCTCCTGAAGAAAATATGCTGTCCCAATAAAAACTGCCAGTTCCATCAACTTCTTCCAGGGGCTGGTCAGCTCACCTTTTTACCAAACAAAACACATCAGTCCAGCCACACTTCCTCCATAGCTCAATTCCTCTTAGACCATCACACCTCTTGTCTTTTCTCCAGTCCTCACTGAGCTGTCTGTCATATCCATGTGCAGAGTGACAGGGTAACAGCAAGCCATGCTTGCAGGGAAACAGACCTTTACAAATCTGCTGTGAAATTAGTCCTAGTGCTGCACTGGTAGAGCTCAGACACCACAAGACAGATCTCCATCAGAGTCACAACTCTTAGTGTATACTGAACGCAGGAAAAGGAACCAGGAGAATCACCTTGGAGAAGACAACCTATGCTTTACCCACAAGCCCTGAGTCTCAGCAGAAAGGAAAACAATCAGAAGTCTAATTTCTAGCAACAGGCAGCTCAAAACTACTTTGTAGGAGCTTCCAGCTGACCAAAGAAAATTAGTCAACTGTGAAACATTGTAAAAAGAATGAAGAGTAAGGTGCCTTATAAAGTACATGTAAGTAGCATAGTTTAAAGTACAAAAAGAAAGGGGTAACAGCAAGCAGATCTGTAACTAAGATTGGTGAACTTCTAACAAGAGACATAATTCATACTTGAGACAAGAAGTGTTTAGCAAAATGGTACAGGGAGATTCAGAATTAATTTGGGACAAAGCAAAGAGAATTTGCTGGCCAAAGAAAGGGACAGCCATCACACTGACCTATGGCAGTGCTCTGATACTGTGAGCACAGATGAGAATCTGAAGCAGCAGATGAAAGCACATGTGAATCAGAGCCATGAAGGACAGCAGTGCCAAAGTCTACATGAAATCAGAGAATACTCTGGGAAGACGTTCAGTGCTGAAGTTTTTCTATACTTCATCATAGAATCACACAATGGTTGTGGTTAGGAGGGCTCTCTGGCTCTCTCAACCCCTTTGCCAATGCAGGTTCACTCAGAGTAGGCTGCACAGGATCACTTCCATGTGGACTTTAAATATGTCTAGAGGAGATATATGTCAGCATTGTTCTGCTCTTATCATGCCAAACTGTTGCTGAAAGGGTCTCCCTCTTCCCCTGCTCCTTTGAAAAACGTTGAGTTTTTAAATCCCCAAATGGATGATTTGTGATTTAGACTGCAAAACTGTAAAACATGCAGAATGAAAGACTGGTGAAGGGCAAAATCCCAAGCTGAGCTGACATGTCAGTCCAAGTCAAATACACACTGTTTGGTCTCTCATGGACTGTGAACTGCAGCTGTGTCATGGACCAAGTCCTGAAAAAAACTGTCAAATGTCCTAGCAAGGGATAGCCAGACCAGCATTTTTGTGACCTTATTACGGATCTAAAGAAGAACCCTCAGATTTAACCCAGGTTCCATTTGAAGGAATCAGGAAGATAATTCCTTGCATTAGAAAAAGATGAATGACAACCGTGAAGAATTTACACAACCTCAACTAAATGTCTCATCTGGAAAATGACATTAATGGTGCTGCGGAAGCAAACACACCCAACACAGAAAACAAAATAAAAATATGGGAAAAACTTCCCAAGGGAAAGCAGGCATGGGTGCATTGGTGGCAGAAGGAAGGTACCCACTGTTTCCCATGTGCATGGCAAAAGTAACCACCAGGCTATGGTGCAGAAGTACCTGAACGCTGGGTGCTGGTTTGAGGGATGTATACCTCAAGTATTGCTCAGGACATCCCAGTGATTAACTGAAGGGTCAGGGCTCCATTTCTCCAGTGGGATACCTGGGCTGAGGCTCAAGGCTCATTTCCAAATGTAGCTCACAAATGCCAGAAAGGTCAGATAGAGAAAACACTACTTTCTACCAAAACGACAAAAATTAGGTCAAATAGTAGAAAATATCAAATCCACTGTTTAATCTAAACCTAGTATTGCTACAACAAATCTTTATCTGTTGGAAGAGCTTTCCTCAGTCTGTAGGAGATGCCCTGGATTGTTTGCCAATCTTCACAGCATGTTTAGAGGTCAAATTGTATCACCTTTCACGTATGTTGTTTTCCGAGAACCACATCAAAACGACACCCACTTAGCAAGAGCTTATTTAGGCATTTGACTGTTTGCTTATCGGGTTAAGCCCTCAATTGACAAACCTTTCACACTGATTGAAGAGTGCAAATTCCACTGGAAAAGAAGCAGTCTTAAATACAATCTTATTTAGCACAACACTTGAAGTACCTAAGCTTATCTGGCCCTTTAAATTTCTAAAAATCTTAAACTTCTTGACAATGTATCTCATTGATATTGAATACAGCAATTTGCCTCCATCAAGTTTATTACAAAATCTGCGTTTGTGCTTCTGGAAACTAAAATTTACATTGCTAAATAAAGTCCCCAAAATCCCAAAATAGTACTGGAAAATGAAGTTCTCAGAAAGAGGGAAAACTGTCTGATCTGAAATGCACGACTTCTGCTATCAGAGCCGCTGCTGTTAATGCTCAGTGATTAGGGTGAAATGTAATAAGGATTACAAATGGAGAATAGCTTATTAAGCAATTTATTTCTCCCTTTTACCAGGGTTGGAAAATTCCCTACAGTGCTCCCCTGAGCTTTCTGCCCAGGACGTTTAAAGATTACTGCTAATGCGACTTTGAAAGATTATGCCTTAGTATAATAGATCAAATCAAGAAAATTAGTCTGGTTTTCTTCCTAAGTTTTCTTTTAATGTCATCCTCCTTCTCCCTTTAACTGTTTTGCCTGAGACCACAATTTATCACTTTGATAACACAACAGTGGCACATAAAAAAGTGCTTTGAATGAAAAAGAAGGTGTGCCCCAACTTCCAGTAAGGAGAGTCTGTATAAAAACGATGAATGAAAGCTGCTTTTTTTTCTTTTTATTTTTCTTTTTTCTGGACCCCGATAGGTTTTGCTGGTGCTAGCTGTGGGCTCCCTGCACCATGTCCTGCTGCATGGGATACATTCTAGGGCTTTTCATTTCCTTACAGATCTTTCTTCTCCTGGCACCCATCTGGTAATTGCTTGTGCTTGAACATCATCATTACAAGACATTTTTGCAGCTCAAGTGCTCTTTTATGTATTCTGTATTTTGGAATAAAGAAGAAATATCTCTCTCTCTTAACCAAACACATCTCCAAAACCTATTTAAGAGGTTGTTTTTAACAGTGAGGTTAAAGACTAGAGCAGATTGACAGCTGCCAGGAAAGGTTTGCTCAAATTTAACACTAATGTAAATTAACTGAGTTCAGAAGCAATAGAGCAGAGGTGAATTAAATTCTTTTGAACCACACGTATCTGAAAAACCACATACTTCTTCAGACATTACCTGCCTTAAAAAATAAAGTTGTATTTTTCATGAAAATAAATATTCAGTGCAAAAATCAGTAGTATTATTACCACAGAAAGTATGCACTGACACTTCAGTGTTTTAACTCCATGTTTAGAAAATTACCAAGATGAACATGCAAGTTTAAAGAAAAATATTAAGTAGGCTGAAACTGTTAACAAGTGAAAATAGAAGTTTCCAGTGCCATCAGAGACATAATTTAATGCCCTCTGGTATTAATGGAATTACTCCAATAGTTTCACACGGACTGTTTTGGAGTTTAAAGGCCCAGTAGCAGTGAAATAAAATTACTTTTGGTCTGAAAGAGAACACCGAAGACCAAGAATGGCAGCAGCCATAGCCCCTTTCCTCCTCCTGCTCATTGCCCTGCTCTGTGCAGTCAGTGCCTGCAGTACCAGCTGCTGAGCCTCAGCACTCCTCTGCAGAGAGCTGAGAGGCACCCAGGCAACTGCCAAATGGTGAAGGTCTAAAATAATAATATAACAATTTACATTGCCATGACTAGGGTGATTTCCAAGACCTCCTCTGCAACAGAATGGGAATGGCTTGAGATACAAGCAGTAGCAAGGCCAGCTCACATGGAAAGAGGAAGAAATAAGTAAATAAAGACCAGAAACTGCCTAAAGGCTCCAGTGTTGACACCAGTAGCAGAATGACTTGGTCAGTGTAAGTAATCTACACATATGGTTTCCTTTGTGTTTACCATGTATAAAGGAAAATATCTATAGGCCAAGGTTAGGTGAGGATCCAAGTAAAAGATCTTGCTATGCAGGGACTTACAAAACTGTGGATAAAAATCATTGCTTAGTAAAAATAGCATACTTGTACAGTAGAATGAAACAATTCTGTTCCAGGTGCCATCAGGCACAGTTGTGTATCCATCCAGCCTCTCATATACGTTCTTGACCAATTTCTCCTGTCCCCCATCCCTGTCATGATAGTCAAGAGGACGGCTCAGACTTCTTACCTTGGTGGAAATCTAAAATTAATATTAAACCAGTCCCTTAGTGTTCAAATAGCCCCTCAGTGTGCATCAGTCTATTAGTTCAACATATTTCTTGACAATCTCCTTCCCATCCTGCAGAGCAATCTTATCTGGCTAACATGGCATTTCAGATAAAGATACTTTTTAAAAATACGGAGGTACACCCCGCCCCGTACTCTCTTAACTTCACTTCCAGATTCATTAGTGTTTTTAGGTTTCAAGCCACTTTGAAGGCTTATGAAAACAATTCACTGATGCATGCCACAGATATATCTCAAAAAGGTAGATCAACATCACTTAACATGCCCCTTCTGATTTTAGGTAAATCTGTTTAGTTTAGCAGTATGAAGAACAGGATTAAAGCCACATGTGGTGCTTCTATTTTATACAATAAATGCACTGAAAAGCATTTCTTGCAATGCTGTGTGTGCTGTTTGCCAGTGCTCTTCACTGCACATTTGCTCTTGGGTACCATCATAGCAAGACAGCCACTTCTTTTCCCTGTAATTATTTCAAACCAAATTCTTTCAGACAGACACAGCATAACATACTCTTCCTAAAAACAACCTGCACAGGTGCTGAATTAATAACTTGTTTATCTGAGATTATCTTTGGACAATCTTAATCTCAAATTGTCCAGCTAATACATGTTTCCTATAGGTTTTTGATCACAGGTCCAACACAAATGGGGGAGGCTGTGGCTTTCACCTCCACAAAAACACTAGTAAGAGGAAATAGCAATATGCAGTAGACTGACTCTGTATATCCTGGCCACACGTAAGCATATGGATAGTGGAAGAAGGGATTCCAAAGCACAAAGGAGAGGGGGGAAAAAGTAATGAAAGATGACAAAAAAATCTGGGAAAATAATCTTTATGAGAAACTTGATTATCTCTCTTCCCAGTCTACCTCTTAGCCTTATCCAACTGCCACTGAGTATCCTATGTATATGCCAGTAGTGCTAAGCATTATTAATTCCATCAATATAAAATGGTTGCCAAAATTCTTCTGGATGCCTCATTAATAAAAGGCTGTATTTCCTTCCTGCTGTCTGCAGTGTTTTGGTAGTTTCCTCAGACTGGGGCTTTGTGCTAAGAGAACATGAGCAGCAGTTAGCATGGGCAAGTCCACCATTTGCATACAAACAGCTTTGTGCAGGCCTGAGCAACAGACACCAGAGAAAAACTTCCAATGTTTAAACACCACTTACTCCCCCAGCTTTAATTTTTATCTTTCATCATCCTCCTCCCTTGTTATTCAGTTAGCTGAGCAGAGCACTGGGGTAGGCTGCTGGCAGCTTCCCTGGGCCTCCCTTGTGCAACCCAGCCCAGCCCCGTAAGTCAGATCTGCTGGGACAGGACTCTGTCCCCACACGAGTTTTTTTCACATGGGATTGCCAGTTATCAAACTAGACAGATAGAATAACTTGTGACAATTCAGGTGCAGGGATTAAAGTCAATTATTATCACTTGCTAATATGTATAGGGTTCTCTCTTCCCAGGAGCTGCATGTTGGCAACCAGGAGCAGGTCAGAGGGAAGACCATCTGAGGACAGTCTGAAGAAAGATAGGGCTCTGCAGACCAACATCTCCAAAGGGAGGAGGCCAGTTATAACACTGGAGAAAGCTACTGAGATGCTGTTCCCTGGGATGAATTATTTTTCTTCTTCCACTGTATGGTTTTAGGTGACAGCACATATTCTAGCTGGTGACCAGTAACTAGTGGGGTTCCACAGGGCTCCATTTTAGGGCTACTTCTCCTCACTATCTTTATAAACAACTTGAATACAAGATTGACAGGTAGTCTAAATTTGCTGATAATACTAAACTGGGGAACTGTTGACTCCCTCAAAGGCAGACAGGCCCTGAAGAGAGACCTCAACCAATTAGAGAGCTGGGAAATCACCAAGTGCATGAAGTTCAACCAGGAAAAGTGCTGGATTCTGCATCTGGGACAGTGAATCCCTGAAAATACAGACTGGGGAATAAGAATGCTGGAAAGCAGTGCCGTGGAAAGTGACCTGGGGGTGCTGGTTGATGGCAAGTTGAACATGAATCAGCAGTGCCCTGGCAGCCAGGAGGGCCAACCTGGGCCCCTGTGTCCTGGGGTGCATCAGGCACAGCATGGCCAGCTGGGCAAGGGAGGGGATTGCCCCTCTGCACTGGGGCAGCCTCACCTCAAGGGCTGGGGGCAGTTTTGGGCACTACAATATAAGAATGATATAAAGGTATTAGAGAGCATCCAAGGGAGGGCAAGGAAGATGGTGAAGGACCTTGAGGGGAAGCCACATAAGAAGTGGCTGAGGTCACTTGGTCTGTTCATCCTGGAGGAGACTGAGGGGACACCTCATTGTGTTCTCAACTTCCTCATGAGGGGAAGAGGAGGGAAAGGCACTGATCCCTTCTCTGTGGTGACCAGTGACAGGACCTGAGGGAATGGCCTGAAGCTATGTCAGGGGAGGTTTATGTTGGATATGAGGAAAATGGTCATCACCCAAAGGGTAGTTGGGCACTGGCTTCCCAGGGATGGGGTCACAGCACCAAATCTGACAGAGTTCAAGAAGTGTTTGGACCAGCACTCTCAGTGCCTCTCAAGAGGCACTTGATTTGACTCTTGCAGTGTCCTGTGCAATATCAGGAGCTGGACTTGATGATATTTGTGGGTTCCTTCCATCTCAGGATATTCTGTGCTTCTATGCTGTAATAAATTAGTCATGTAAGTTTGACTTGTATGCCAAACCTCTGCAAGTGCCTCCACAGAAACAGCAGTGTGGGATGTGCTCAAGCAGCAGCAGAGTGTGTTGCTTCATTGAGCTGCTATTTATTATGTTTTCAAAGATTTGGAACCATCCTCCTATGGACTTTCTGGCTGTTTTCAGAGCATGCTTACTGCAGGCTGACTGATGCACCTGGAGCAACAAACCATACGAGATGGTCAGGATTTTCACACTTCAAATGCTGAACTCCTAGTGATACTTAAGAGATTCCTCTGTATCTAGTATCAAAAGGCATTGCTGTGGGCTGATTTTAGTGGAAATCAAGTCTTTCCAGATTCCTGGCTTTTGCTAGAATCAGTATGACTCTGATAAGAGTGGGAAAACCTCCTAGCAGGTTTCTTCTGCACAGATGTATGCAGCAGCAGGGGAAAGAGGTTTTCAGGAGACCAAGGGGCAAAAGCCAGCCTGACTCAGGTTCAGCCAGTTTTTAGAGGACCTGAAGCCACCCTAAAAAGTTTCTAGTTTACCTCACTACCTGGAAAAATCTGCTCTGTTAGCAAAGCACTTGGCGAGGTCCCTGTTCCCCTTTTTAAATGGCCCAACTACCAGCTCAGGGGAAATGAGACTTTCCTACCTCTGCAGCTGTCAGCCATAAATGGGGTTATCTTCGAAGGTATCTAGGGCACATTGAAAACCATAGGAATTGAGAGGATGCTGTTTTGGCAAGTACTGTATTGCAGCAGACAAACATCATCTTCCCATAGAGATGAAGACAGAGCATTGTTTTGCATAGCCAATAATTCTGCTGACATTTTAGGGAAATTACTGGAAAAATGGGCATCTCCAGTATCAAGCTATTTTTAGGACCATTCAAGATCATTTCAAGACAAGCGATTGCTGAATTTGGAACAATCATCAGGAAGCAGAGCAGCTATCAACATGGTTTATGCAGAGGTGATTCAGGATCTGAAATACGTTCTCTAGCTCGTAATTTTTCCCACACATTTCTTTTCACCTTCCCCTGCCCTCAGCTGATGGATGAATCATTATCCTCTGACAATCCGATGTTAATTAAAGATCATTTGCTTTCTATTTGCTCCAGGACTTTTCCTTATAAGTAATATAAATCTGGGATTTGTAAATTATTCTCATGCCTTTGTAAGGTTTCATTTTATAAAGCTTTCTTAAGGACATTTTTCTACAACACACAATTTTTACTGTATAGGAGGTAGTCTGATCAGCAGACAAACGAACATTTTATTACCCAAACATATCTCCAAAAATATCAGTAGATTACACAAGACACTTTCTGCTGATGCAGCTTTCCTCCTACATGATATGGCAGATGCCAAGAACTTTTGTAACCTTTGCCCTACATAAGTCTGAAGGATAAGCGATGAAAGGAGAAGACATGGTACCTACAGATGACGGTAAGCGGTGTTCATGGGCCTAGAAGCAAGAGGCCAAAAGGCACGGCAGAACAAATAAGCTGTACTGTACATATGTCTGGAGCAGTCGGTGTGATGCTGGAGAGAACTTCAGCACATTCATTTCACTAAGTTGCGTTGCTGAAAACAAGGCAGAGCTGCGAACCACTCAATTACTCTTGCAGGATAAAAGTAAAGGTGACTCCCTTGCCTGGTGTGTTTCATACACAGGCCAATTAGATCAGCACACTTGTCGCTCTGAGGATCTCAGAATTGCAGCTGCTCCACCTGCAGAGCAATCGGGCTGCTCCTAACCCGTGCTTGTTGATGTTCAGCGGTGAGCGGCACAGCCGGGGGCTGGACTTAATGAGACAGGGGTTTTAAATGACTGCGCTGCGTTTAGAGCAAAAATAGCCTCAAGCTGCTCTAAATTAGATCCTAGCCAGACTGATATATTTAAAAAAAAAAAAAAAAAAATCAAATAAACCCTCAAGGCTGCCCTCTAATGCCAGCATCAGAATTCTGCTCAAGCAGCCTTTCCATCAGGTAACACTTGATGAGAACTTAATCGGGGAGCTGAGCACTTTGCATCAATAACTAGAGCAAAAAAACACACATCCTACTTCTTAACTAGCAGACATTTGATCATTTTAGCACAGAGGGAAAAAAAAAAAAAAAAAAAAGAAAAAGGGAGAGAGGTGTCTAATGCTACTCACAAATTCAGCTAAACCATGACTTGAACCATATACTCTCTTTCTCAATAATTTATATTCTACAAAGCTTCCCATAGTCATTGTTTTGTTATGTTGAGGGTTTTTTTCAAATAAGGGTGACTTGATTATTATTGAAAGGCTGTATTTAAAATGCAGCAATGTTTTTATTTAGGCAAAAATTCTATTAATAAGCTTAGTCAAACCAAGGTATATAAGTATCTTAAGAATTGGGAAATATTAACTTAGGTGACAATATAAATGCCTAACAGCACGCTTGGATTGCATTAACTGTATTTTTAGAGCTGTATCAGCTGGTGTCCATGCTAGGAACATTTCATCATCTGGGGTAAATTCTGAGATCTGATGAATCAGGCACTGTTTCATAATACTGAATTTCATGCATCTGATCACACACAAAGTTTATTTTTAGCAATTTGATTAGAAAATAAAAGGCGAGTTAAAACCTCAGGCGCTGGTGACGATCACTAGAGGGCAGTAGCCAACCCCTAATGTTCCCGCAGTTTTACACAAAGCCTTGTAGGCTTCCACTCGGGGAGAGAGATGAGCAGCCTCCCCGGTGACGATGCTCATGTGATGGAAGAAAAGCCTGCCTGATTGCCACGAGTGTTAACACTGCTCGACATTAAGCTATTTTTAAAAAGTTCCTGGTGACAAGTAATACAGGCAATGTCGTTTTTTTATCTAATGGTGCCTGTCATCAGCACCACAGATGGGCTGTGGAAGAAGAATTTGGATGGTCCTGCCTTGCAAATGCCAGGACCAAACAGTAGGACTTATTCTCCACTCCCTCCTAGCTTGTCAGCCACAAGTGCCATGGGGGCACAATGACATTCCAATCAGCATTTTATATGGATCTTCACATATTCATATAAGATAACAGTGCACAAGTTTGTGCTTTTCATACCACTGCCATTTACATATTATTTTCATGTACGTACATATATTGGGTGAAACAATGCCAGATCAATGGAATGGAGTAAGTGATTCCAGTGCTTGCTATTGAGAAACTCTTCCCAGCTCTCTTTTCTAGCACTGACACTTTCATGTTCTATTTTCCCCTATCCCATAACCAAACCAAATTAATTAGAAAAAGCAATAACTAATGTTCAAAGCACCACAACAGGCTGGGTGCCCAGACACACCCCTATCTGTGCCATCAAGAGGGTGGGATATGAATGTGAAGGAAGAATGAGACCTCAGACCATGCACAAGATGATTATACATGCTCATGACATGTAAAGTAGCTTTCCATCAAAATGGACATGGCATTAAAGCCAGAGGGGACATGTGTACTTCTTCCCTGCTACAATAAGGTTAAAAAATGAGTCAGATGAAATGAAAAATGGGCGGCACCATATCTAGCCACCCATTTCTACATTTTCTAGTGTTCCTAAAACAGTTGTGTTTTCATTTAGAAAAATCTAACTATATTTGGTGGTTTACACTTCTGCTTCAGGATCTAAGGATTTAATAAAAATTACTTTTCTATTCCAATGGTTATGCAGAATG
Source organism: Onychostruthus taczanowskii (assembly GCF_017590055.1). Classification (NCBI taxonomy): domain Eukaryota; kingdom Metazoa; phylum Chordata; class Aves; order Passeriformes; family Passeridae; genus Onychostruthus; species Onychostruthus taczanowskii. The sequence continues at coordinate 15,726,148 of NW_024498351.1, forward strand.
CTTGAGGACCTGAGTCATAAAAGTTGAGGCAGGAAAAACAACAAATGGAAAACCACTGAAACAAACAAGGTTCTGATGGCTTGTTACTATCGCTGACAATTTTAAGTTCCTGACTTTTCACTTATCTTAAGAGTTTGGGGGCTTTTCACTTATCTTAAGAGTTTGGGTGCTCATGACTTAGGAATACTGAGATTTTATTATGCTCTAAATTTTATCCAGGAAGGAAGAGTTGTAGCAGAAATATCTGGTCACCATCTGCTATCCCTGTGTCAGATACACACAGTTTTGGCAGAAGAATGTCCCTGCAAGGTATGATCAGGGCTCTGTTATTCTCCCTCTGACATTAGATAGGCATGCACTAAGAAAGAGTCAAAGAACAGGGTGAGCAGGGGATGATGCTTACCAAGAATACTTTGATAGCTTTTAAAGAAAGTGTTTGCATTTGTCATGTTTTGTTTGTCTAGCAGAATAGATCTTACCCTGCTATCATCAAAGGTATACTTACACAAGAAATTATCATTTTAGAGCCAGGACATGCAAGCAAATGTCATACTTATTTTTGAGGAATTTGTGGGATCTTCACATGTTATCATAACCTTTTGGATTGCCTTTGGGCTATGAGTTCAGAAACAGGTAGGGCTATTGGCAGTGAGCGAGACAAAGAACTTGACTTGAAGAAGAGCTACCTAAACTTTCCAGAAGCAGAACACTTTTCAGTGTTCAGTCAGAAGGGTAAGACTTTCACAGAACAAATAGTCAGATAGCAATGGAAAGCCTTTAACTCTTTTAACCTTTTCCCAGTAGCAGACAGAACAGCGCCTCCAAGCTGCATATTCCTCCCTTCCTGGCTGTATCCATCTCCTCTCTCTTTGAATAAAGGAGACAAGCAAACTGCTAGACAACTCAAAGCTGCTATGGGATACAGAGAAACAAGTACTGACTCAACCTTCAGCAACAGAGACCACTCAGTATCCACGATAGAGAGCCAGCAGGAGGGCTGGCCACCCCACATGCACAGCAATAATGAAGATGCAAAAGGCAACTGGTTGGAGCTGCGGTCCTTGCCTCGAAGACAGGCAGACTCTGCAGGAAGGAACCCTGAGGCATCAGTCCCTCTCTCTTTTCAATTTCACAGTATAAACTTTATATTATCTGCCTTCACAGAGTCTCTGAGATTTTAGACTTGTGCTGCTTGCCATGTGTTAACGCTGGATTAACCTCACAAAAGCCAGCCACCAGTGGAGCATACAGGACCATTGATATCACCTCCCTGTTATATAGGGGAACCTTGGCACAGCCTATGCATAATGCAGCATCCTAACTCTCTAAGTTAGCAACAAGGACACATTTCAGAAATAATTCTTTAGAAGCCAATGTAGCAGGGACTAGTGTTTGGTCCACTCAGTCCCTGGGAAATCAGAGCAAAGCTGGACTGAACCAAAGAATATTGTTTTGCTGAAAAGTCCTATAAGTCCCCAGTCCACTCAATAAGCTCAGTACTGAGGGTTCATAATAATAAGATGCTTGAACTATGGCATTACTAAATTAATAGGCTTTGCAGAGGCCATAAATCTCTCACAGGGGTCCCCTTTTCCACTTCAGCTAGAAAGAAAGTCATGGCTAGGAGTTACAAAGGACTCTAGAGGGAATTAAGCTCTGAAGTCCTATTGAATTAGCATTGTTTACAAAGCAGTCATAAGTATAATGGATGTTAATGAGTCTTTAATGGGCCGAGTTGCAATACAACACGTGCTGAACTACAATTAACAGAAAGACGGTGCTTACCTCCCATTTATTCTGCTTGACACAGGTGTAAAAACCCTGAATCTAAATGAATTGTCCTGTTGAGAACAGAGTAAAAGAACTCAATCTGCTGTGTAGAGTAAGAAAAATACATTTCTTCTATGCCAAACCAAATTGCGGCTGAATTACACCAAAATTAAATGTTCACACAGGAAGTGCACAGAACTTGGTTGAGGTTGGAAGACATCTCTGGAGGTCATCTGGTCCAACCTCCCTGCTCAAGCATGGCCACCTCGAGGCCGTTGCCCAGGACCATCTCCAGACCCCACAGACTCTGTGGGCAACTTGTGTCAGTGATTAACCATCCTCACAGCAGAAGAGCTGTTTCCTATTACAGACAGAACTCCTGTGTTTCTGTTTGTGCACATTGCCTCTGTTCCCATGACTGAGAAACACTGAAAACAGTCTTGCTCCCACTTCTTTACACCCTTCCTTCAGGTATTTGAACACAGTGGTAAGCTTTTCCTGAGCCTTTTCTTCTTTATTCTGAGCAGTGTCAGCTCCTTCAGCCTCTCCTCCTACATGAGGTGCTCCAATCCCCTAATCATCCTCGTGGCCCTTTGCTGGAGTCCCTTCAGTGTGGCCATCTCTCTCTCGTACTAAAGAGCACAGAACTGGATCCAGAACTCCAAATGTGGACTCCCCCGGTGCTGAGTAGAGGGGCAGGGTCACCTCCCACAACTTGCTGGCAATAATCCTCCTAATGCACCCCAGGATACCACTGACATTCTTGGGGCACACTGCTGGCTCATGTTCAACTTGATGTCCACTAGGATCCCCAGGCCTCTCTCCACAGAGCAGCTTTCCATCAGTCAGCCCTCCAGCATGTACTGGTGCAGGGGGGCTGTTTCTTCCCAGGTGCAGGACTTTGCATTTCCCTTTGCTGAATTTCATGTCATTCCTGACTGCCCTTTTCATTAGCCTGTTGAGAGCCTTCTGGATGGCAGAATGATTTTCTGGTGAGAACTTGATGAGGGTATGTTCCATCTCATTAATGAGGATGTTAAACATGACTAGACCAAATTCTGAACCCCAGGGTACACCAGGAGTTAATAGACACTAGATTTTGTGCCACAGATCATCCCTCTCTGAGCTGGGCAATTCAGCCAGCTTTAAGTTCCACTCATCCAGCCTGCAGGTCATTGGCTTCTCTACAAGGATGTTACAGGAGACAATATCAAAAGCCAAGAAGATCACAGAATCATAGAATAGCTTGGGTTGGAGGGGATCTTAAAGATCATCTCATTCCAACCCTCCTGCTGTGGACAGGGACACCTTCCACTAGACCAGGTTGCTCAGATCCTCATCCAACCCAGACTTCAACACTTCCAGGGATAAAGCATCCACAAATTCTCTGAGCAGCCTGTTCCAGTGCCACCATCACAGTAAAGAATTTCTTTCAAATAACTACTCTAAATCTACTTTATTTCAGTTTAAAGCTACTACCCCTTGTACTATCACTATGTGCCCTTATAAAAAGTCCCTCTCCATTTTCCAGGTAGGTTCTTTTCAGGTACTGAAAAACTGTAATAAGGTCACCCTGAAGCCTTCTCTTCTTCAGAACATCCACTGCTCTTTCTTTATCCACCAAGCCAGTCACATCATCATAGAACATTATTGGGTGGATTAAGTATAACTTCACTTCTGTAAAGCCATGCTGAGCAAAAGTTTTTATTTTTGTTTGTTTTTAGTTTTCACTAAGACTGGAGAGGAGAGGCTAGACATTTTTCAGCATTAGACATGTCATTGAAGAAAAAGCCCCTGTATTTTCTGCCTTTATTTGTGCCATTCACTAATCTAGCTATTTAGCTATTTAGAACACCTTGGTCACAAGCAATTTAATGCACACCTCCCCACTGATTCATGATTACCTAAATCCCACTGAAATAAATTTTAGCACTCTGTTCTCATTCTGACAGGCTGTCATTTAAAGAGCGGCATATTCTGTCTCAGTAGTGATATGGCTGAGAAGATAGCTGTCATTGGGAAAACTGCAAACATCTATCCACTGTCTTGGGAGGACTCACCTTGTACAAACAAGCAGTGGGCAGTCTTAAGTTTTGCCATGTATACACATTTGATGGACAAAAGCTGTATCAGGTCTTCTGTCGACATAAATCAGCCCCTATAAATGGCTACAACATATATAACTATGCTTGATTTTAATCAGTGAAACATTTTACCCAATGTAATTCTGAACACATTAGCTATACTACATATAAATCTAAACATAAACTTAAGATCTTGTATCTGGGAAAAAAATCAACAAAGGAGTTATTACAAATTACAGGAACATATGAGAATGACTTTCAAGCAATCCACACTCAAAAAATATATATAAAAAAATAAAATATATATATTCTTTATTCATATAAAGAATAATCTAAAAGTAATCCATATCGGAGTTTACGTTCCTGAAAAGCTTTTAATCATGAAGAACAGAGTATGTTATATAGAAATTACACCACAAAACATACTTACAGTGAACTGTGCCTCCTTAGACATGGAATTTGACAAGCACATAGCAGCACTCAGGAGCACTACTGACCTGGAAGTCCTGTCTTCCACCACAGAGATACTTGACAACTTCCTATGACAAATATCAAAGTTTTAGAGTTTTTAGGATCAAAATTTGGCTTATGGGCTTAGTACCATATCTCACAGAATGAGAAGAACATCATCTTCTGAAGCACAAATAGCATTTCTTTGAGCACACTAGGATTTTGAGGAGAGCACTCTGAATCTGCCCAACAATACAAGAGACTCATAGTTACAAGCATGGTTTCTTCTGCAAAGGACCATATTGGCATGAAGTCCCAAGACCTATCATGTTATCACCTCCCCCCTGCTGATGCCACTATTCGTGGCAGGTGAACAAACAGAGGAGCATGGTCCTTCCATTAGGAAGTAAGACATGGAAGTGGACTACAACTGGACCAAACAATATCACTGAGGTAAGGAATACCTCTGCACCTGAGGAACAAGGTGGAGATGTGAGATGTGGACCAAGCATACAGAGAGGCAGAGTGCATTAGGAGCTATGAAAAGACTGGAAACTGCTAGCCAAGCTAGCACTGAGAGTGCAAGGGAAAACTAACTCACAGAAAAAGCTGGCACCACTATATACAGCTGTATATATGAACTATATACAGCTGAGAGTCAAGCTCCTAAACTAAATGTTTTCTCTTGAGTGGGGTTCACGTCTTCTTTCCAGATCCAGGATTATCAAGTAATGAAGCTATCACTTCTACAAGTAGGACCTTTTGCACCTTGTGAGTTGTCCCACTCCCTAACAGCCATGAGATCATCCAGAAGTGTGAATGTCTGTCCACACTACACAGCAGGATCTCCAGTATGGGGCTACCATGCTGGCAGGGCCAACCCCAGCCCTAGCCACACTAGGACACAACTTTGCACTTGATTCACCAGTTGCATGGACAATTCTTTCCATGGGAGACTGGTTATCTGATTTCTTGCTTGCACACAATGACAATTATTTTCAAGCCTAATATCCACAGTTTCGATTACTTGGTGAAGTAATTCCATGTAACCTCAAAATGGTTATATAGGAATCATAAAAGAAAAGAGGGGGTGAAGAAACAGAGGGAAGATGATCTGTTTTCTCAAAAAGGCAAACTAGATGCCAATTCAGCTTGACGACTCCCAGAGGATCTCCACCTCCCTGTCACAGTCTGGCAGATGTCGGCAGCGCCAGCTCCCACGGGACAATGGCCACACGCCACTGAGACGCGGCACCCGTGCGCACCCCGGCAGCGCAACGCGGGGGCCGAGCCCCACCAGGCGGGGATCCCCGGGCCGGCGACGGGCGGCCGTGGCGGTACTGCCTGCCCCTCGCCCTGCAGCCTCCGGGGCTCATCCCGCTCCGCGCGTACCGGACAGGGCTTTGCGCCCCGGCCCCCGACTCGCCCCTTGCCTGGGGAGAAGGCTGCGGCCCGCGGGGCCCCTGGGCGAGAGGCGAAAACCGGTGGATGGTGATGGGGACGCGGGTGTCCGCCGTGGGTTGCCAAAGAGCCGCACACGGGTGTCCCGCAAGGAGAGCCAACAATCGCTCGAGGGAAACTAAAAAATACTCAAACCTGCCTTCTCCTGGCTTCCCTACAAGGGTGACAGTCCGACCGCGGCAGCGTCGGGTGATCTCCCTCTGGCTTCAGCCCCGCCAAAGCCTTCCGAGGACGAGGCTGCGGTACACGCGGGGATGCCACGGCCACCCCGCGCCCCCCGCCGCTGACCCGGGCAGCCCGGCCCGCGGGGGAACCAACGAAGGGACAGCCAGCGAGCAAATAAACAACTTCCCTGGCGTAGGAAGTTGCCTCGCAGGTGCCTGCAGCTGGCGGTTAACACAGACAGTAAGAGGATCAACTCCATCTCCGCCAGTGCAGCAAAAAGAGGAGGAAAAAAATAAAAGCCCCCTCATTTGCTATTCAGAATTTAGTTAATTTGGATGATAACGGTTAGTGTTTAATCCCATTGTACGAGAATGAATATACCGAAACCTACAAGGCTCCTGGAAGAATAATACGGTCGGCGGCACGGCACGCAGGGGTGCCCAGGCGGGCAGCCGGCCTTGCCCACTCCGTCCCGCCAACCGGGGTAGACGCGCCCCGGGGCCACCACCGCCTCCTCCCGCGGAGTCGTTCGGCCCTCCCGACCGGCCCGGAGAGGTGGGACCAGCCCGGGGCAGTGGGGTGAGGGCCGGCACCTCGCCTATCCTCCGGCCGCTTCTGGGGAAACGAACGGGCGAGAGCGGCGGTGCCACCCGCCGTGCTCACCCGGGGACATGTGGTGGGGATGGTTTCCCCATTTTAAACCGCAAAGGGAAAAGGGTGGAAAAACGCGGAATACGGGGGAGGACGTGGGAGTTTCCGAGAGAACAACTGCCCGAGCTCACATGGCGGGGATATCGCCGTTTACCGCAGTGGTGGTAAAATCGGTGGCGTCGCCCGGGAGGGCAGAACCAGGCGCCGGGCTGCCCCGCCGCCGGCCCGGTCGCTCTCGGCTTTTCCCTCCCCCTCGGGGGTGGTGGAGCCCCGCGGCAGAGCCGGGGCCGGGGGCGGTGGCGGAGCCGGGTGGGGGAGGACGGGAGGGCGGCCCTGCGGTGCGTGCCGGGTCCGGAGGCGCACCACCGGCCGTGGAGAGGCCCGGGGGGGCCCGCGCCCGCCGCCGCGCTGTCGG
>NW_024498351.1:15733155-15758155 GCF_017590055.1 Onychostruthus taczanowskii
CGGTGCGGGGCGGTGCGGGGCTGTGCGGGGCGGGTCGGGGGCTCGGTGCGCTCGCCAGGCGAGGAGCGCGGCTGCCCGGGCGGAGGGCCGCGGAGAGGAAAGCTAACAATGCTGTGAAAATATGTTTGCAGAAAATAGACAATTGTTGGATTAAACGTATTCAAGTATGAAATAATGCCTTTTTGTGTAAAAAACCTCAGCAATGTGAGCGTACAAAAGTTCCCCTGTGGCAGTTACTTGCTCCCTTTGTGAGCTTTGCGCTCCGGCGTCTCCACTTGGCGCGTTTAACTCGGAGCCCCCCTTTAAACGCGATTGTTTCTTTCTTTTTAATGACATTTACCGGATCAAAACATGCTGTTAATTCGATCAGAAAGCTTTACCCTCCTTAACAATGCCACAATAATTTCTCCTGAAGTTTGTTAAATTGACCAAAATTAGGCAAATGAATAGGGGGTCTGTCGGCGATCCCGCTCGCAGGTGACACCGAATAATGCACTCTCGGACCAGCTGCGATCCCCTCTTTATTTGGCCCTCTTTTCTTTGACCCGCATTATTAAAATTTAGGCCCAATGAAACTATTCATACTTTTCAATGGGACATTTTCCTATAGGATAATAGGCTACAAATTGAGCCTCTCCAAAGGAGAGGGGGAGAGCAGGGGGGGTAAAACAACAACGCACAGACGCGCACACCACACAAAAAAGGAGCGTCGTGTGCCAAAGGCTGGCGAGAGCCTCCCTGGGCCGACGGAAAAAAAAAAAAGGGGGGGGGATGGGGGGGGGGATATCGTGTGCCAGCCCCCCGGTCCCACACCTGCCGGGGTGTCCCCGGCGCATAAAGCGGTGTAAACAAAAAAATCCTCGCTGCCATCTCTTATAAAGATGGACGTGTCACCAAGTCGTGTGAGAAAAGCCTGAGAACAAACGGGGCCACTCCGTCTCCAAGGGTTCTCCCTTGAACTGGGCGGAACAGCCTATTAAGGGCTTACTTAATTACTTTAATGACTCTGGACAGGCTTTAAAATGCAGTCAGCTCCGGGGCTAAGGGGAGGGGTAGGGGGTGCCGGGGATTTGAAGGCTGGCGGCGGGGACGGGGCCGGGGATGCGGCGAGCGGGGCGCAGGGCGCGGTATCGCGCCCTGCGCCCCGCTCGCCGCATCCCCGGCCCCGTCCCCGCCGCTATTGTGGGACAGTCACGTGTGTCCCCGAGGTCCACGTGGGGCGACACAGCTGGGCCGCCCCCGGCTGCGTGGACGGGGGCGAGGAGGGGGAGAAAGGAAGAAGAGAGAAGAAAAAAAAAAACCCCTCATCCCCTCGCCCCCTTCCACCCTGATCTTTAATGCATACACTCCCTCGGCGCCGCTCTCCCGTAATCCTATGGGATCAGCGGGCCCGTGGAGGCCCCCCGGGGTCCCCCCCAAGAAGTGATGGCTTTATAAGGGGGCCGGAGAGAGAGGGGATGCAGAGCCCACCATGGCCTCCAAGCTCAAGGAGCGGAGGGTGAGTCGTCGCCCGCCTTGCGCGCACGGGTCTGCGGGGCCGCCAAGCCGGCCTGGCCCCGAGCCCTTCGCCGTCTTTCCCTTTGAAAAGCCTCCCCACAAAAAACAACCACACGACCCTCAAAAAACCCAAGGCTGCCCTGCCGGGGCCGTCCGCGCAGTCGAGGAGCCTCCAGGGCCGCGCGGCGAGGACCGGCCACCGGAGCATCATCCTTCCCGAAGCCGCGTCGCGCCCGGCACCACTGCTCGGAGCGGGGTTGGGGACTGACTTCCCTGGAGGGGTCGAGACCGGGGCCGGGGGCGCCTGTCACAGCGAGACTGGATCCATCTGTTTTCTCTTCCCCCACTAACGCGCCCCATATGTTTTGCAGAGGACGCCGGTTTCCCACAAAGTGATTGAGAAGCGGAGGAGGGACCGCATCAACCGCTGCCTCACCGAGCTGGGGAAGACGGTGCCCATGGCTCTGGCCAAGCAGGTAGGCGGGGGGGAGCAGCCCCTACGCCCTTTTCTCCCCGATATCCCCTCCGATACGGCGGGGCTAGGGGGCGGCCCAGTGGAACGCGGAGCAGTCTCAGGGGAGAGGTGATGCCCACCTGCCCTGCCCGTTGCAGAGCTCGGGGAAGCTGGAGAAAGCGGAGATCCTGGAGATGACGGTGCAGTACCTGCGTGCCCTGCACTCGGCGGACTTTCCCCGCGGCCGGGAGAAGGGTAGGTGGGCGGGAGCGACCTCCCGCGGCCCCCGCCAGGTCACTCGCGCCATGGAGGCGGCCTTCCCCCCTCCTCTCCCGACCAGACCCTGAGGAGCTCGATTCCCTTCCCTTTCCTTTCCAGCAGAGCTGCTCTCCGAGTTCGCTAATTACTTCCACTACGGCTACCACGAGTGCATGAAGAACCTGGTCCACTATCTGACGACGGTGGAGAGGATGGAGACCAAAGACACCAAGTACGCCCGCATCCTGGCCTTTCTCCAGTCCAAAGCACGCTTCGTTACTGAGCCTCTCTTCACGTCCCTGGGCTCCCTCCCGGAGCCGGACTTTTCCTACCCGCTGCATCCTGGGCCCGAGTGCCCCGGGCACGTCCACAGTCCCGCCGAGGGCGTGCTCCAGCCGCCCTCGGGGGGGCCATTCCCCTGGCACGGCGCCGCCCGCAACCCCTCCCTGCCCTACCACTTGCCCAGCGCCGCCGTACCCCTCGCCAACCCCGGCCAGCAGCGCAGCACTTTCCTCTCATCCGTGCAGGGGCTGGACCGCCACTACCTCAACCTCCTCGGCCATTCCCACCCCAACGCGTTCGGGCTGCCCCCGGGCCAGCACCCCTCCATGCTATAGAGACTCGTCCCGCCTGAAAAAACATCTATTTATGACCGCGGACACTGCGGGTTACACTCGGGCGCACGGGGAGGCTGCCGGGGGCAGGGAGATGCGCAGGGGTCCCGGCTGGCGAGGAGCCCCCGGGGACCCAGATCTGACCCCGCCCGCCCTCTCCAAGGGCCTGAAGCTGTCCCCACCCGCTCGTCTTCCCACCTCCGGGTTCAGTGCCTGTACAAGTTATGCCTTGGAATAAAAGTTTATACCCGCCGCTGCTTTTTGTTCCGTGAGGGAGTTTCCTCGGGTGGCGGTGGGAGTCTCCCCACGCAGCCACCCAGGGCAAAAAACCCCACGAGCGAGACGTGGTCAGCGATGGCCAGGGAGCTTGCTGCACGCACCGCCCGTGGCCGGCGCTTCGGGCAGGCGGGGCAGGACGCGACGGGCCGGGCGTCGGTGCCGCCCGGTTTGTGCTCCCAGGCTGTCACCGGAGGCTGGGAGAGAGTGCCGGGGTACTCCGGAGCGGCGGATGTCCCATTTCCCCGCAAACCGTGCGCGCCCGTGGAGGGGTGCTCCAGGGGCACGTGTCCGAACGGCGTCTCCCGTGTGCTTTGCCAGCAAATTTCTCTGCGGCGCAGCTTGTTCAGAGGAGGAAGAGTAATGGCGAAGGCGCAGGACGGGGCGGGGAGGGCAGGCGGCCGCCGCGGAGGTGCGGGGCGCTGAGAATAAAACCAATGGAAGCTCCGGGAACGAGTCCCTCCAGCCTCGCCGCCGGCGCGGAACCGCGGCACGGCTCCTCCCGACGGGGCAACTCCAGCCCCGCCTGAACCAAGCGCCCCGGCTGTCTCCATAGCCCCTGGAAGCAGGGAAGCCCGGCCATGCCCGACGGGGCCGGAGCCGTCGAGGGGTAAATTAACTTATTCCAGTTGGGTGGGGAGGCTTTGAGGAGATTTGACCTGGGCTGTTTGCCCAGGTCGCGGAATGGGCTGACCCGCAATTTGTAAACCAACCCGATCCTTTATTCGGAGACAGACAAAAAGATCTTCATTACAATGAGTAAAAAGTGGAATGTGTATCTTCCATTTAACCTGTAAATACAGGAAAAGTTCCTATCCCAGATTAATGGGGAAAAGGTCACACGGCGGGATGATGGTAAGGAGTCAGCTAGGGAGGGGAGAAAAACACTCCCATTTCCTCGGGACACCTTTAGAATGGTAAATCCAGAGGGAACTGCTCTTTTGGTCAGTGTACACAGAACAATATGGACTCAGCCAAACATTCAGCAGCAGGAATGGCTGGTGCCTATTATGAAGACACATGTCCAACACTCATTTTTATCAGCACTGCAGAATATGGTCAAAATGCTACATGACTTTTATTCTGCGTGCTTTAAGCTCTTGTGATCCCTCTTTGTCACTGAAGCATTAAAGATATGGCATTTTCCTGAAAATATAAATATATTCAGCATTTTGATCCCTGTTAACCAAATTAAACAAAACTTTCCTTCGCTAAGTAGATTTTCTCTGTGGGATTAGCAGAGGGCCACCATGGTCAAAACTGGGGGCATTTGCATATAATTTTGCAAACTCGCACTGGTCCATGACAGTCTTTGTCTCTCCAATGTTGCTATCCTGCATTTCTTCTTCTTCTCTTTTTTTTTTTTTTTCTTTTCATTTTCATTTAGCTGTGGAGGATAAACCCCTCTTTGGCTTTACAATGACTTTAGGATAAAAGTCTCCCCTCCCTCCACTCTTTCAGGGCTCTGAGCTCACCCTCCTGCTTTTGGCTCCGAAACTATTTTGGAATTTGCTAAAGTCATCTGTACCAGGCATGGGAACTGAGCTGCCTTCCCAGCTCAGATCCACACCTGTGCATCATGCTCTGTGCACACAGGTGGGTCAGCATAGGCAGTGGGGAACAGAGCTCCCTTGGGACAGGCATCCCCTGTCTTTTGACAGAGGTTCAGCTGATTTGTCTTGATTTTATTTTACATTTCTGTGCCTATAAGACAGAGACTTTTAGCCTTTTTCCCCTCTTGGATTTATTTTAGCTCTGCCATGAGCATCATCTTCCAACCTTGCTGGGAGCAGGTGGGAGCTGGATGACACCTGTGCTGGGCCTGTTAAAGGCTGTACCTGGTCCCAGGTGGGGTGCCTCTCTGGGCTGGCAATGCTCATGTCTGGACAGGAGTGCCATTTACTGGTGTCCAGGAGCAGCTAGCACAGGGAATGAATAGAGAAGGGTTGTTCCTGAAAATAAACTACTTCAATTCCCAAAGCCCCCAAAATATTAGATTCTGTGTTATGTACCTGCTTGGCTAAAAATCTTAATGGTGAATGATTTGCTCTATCATGTCCTATTTCTTTCCTTCAGCTAGCATATTTCTCATTCCTAGACTTTCACATCTCTTTTGCCTTCCTTTCCCATGCCTTTAATGCCCTCTTTTCCATCTCTTCTCCCTGCTATCGGAATTCCTCTCTTTTCCTCACACATTCCATGTCCTGCATGTACTGCAATTCTTCTCGCCCCAGAAAATAGTTGTACAGCATGGTCACACCTCAGTAATTTCTTTATGTTGAGAGAAAACAAATCATGTTGGGATCAAAGGACAGCAAAATGTAAGTTTACAGTTCTGTATCTGATACTGGCTCTCTCTTGCTATTTACTCAGACAGTAGAAGAGTTTATGTTGATCTTTGTAATATTGCATTACTGAAAACATCTCCAACTCCCTAATTTATCCCAAGGATTTATTTGCATTATTATTTAAATAAAACATCACCAATTAGATCAAAGGGACATAAATAGCCTGTGCATAAACTCTCAGTCTTAAAGCTTTATGTTTTCAATCGGTAAATGGCAAAATCTGGAGGAAATTCTACTGTCTCACTTTTAAAATAAGTAAAAAATGTTTATGGACTTTGAGCATATATAACACAGATCAGAACTCTTCTTTCTTCCCATGGTTTTACACCAGTCTGAATGCATTATTCAAAGACCTAGGGGCTTTGCTGGTGGTGCCAAGCTGTGGAGTTTCCAGCCTTGGAAACAGAGCAAATGCCACTGAAAAATTCAGGACAACACAGTAATTCTTGGGGCATCTCATCAATCAGGTCAGTAGCTAACTAGAAAAGAGTATTTTTATTGCACTTTGGGTCTGTAACCCTGCTCACAGCAGGACCACAACCCTGCTCAACACTGGACCACAAAAAGCTGCATCAGCACACCTATAGGGACTGAGCCATGAGTTTGAAAGAAGCAACTGAGGGAAAGAGGAGGAACTGCGCCAACGAAGATTTTTAATTACAGATCTGTTCCAGCAGAGATGCACACAATAATTGGCTTCCTAGTGGTATGGATATGATCCCTTTCCCGTGGTGAAGATCCTGCGAGTTTATAAGTCTTGTGGTCCCACTGCTCCATGGAATGCTGCTGCTATTCCTCAGGCTCAAAGGTACCCCAGGGTTGCCTGCATGATTTGACCAGGATCATGCCAGAAATGCTATTAGAGGTAGAGGATCTTAGGTGCCAGGGTACAATGATCACCCCAATCAGATCAGCTTCTTGCTTCTTGCCCTTCTGCCATTTAATTCTTGAAGATAATTAAATAGTGCCTAGAAGTCCAGGGGGATTGTTTTTCCATTATAAATTGAATCAGTTATAAGGAGGAGGAAACTTTCTGTTTGTCTGTGGAACAGCCTGTGTATTAAACACATGCTACTGAAGCTTGTCCAGCAGCCCTTTTGCAAAGGCAGACTTTTGGAAGGAAACCCTCCAGCCAACAACTTCATATTTGCTGAGATGTAGCATCTCTCACAGATTTGCCTCCTGCCTTGGGTGAGTCTCACATCATCATGTCTATTTCCAGCAAACTTTCCTGAGTAGTGCATAAAGGCTGTTTTAGGAAAAGAACACTGAATTCTCTTGAAGAGAAAAGTGATTATAGAAAGAAGTACAAGAAAAATAATTTTAATATGTATGTATTGTTAAAACTTGGATACCTACCCACATAACATATTGCATATAGAGTGGCATAATAAAACAAACAAAACTAATTTTAAAAGATGAGAAAAAGCAACACTGAAGACTATTAGATGAAATATCACATGGGAAGAAAGAGGAGTAGTTTGTAAGACTCAAACTCAGAATATTAAATTAGGAATTTTATCAAACAAAAAAAAATATTAAACTGAGGAAACAGATTGTTTAACATTTATCTTCAAGATACAGCAACTGAAATTTGAATTATGCTTCATCAGAAGTAACACAATTAATTAGGCTGAAAAAACCCACTTTTGCTAATAGGAAATCTAACCTTTAGTATGTATGCTCTGAAAAGTTAAAGGCAATTTAATTTTTAATTAAGAATACAACACTTCCAAGTGCAGTTCTAGCCTACGTAATGACTACATAATTTAAAAATGAGGCCCTTCAAACAATGGAGTCCTTCAAGGCAACAGGGAATTCATTACAGGGTCTGTGACTCAGTACTTATGCTTTTGGCTTAGTATGAAGTTATTTTTACCCCTGCTGAGGGCTTAACCCAGAGCATGTAGAAATATTTACACCAGCTCACCCTGTAGTAGTTTGTTTAGAGATGCTTGGTCTCCTACTAGCTTTGTGGAAACCAGGCAGTGCCTGACCTCTGAGCTTATTTCCATCTCTTGTGAATTCCAGCACCAAAATTATGCTTTCAGTCCCATAAAGGGTGCAGGTATTTAGAGCAGGGCCCAGTCCAACTGGAACCCTTAAGGCCAGGATCATGGCAGAAAGTGCCTTCATTGTAATTCTTCATACTGTACCTCCATCTCCCTGTCCTTAGTTCCTAGCCTGAGGCTTAGACATTCTTCCAGGAAGTTGAAGCCTCAAGGATGAACGCCAAAAACTGTGTTCCTCTTTGGGAGCACCTTCTTATAACCACTCTGCCCCTACAAAGCAATTTCCGTGTTCTTTGAAGGAACCACTGTGCGCTGGTTCAACCTTTCAAAGGAGACGGTAGTCAATCAGATGGTAGTCAGCCAGGGGAGGGCTTGATCTCAAGGTATCAGCTTGAAGGAGATGTTCACTTTGGAGGCACTAGCAGGAAGCTGTGACATGGTTTCAGTGCTTCCTCACTGCTAGGGTAGAGACTGTGGCTTTTGCCTTTCCCTCCATTCTCCTCTGGAGGTACATTTGATCACCATGTACTACACATACAGGAAGCTTATACAGGCCCTCTTGCATAGTACACCTGGATTCAGTTTAGCTTTTCTCAGTAATTCCTAGTCTGGTTTGGCTGCTATTTGTTTAAATGTGGCTTCATTCAATCCTCATAGCTTCCCATGCATGCTACATTAGTGCCATTCCAGGAATTCACAGAGATTAGCCTTTAAAGGTCAGTCTTTTATGAATAAAATACAGGATTGGTCTTTTCTACTTTTTCCCCCCAAACCAGAACGTCCTTCAATGTATCCTAGGGCAATCTCAAGGTTTGGTACACCTGACAAGTTTTTGATACACCTGTACAACTTTACTCACTACAAGAGTGACACCACTACGGCCATGAGCAAAGATTAGGGTGTAGAGTTTTCCCCTAAATGTGGTAGTATGGAAATAATTTACCCTTACTATGAAATTTACCCTTACTATGAAATTTCAGGACTGGAATATGTAGAAGGAATAATAACAACAAAACCTATTGAACAAACCCCACATGGCTTCAAACTGAGAAAAGTGTAACAGGGATCACTGAAATTCACTGAGAACAGATTACCAAACTTCAAGAACCTCAGCAAACCTAGGGACAGTTTCCATGTCCCATCCAATGTATCCCATCCAACACAATTATACATTAGAATGTTCAAAGGGAATCAATATAACCCGAGTCTTTCCTATTCCATTACAAAATACCTTTTTATCATAGCATGTAGTAGAAATTTTTCTATGCCACAAGCTTTTCTTTCACACAGTACCTTCTCCTCTCTTAAAGAAATGAGAGAAAAACTACTCTTGGAGTTTTATTACTGAAATAATTGCAATAATTTTGGCTGTAATAGTAGTAATTGGAATTATTACTGTAAATTCACTTTGATGTCTGGGAAAGGCAATAAAGTAATTGGAAATAAAGTCTAAGTGCAAGAGTACATAATTTACTGCATAATGTCAAAACCTGCTAGACAGCAAAGATCTAGGAAAATGAATATAAATATGATAAAGGTACCACTCTTTACAAGGCACCATCTCCAGAAAAGAGAGTATGTTAAAGCAAACAAGGGACTCCTACATGCTTGTTAGGTATATCCATATACTGCAATGTATCCTTAGCTAGTGCAGGTGGCAGATTCCTGGACATCCATGAAGCTATAGTCGCTTCCACAAGAAGACATAGTGGAGTTGCATCATTTGAGAGCTTGCCAAATACATAAGCGATACATATTTCAGTGGCTCCTCATGCTCATTTTATTAGTTCAATTATGCAGTCACATGTTTATAAAGATGTATGGGAAGAAAATGACCTAATCTTGTTTTAAACACACAATTATGCTGATCGTGAAAGTGAAGTATAGAACAGGTCCTTCCATCTCTGGTACTCAGTGGATAAAATATTCCTCCAAGAACAAATGCCACAACTAGGCACAACAATCTACACTTAAAGGAAAGGTCAGCCTCCCTCTGTGTGCATATGGAGGAGCTAATCCGGCTCTGTGAGGTCAAATGATCTTTCCATGGTGAGGAGGTTCCAAGCAGCAATATGGTATGCTGTTCTTCACCAAGTATTACATCTACTCAAAAGTTATTTGCAACTCTCCATGCTGCAGCTTTGAATCTTCTTTCCAGGAAATTAATATAGAATCATAGAATGATATAGGTTGGAAGGGACCTTAAAGATCACCTAGTTCCAACCTCCCTGTCACGTGCAGGGACATCTCCCACTAGAAGACCAGGCTGCTCAGACCTCCAGCCAGCCTGGCACTGAAGATCTCAACGATGTGTGGCATCCACAACTTCTCTGGGCGACCTGTTGCAGTGCCTCACCACCCTCTCAGTAGAGAGTTTCTTTCAAATATCCAATTTAAACCTACATTCACTCTGAAGCTATTCTTCCTTGTCCTGTCACCACATGCCCTTGTAAATAGTCTCTCTCCATCTTTTTTGTAGGCTCCCTTCAGATATCAGAAGGCTACAATTAGGTCACTCCAAAGCCTTCTCTTTCCCAGGCTGAAAAATCCCAATTCTCGGCCTTTCCCCGTAAGAGAGGCGCTCCATTTCTCTAACTAACTAGGTGTCCCCACTCTGGACTTGCTGCAACAGGTTCATCTCCTGCCTGTGCTAAGGAGCCCAGAAGTGGTGTAGCACTCCAGGTGGTGTCTCACCAGAACAGAGAAGCAGAATTTTCCCTGATTTTCTTAGTTTGTTGTATGTTACACGCAGTTAGCAACTGTGTTACAGTCAGCTTTGCTTTATACTCCCAGAAAGAGCTTCTACCACCCCTCCACAGTGCAACTTACACTATTGGACATGGCAAGCAACAAGTAGGTAAAAGATGTGCATCCCTAGGAGAAGCATATGATGTAGCTAGACAGACAGGCAACTGGAGAACACAAGTGCTGTTCTGCTAGTCATGGGAATATCCTATGTTAATTTATAGCAGTTTTGCAAAGGGGTTTTTAGGTTTTGTATTTGGCCAGCTTTTTTTATGAAGCTCTTCCAAAAAAGATTTATAATCAATTTGCCTTTTCAGATTGAGGTCAAATAGAGAAAGAGAATGCTAAACTTCTTGTTTTATCGGGAAGTTACAGGGATTTTGAGATTAGAGTTCTGAAACAGAGAACTAACTCCTGCTGCCAGCATCCAGCTTCCTAAAAGCCTTTCAAAAAGTTTTCCAGGCATTGTAACTGCAAACAGAAAAAACCCAAAGATTTCTTTATTTCAGGAAAATGACAACAATTTCCTTGGGCACAGAATGCCTTTGAGCATCCAGTCACAGCTGGCCAGGACATAAGATGAGGACAGAGGTCCACAAATGCCCGGACAAAGTGCTGGCAGGTTTCTTTCCTTACCAGACAAAAATAGAAAGATGGGATGGGACCAACTGGATTTTTTCATTCATGTACTTGGAAAAATTACTTGGTTATAAAACAAGACAATACCACAAAGGAAAAATCTTTTGAGTGGTGTGATAATAGAAGAACATACTGAAATTTATGACCATCTGACATAAAACTGTTAGCTGTCTCAAAGGAAATGGTCTGAGAATGAATGAATCATTCTAAGCAATCTTTCTAGTCAAGTGGGATAAACAGGCAGCTTCTGAGGATAATTTATCAGACTGATTTTATTTTATCCCTTAAAAAATAAGTACATTTTCCTTGGAATATATATCTTTCCCCTTTTAATTTTGAGGGAATGTGGGATCAATAGGTCACATTTAGATATACAAGTAGGGGAAAAAACCAGGGCAGCTGAATCCCACCCTCACTGTTGCCTGGCAAGTAGCCTAATTTATCTGCTCAGATATTTTAAAGGGGCTAGACATCTCCATGCTAAAATATTGCATTTAATTAAAAAAAAAAATCCTGTTTCTTGTGTGCCTGTTACACAGTCAGAAGGTGTAACAAGTTCAGTCACTGAACTGAAATAGCTGTGCAGTTGAGAAATACTTTTTACATACTAGTTGCATGTACTACAGACCAGATGAAAAGAATTTTATGTGGGGAAGAATGGATTATTTACCATTTCCCTCCAGCAAGCACTGTTTCAGAAAAAATTCTTAGCCATCCACTGAAGGCCAGTGTCCTTTCTCCATAATCTGGTTGTCAAAACGTCAAGCTCAGAAGCTTGAGCCCCTCCACAGCACTGGTTTAGCTCTGAAATGTCTGCATAATTACAGCCACCTTATTCCCCTGCCACCTTTGCCACCATGAAGCAAAGGGCTTCAAGGACTCTATGTATAAAACATCTCCATAAAAAATAACAAAATTCATATTATTAAGCACATGCATACTAAGGGAGAATTTTGCTTTCCATTGCTTTAAATGAAACAGATTATTTTCTCCTCTTCTCTCTTTTCCTTTCCTTCATTACAGTCACTGAAATTTTACCATCTCTGGCTGCTAACATGAGTGAAGTGAATAATGCTGTGTTCTTATAAGGGTACTTAGGAGCTGGCATTCCATTACAAATAGGTACATCATAGCATAGCCAATCTTTAAACCTATCTTTAGGAAAATAATTTATTATTATTTAGAATTCTTCAGCAACCAGTTTTGATGCTGAAGCTTGTGCTCTGTACATTTTAAAAAGAAAGATGATGCTGAGACAAGGTGCTATTTTGGTGCTGAACCCCTTACTCATCCAGTTTCTTTCCATTTTTTGGAACAGTGCACTATATTAGAACACAGTTTCACAACCACTATTTTTTTCCCTACCGAAAGAAATTATATTTGCCCACACCTGACTACCAGCATGTCAGAATCACAGCTGAGCTTCTTCATAATCTTAAATTATTGGCTTCTTTTCAGAGTGGACAATGCCTGGCATTGGGAAAATATGCTGAGCTCAAGGAGTAGCCAAATATCTCATAAACTTCTGAAAACCCAATATGTTGTCCCTATAATTAGATTTCCAGGGCTATTTCAGGCTGGTTGTCAAACCTTTCTTCCATACCCTAAAATAATGTGTCATGTTTATAACCAGACTTCAAACAAAGTGTAAGGACACTAAATTATAGAATGATAAAATATCCTGAGTTGGAAGGAACATACAAGGATCATCAAAGTCCAACTCCTGGTCCTGCACAGGACAGCCCCAATGATAGACAATGACGATTTCGAACAAAACCAGGAAGTTATTCTAATCATTAGCCAAATAACTGTATACTTATCCAGCAAACTCCCAGCAAAGTCATTGATAACTTCAGAAATTTTTCTACAGATCGTAGTTAACAAGCTAACAAACAACACACTGCTAAATGATGCCTGCTCAGATCCTATGAATGACGGATATTAATGGATCTCCAAGGATGTCACCACTCATCATGGTTCAGCCTTATTGTCACCATGATCTCCAAGGCTGTATTGTCTTATTACTTCAGCATAAGATACATGGTTTCCTGAGGGAGACACTGAGAGCTAACTTCATCTCAATCTCCAAATTCCTTCTTTATCACTGCACAGTGTTTCTTCTGTAAGCTTAAAATGCTCCTGCATAGCTTGAGGCAGAAAAAGAAACCAATGTAAAAAATTATTAAAAATACTCTTCCTGTTATCATGCTGGTACAATTTCTCCTTGTGGGTTGACTTCTGGTGCCTTCAGAGGCCTCTACAGACCCAATATATCACAAAATCACAATTTCTACATGGTCCCAATGATGTATTCCAGGACCCACTATCATCCTGAAGTTTTCTAGGAGATGAAATAAACCAGTTGACAGATTAGAAAGAGCAAGCAGGACCCTACAGAGGTCCCCAAGTCAAGATTAACTAGATGATCTTTAATGTTCCTTTCCAACTAAACCATTTAATAATTTCACAATTACTGCCAGGTTGCGGTCCCAAATTCTTCTCTAATTTCTCATTTCTCCTTGTTTCTGCCATTCTTCAGACCATAATGCAATTAATACTTTGAACTATAGACCAGATTCCATAGTTTCCATGGTATTTGACACCATATCAAATTAATCACTGCTCAAAATTTAGGCCAGTAGAAAAAATAATGCATATTATGCATTGTTGATAATGCAGTCTTGACCCTGCAAGGATTTGCTTATAAGCTCAGCCTTGTGCACATGACTTCCTTTACTTTACGGAGTGCTGCCTCATACAGATTTCAGAGGAACCAGATTGCAGAGGAAAACTAGATTGAGGTAAAGTGTCGATACCACAGAAATATCGTAGGAACTGGCAGGCCTGGAAAAAAATAGTGGTCATAATGGTACATTCTTCCAACCCAACAAGGACTTAGTCCCTGAAAATGACCAGGACAAAGATTAGGCTACAAAAGGCTACAAAACTGCCACCCTGCATGCTTGGAAGTAGGACCTCAGCTACAGCCCTGAGCTTCTCTATTGAATTTTAACCCAGAAGGATTAGTCAGTTCTAACCCAGTGGAAGACAAGCTGTTCTTCAGGACCAAAAGAAGTAGCACTGCAGGAGCAAGACACCTATTTTTCTACACCTGCCCTGGCTTATCTTCCTGGCTTCTATATTTTTAAGTTCTGCTTATTTTCATTCTAATTCTGTGAATCATTCTTCTCCTTAGACTCAGATCCCAGCCTGAACTGAGGTCTCTCATCAGAGACACTAGGCAGCCCTGTTATGAAAGAAAAACAATCAGTTTGCTCTTCTTTCTTCAGTCATGAGGTCTGTCCTTAACAAAATACAGGAGCCTAGGCAAATGAGCAACACTCATCACTGTAATACCTGCCAGTACAATTTCCAGTGATTTTAATTCTTAAAAGGTAACCACAGGTGTGGTGTTGCTGGGCAGCACTGTTTAAGCACAGCAGATCAGATCCCATTCTGATTTATAACTCTGGCAGCTCAAGTGATTGCAGGAGCTGGCAGCTTTGCACATGCCCTCTGAAGGGCAAGATGCCCAGATAAAACATGTTGGCAGGCGTGCCTGCCTTTCCAGCCACCCCTGCACGAGCGTGCCTTCCCAGCGCCGCAGCACCACAAAGCGGGTGCAAAGCAGCTTTCAGAAAGACCAAGCACCTCCAGGTGGCTAAGGGCACGGAGCTGAGGCAAATGTCTGTGGTGGGCAGAGCCACAGTCCAGCGGGGTTAAAAGCGAGGCTATCCAAATTCATCCAAGACCTGCAAATCTGGAAACACGTAAACCCTACATGCGTCAGATAAAGAAGCCAGAAAGAAAGGTGCCCCCTAATGAGTTTTTTTTGCGCTTGGGTGAGCGAAAGGGCTGCTTCAGGAGGCTAATAACTGAAAACCTTCCAGGCTTTTGTCCGGAGAAATGGCAGGCACTTTCCATCCCTTTGAAAAAAAGAAGGCCTTTCGGAGTCTTCACGAGAGATGTGGATTTTAAGGGCGACCTTAGGTCATACAGAACTAATCAAGCGAAAACAATAAGAAAATTAGACTGACAGTCAGCAAGTATCTGAGGACTTTATCAAAAAGAATTAGGAATGGACAAATTCACTGGGAGCAAAGGATCAGATCTGCAAGGTGGCATTGTGTGGTGGGATTAAATTATTTATTCATTGTTAATTTATTTATTTATGTATGTGCAAATGACCTAGCTGCTGCAGGTGCTGAGAAGTTTCTGAAAAGGCCCAGTTTTAGAGCCAAGGCTAGAATATTGGTCCATTTAACTCATTCTTTTCCTTAAGGCGATCAAACAGTGACTTTTATCTAGGAGATAGAGGAGGAAAACCATATGTGTACTGGGAATGATGCGGGGTCTGAGCAGCACTAAGTACGCAAGTATTCCAGTCTCATTCAAGAATGCTGTGCAGTTTAATGTCCAGCAAATTAGCAAATGAATGCTTATGTCAATATGTGAAAAATCCCTAGTTGGCTTAAACAGATAAAAAGCCTCTTGGGAAATGGCAGAAAATGCAGGCTTTCTCTCCCTGTCTTTTTTAAAGAAAGAAAGAGAAACAGTACTTATTAAGTTTTCCCCAAACTTACAAAAAGTTGCAGAAAACATCAACAACCTACATGGATGCTGGATCTTATATGTACATGAAATTTTTCCAGTGCTACTACTGGAGAAATATGAAAATCTTTTGCACTCTTTGAATCACATATTTGCTATTCAGAAGGAAACAGTTAAAATCTGGGACAGTTACAGGGCCTGTAAGATGCCACCCTGCTACTTCTCTCTTAAAGGTACAGGATGTCAAAAGCCCTGGAGCGGGTCTGTCTTTACATTTTTCCCTGATTTATAAATACTGCCTTGAGTACAAAATCCACAAACACCCCTCGATTTTTTCTTCTCCACATTTAACCATTTATAGGAAAGGGTAAATTGTCATCTCATGTTTCCCTTGACCCAGCAGAGCAAAGCCACAGTAGGGACTCTGTGTACGACATGACCCTGGGGAAAAAAGGAACACGAGATCTCAGCATGGGGGTTGGAGGCAAGAAGTCACACATATCGAAAATGACAGCATCACATCAGTTAATGCCATTTGATAAGGGAGTCCTGCTGGGGTTTATGTCCTTCTGCAGAGATACACTTAAAGGTTGGCTGGTAAGGAAGATTTTTTACTAACTCCAGAAAGGGATTGTAGATATTTGGTCAGGAAAGATCATAATACATTATCTTTCTTCAGGACAAGCATCAGTAGCTATGCTAGGGATCATAAAACTTCTCCATGAGACACATCTTGGAACCAGACAGGCAGGTTTATCCACTTATGCTTTGCACATGGTATTTCCCTCCTCTTGGCCATACTTAAGTCCTCTTCTCAAAACCAGTCTTCATCACATCCTGTTGGAGAAAGGGTTACTAAAGAAAAAAAACAGAGGGCATTTTAAAGAAGAAATATCTTTAATATTATTAAATTTAAAGCATCACCTCAGATTAAAAGTTCAATGAGCCAATTTCTCAAGCCATGCAAAATGGAAACAACACAGGCCATGTAGAAAGTCTGCTTCCTCCCTGGAGTGATGAAGTCCTCCTTCCTCCCCTGAATGTAATGTGCGAGGATGAATTCAGTGATAATGAATGCCAGCAGGTCACTAACACACTACCCCTTGCCTTCTGCAGCCCACTGAGAGCTGTGACACACAGTAAGCAGGGAGCCTGCTGACCTATGCTCTTAGTCTATCGGCTGCCAGGGTGCCTTTTAAAATGGCAAGAGCCAAAAGCAGTTAAATAGCATTGAGAGTTCAGCTGTGTCAGGAACAAGCAGCACAGCCCAGGCCACTTCTTGGTCATCATTTCAAATGGATTGAATCCCAGCTCATAAGAGAAATACTTACTATCAGTATGCAAGGACATGATCTAGGGTTATTCTCATCCCCAAGACTATCAAATTCACTTTCTGTGTTGTCTCTGTCTTCATTATAGTGACAATGTTTCACAGCTTTATCTCAAACAAACTTCATCGCTACCTGCCTACTTTTGGTGTTACAATCATTAGATAAAATATCAGTATTTACATGAGTATTATTACTACAGGAAGTAGAATACTTTCAGTATTATGTTCCAAATTTTCCACCTCTGGTGTGCTGTTCACTTCCAAAATTGATGGAACAAAAATTCCTTTTTTGCTGCTAATTAAGAAGCTTTGCTTAATGTCTTACTGATGTTTTACACAGAAGAGTCAAACTGGCTGTGAGTCCTCCTTCTGTTGGAGAAACAAACTGGCTACCTACATAAATGGAAAGAGCTGCCTCAAGCCAGAATGGAAATATGACCCTCTGCAGGCTCGGCTCATGCAGGACCAGAGGGAGGACAAAGGAAAAGGTGATTTGAAGTGTCCTGGCACTCACCACCACACTTTGCTCAGGGATGTCCAGGAGACCTTCCCCTCTGCTCTATCTACTCCCTGCTGTATGCACAGCTGCCATTCATTAATATTTTCTGGTAGCTGGTAGTCTGACTCCTACAGGGAGCAACAGTACAGTATATTCCAAAGACACTAGATTCTTAGGATTAATAAATAAAATATGGGCAAACTAAAACAGGGACATCTTATGCTGCTTCTGGAGCTCTGCACAGCTAAACAGGCAAGGAGCTGAATTCACACAACCCAGCCCCAAAAGAAGATTCTTCCAGGAACCAACAGACTCTGAAGCTTAGCCTTGAACAGGATCCCATCAGCTAGTGCCATTGTCATTAACTACCAAGTCCTACCGGAGTGGTTGCAAATTATAGGATATAAAATTATCAGAGGTTTTAATAGCCTTTCATGCAGAGTACAAGACTGAAGTGAAAGTATAGAAATATATTGCTTACTGTTATTAAATTCTGGCTTCTCTAACATTTTGTGTCTAAAAGAACTCTTTCCTTCAGAGATGCTGTGGACAAGTATGGAATGTTAAGCTCAGAGTTAGTAAGGCTGTGCTCTAGTACCATTTGTCCATGGCACTGAAGGATGCGTGCAGGCAGTTTTTGCTTCTGTTTTCATGTATGTAAATCAGAGATCTGAACAACTATTGCTTTTGTATTTAAGATGTATCAATTATTATTGTTATTGTTATCTATTGTTCTGCCTTTGGTTTAAGATGTGGACCCACAGAGCCATTCTGCCTAGACTTTCTCAGCACCACCCTAGTTCAGGCAGCCAAGGTGTTGAAATCCCTGCATTTTCACAATACTGAAGGTGAAGGACGGTAACTAAGATTTTCTCGCTGGATTAGCCTTCAGGGAAGAGTAACCTCTAAGTGAGACAAACCAGAATATTATGTTACCTTTCCAGTGAAATTTTGTCTCCTTGAAAAAAGACTTATCCAAACAGATCCACAGATTTTATTGAAAAACAAAGATTTCTTCTTAGTAAGAAGCAGACAAAGTCCATTTAAATGTATGATAACTATTGTTTTAGCATTTTTCAGCATAAAGGGTAAAGGGGAAAAAATGTACAAGATCATAAAAAGATGTGCAAAAGTAGAACAATGTTAAGAAAGACGTTACTATAAGATTCCTGTCAGAGCGGAACACATAGTTTGCATTAATAAATATATCAGTAAGTGACCCCAAAGAGCCCTTCTTAAAGAATAGGAACTTTGACTTGACTGATCAGACATTCAGCAACACAAAGACTAAGGTGGCAAGTGCAATGCAAATCTGCCCTTTGGGATCTGGTCTATGATGATGGCTGCTACCACACAAGTGTTTTCAAGACCCCTTTATATTTTCCCTACCACTCAAAATGTGCAAGTTCTGAAACTGAAACACCATGTTAGTCCCTGGCGTCAAAAGTCAAAGGGGACTCGTCCCAAAATGTGTAGGTTGCTAGGCTGAACTAGCAACAAATCCATTCCTTCAAACTCTGCTTAATCATAAAAAAAATACAGACAGGATTTCCTTCAAATATTACAATATTAAACAAGACTTGCCTTCTTATTAAAGGCCTTAATATTAAACAAACTTAAATATGTTTGTGGGAGGAAGGATGAACTTCTAATATACTTACTGTGTGGCTGTACACAGCTGCTGTTGCTCTTTTAGACAGTCTTCAGAGCAGGGTCTGAGATAATATATACAATACAGGCAGCAGAGAGAAGTCCAGACACCCAGCAGCTCAGGCCTATTTAGGTGTTTTTAGGAAATGAAACAGGGAATTAGCTGTTTGGCTGGCACAGATGCATATTGCAGCCTTTCTCTCAAGGGAAGCAGTCTTGCAAAATTTGCTTTGGTTTAGTTTAAAGGGAAGACATGGAGGAAAAGAAATCAAAGAAGCAAATTATTTTGCTGGGTAACATCAGCACAGAGCCCTTAGAAAGTCTACAGAAGTAGTATTACTGCAGAGAAACTCTGCCCCTTCCAGAGACAACGTATATATTGTTTCTTATACTTTGATCTGAATGAAGCATATGAAAATACAATTTATATACAATCAAATATATTGTTTAGAAGAAATGGCATTTTCATATTTCATACTGATTAGAAGCTATCAGGGGAAAAAACCACAAAAAATTTCCAGATAATTTCTTTCACTTCTTACAGGAGGCTACTAAGTGGAAGAAAACAGTTTCACAAGGTCTCCCTGACTACTGAGATGTTGCAAACATCAAAGAGTTGATTAAAAGTCAAGTGTAAATACACAGCAAGGTGCTTTGTCTAATTCAGAAAACTGGACTAAATGATTCTAGGGTTTATTCTAGAATTGTTTAAAAAATGAAAAGAAAATAGCAGGTATGACATCACATATCCCTGGGATGGAAACCAGTTCTTTCTCCTTCTTTACAGAAACACAGGAGGTTACAGTGATAATTCAAAGTCGCATTAAAAAAGCAGCATGAAATTATGAACTAAAAGTGAAAACCAGATTTATAGACCTCAGCTGCTCTTGGTCTATTGGCAATTCTTGTGCAAGTGTCTGAAAATCAAAACCAGAAATTAACCAGATTATTTCTGCATACAAGGCACATTAAATTACAGTTTGCTGATGAAGCATCCAATAATAATCACCTAACTGTCACCAGTCACAGAGAAATTGAAGCAATTCCTATAGATGAAATTTTAAACTGTATGAGTTGGTGCAACCATCCCAAGGAAGTGATGGCCTTATGAAAGCAATGTACACTCTGTACTCCTGGCCCAGGGTGATTCTCGTGGTCATGCATCAACTGCTGACAGAGCTGAAATTAGTAGATCAGGCACCCAAGTGTGCCAGGTCACTAATGGCAATGACAGCACTACTAAGATGGCTGGGTGGAGTAGCAGCCTTATCTTCCCATGCTAAGGTTCCTTGGTTTGTAATTGTTTCAGCCTTTCCAACTGACCTAGTCTGATTTATATGACAATAAGATGAAGCAAATTATGAATAGAAGAATTATGAAAAAGGCCCATTCCAATACCTCACTTATAATAATTACTGTTTTAAAACCTCTGGGGAGACTCAAATGAAAATTATTTGCTTTGCCTGGACTAAAACTAGATCAGAACACCCTAAGATGTGCGCAGGTCAGGTCCAGCTGGGACACAGCACCACATATGCCTCTATATTTCACTGGCAGTAAAAACCAGTAAGGACTGGGAAAGACACACTGGCAAGTGGAAAGATCTATTGTGCTTCTATTTTTGTAACAGACTTGCTAGGCATGCACTGCTGACTGCTGCCTGCACATCCACGTGCTGCTGTCTGACGACTCAGGAATGCCAGTGGGACACAACAGCTCAAGCAGGACGTCAGCTCCAGTGGCTGTGCCAAGTGGCTCCAGCAGAGGCTGTGCTACAGCAACTGTGCTACAGGCTGCAGTGAGGCTCCTTTAGTGCACTGATTTCCAGCTTAGCTTGCATCATGTCAGCTGTGCATGTAATATGCCTGAGGATGGAGGCTGGGTCCTTCTGTCTGTCCCATAGTCTCCTGTTAAAATGGGATTTAAACCAGCTTGGGGTTTAAAAGATCTGACAGCAGCCCTAACTCTGTTTTAAAGTTCCATCATCTGGAAAAGCTATCCTTCCTCCTTTTCCACCACCCAACTTTGCCAGGTCACACTCCAAAGCAAAGCTCACTAGAGTCCAGTTTCACCTGGGAAGAGTTCACCTGCACAAGCATTCTGCCCAACAATTTCTTTGCAGAGGAGGGACGTCCAGATGCAAACTAGATTACCCTTCCAGATGTTTGTTAATTCAAGGTCTACCCAACTATATGAAGAACAGCTATGGTGGGGAAGATTTGACACAAACAAATAGCAGCAAATCTAAGCTTAAAAGTAAGTGTACTGAACAGCCAGCAACATAGATTCTGGCATAAGGTTATCCTCAGACGTGCTAGATGAGATCTGAATGCCGGTCACGAAGTTGGTTAGGGGAAAGCCTTGTTGCCCCAAGTGTGGGATTTCTGCTGAGCTCCCATACTTGGAGTTGTCTGAACAGGATCGAGTTTCAGCTGCTGTTTAAAGCATCCACAGCTATGTCACAGAAAACGCGGCCTTCTGCATCTGGCAGGATTTTCAAACTTTTCCAGCACTCCCACAATAACCAACTAACAAAAACACGAAATAAAAACAAAAACATGAACCAAACCAAAATCCAAACAAACAACAACTCCCACAAACAAAACAACTCCCACAGACGCATAAAAACCCCCAAACCAAACACTGTATTCCCACACAAAACGCAGGGGGAAAGCTGGAGTGTTTCTGATTTCACGAAGAGCTTATCACCGGGAGCAAAGCTATTTCCTTCCTCCTCTCGCTCCTCAATCCCCGACGTACAGAGGAGAGGGATCCCGCGGACCCGGAGGTGCGGGGTCCCGGCGGTGCGGGAGTCGGGGATTCTGGAATGCGGAGGCCGGTGGTCCCGGGGGTGCAGGGGCGCGGGATCCCGGGTCTCGGGGTTCCGGGGGCTCGGGGAGCGGAGCGCCCGCTGTCCCCGCAGGCCGGGCCGGGCCGGCGGAGCGGCGCCGCTGCGCCCCCTGCAGGCCCCGCGCGGGGCGCTCCGGCCGCGGCGCTGCGGTCCCGAGGCGCCGCTGGCGGTCACCCGTCCCCCGCCGCCGCTGTGCCCCGGCGGGAAGGGAGGAACATTATTGTGTGAAACGTTTCTGCTTCCGCCCTGCAAAACTGGCCTACCATCTGTACACCCCAGGCTCCAGCGTCTCTTCCCACCCCGAGAAGCCAGGATGAGGTGACTGCATAAAGGAATACTGCCGCTGTCAAAAGGAATTACAAATAAATGTTGGAAAACCTAATTCTGATCTAAAACTAAAAATAAACTTTTGGAGGAATAAGAAAGAAGCAAAGCCACAGGTTTGAACCCTATTTGCTCAAGAAAGCTCTGCCAAAAGGCATCCTCCGTTTTTCTCCCGGTATTTTCACTCCATTTTACAGCTGCTGTGACTGAGGTCAAGTGATATGTCACTCTGTCAGATCACACAGCGAGTCAGTGGCTCTTCCCGGATTAGAACAGTTCCACATGGCCCTCTGAAAAGATTTGTAACAAATGTCAGAGCCAACCATCCACTGTTTAAAGCATATGTTTAAAGCTCTTAGACATCTCTGTCAAAAGGTATTGTAAATATAGGGACAAAGCTAGTAAATGCTTCACTGTGGCATTTTAATAATGGCAAACCAGAATCTAGCAAGGGTAAACACCCCTAAAACAGGTCACCTTCAGGAGGCAATATGTGCTCTGTTTGGAGCCATTCCAAGAACATGAAAAAATTTGGTTTTTTATCCTCCAGTAGTAAATAAAATGGACACGATACTAGTGGCTCAGCACAGTAAGGTCACAGGGACAGAAGGCACAAAGTAACTTGAATATAACTTTCTCTGTCTTGCTTGTTAGCCATTGCTTTCAGTATATTTTAATTTTTTTTTATTAATGTAATAAAAATAACAGAAATTTCCTTCTAGAAATCTTGCATGTGCAGAGTAAACATGACTTCATGACTTTTAAGTGAAATCAAATACACAAGAGCACCCCTTTATAATGTTTTCATCTTAATAGGAAAGAAATATACCAGCTATTTAGAAAAAGACCATTACAAGACCCACAAATGGCTCAGCTCCCACTGGAAACTTACAGGAGGTTTAGAAGGAGTGTAGAAGTTTAGAATGGTTTAAGAATGTGACTAATGAGCTGATTCTGTGAGCAAAACCTGGGGAAAAAAAGCAAAGATAAAGCTGGGAAGACTAAAAGGAACTCCTCTTCTGAAATCTCAAGATGGGACAAAGTTGACACCAAGAGATGTAAATGAAATATGATACCTTCATCATAATATGTGAATTTATGCCATACTGTCATTCCCCTCATTTTCTAAGACTCTCCTTGTCTCTCTGGGCTTCTCTCAGAAATATCAATCACATTGTACCTCCTGTCCTGCTCCTTATGCTTGAAATGGTCTATAAAAAACATGTTTGTGAAGTAACCTGAGAAAATACTGATTACTTAAAGACAGGAAAGGATAAGGTCAGAATAAAAAAAAATCTTCAGACAGAACTTTTTTGGTAAAACACGTACTAAATCCAGCAAACCCTGCCAAATCTTGCAGAGATTTGTACCTTGCAGAGACCTTTCCTTGAAAACTCAAAGGAATGTTTATTTCTTAAAAATGCCAGTGCTCTAAGGTGACCTAAAAGTGGCAGTAGGCATTTTAGGATGTACCCACAAATAGGCTAATGTCCTGCAATACACATGGGCCTTTCATAAGGGATGGGGGCTGGCCTCTTTTCTGAGCAGAGGGTCATTGAATGAGCGAAGGAAAAGAAGGTAATGGAGGAAAGATCTGTGTGTGAAGACACATTGGTCTTGCTGAGGGATTTTGGCTGCGAGTTTCTCTTCACTGAAGATGGCTTTCCTCCAACCTTATCAATAACATCTGATAAAGTTACTATATTGCTTTATACAGCTTTAACTTCAGCTTCATGCTCATCCCATTACAATGGTGACAACCCTGACATCATAAAAAAAACAATGTCAGCTTTTAAAATACTGCCAGAGGCCAAGGGAGAAGAAAGGAGCAGCCCAGGAGAGAAGTTCTAAAACTTCAGTTGGATTTCTTGTGGATTCTGTTGATCTTCAAAGACCTTTTCCCAAAATCCAGCAACTTTTTTTTCTTGTCTAAATTTTGCACTGATATCAATGAGCTGTATGATACAGTGATGGGGATTTATTTTAGTTCCTTTGTAAACTGCAAAGAGACACTTTAAGTATGTAAACTACAAGTTTTACATGTTCCAATTAAGCAAGCATGACTTCCTGTGCCATTGCTGTTTCCTGATGCTACCTCATCAACATGTTCCTTTGAGGCAAAAAATACTCCCATAGTGCCTTCAGATTTTGCCATATTTTCTTACTTTGCATAATGCCTTTCTTCATAAATGGTCCATAACAATATTAAAACTGGCAAAATTAGACCCCAAGATACTACTACCATAGCAATAAATATCCTATCAAATTACATACAACTTGCAAGAATCAGTCTGGTGATGAACATTACCAGTACACTTTTGATTTGTTTTTAACAAATTAAAAAGTTGCCAAATGTCTCCACAGTCAGTTTATAAATAGTCAGAGGGCAAATTTATGTGCATTGAAAAACTCCAGGGCCACAAAATAAGTAGTCTAATGCCTGGGGTTGAGCTGCATTTGGGGCACTTCTGCTACTTGAAATCTCTTGCTTTCAAGCACTTAGTGTTTCAGAAGCTGTCCACAAGAGCTGAAGATCATGCCTTTCATAGAGCAGTTTGGCTATACAAGTCATTACTGAGTAAGACACAGAATCATGGAATATCCTGAGTTGGAAGGGACCTACAAGGATCATCAAAGTCCAGCTCCTGACTCTGCACAGGACAACTCCAAAATCACACCACGTGCCTGAGTGTTGTCCAAATGCGTCTTGAACATAGACAGGCTTTGTGCCATGACTGCCTCCTGGGGGAGCCTGTGCCAGAGCCTGACTACCCTCTGGGTGAAGAAACTTTTCCTAATACCCTAATTCTGAATGTAAACCTCCTCTGACACAGCTTCAGGCCATTCCCTTGGGTGCTGTCACTGGTCACCACAGAGAAGGGATCAGTGCCTGCCCCTCCTCCCCTCACAAGGATGTTGAAGATCACAATGAGGCTACCCCAAGTCTCCTGT